>NW_026067934.1:7546267-7606339 GCF_014885135.2 Alexandromys fortis | reverse complement strand
TATATATATGAACAAATTGAAACTCAGACTTATCCAAGGCCACCCTGTCTCTTAGTGACAAAGACAGAACTTTGAGTCAGGACTCCAGGGTTCTGATGCTATGTGCTGATAAACGACTCCCAGCCAAACAAAGCAAACCAGATTTGCAGCATTTTCTTATTTCTGTGGCATAAATGTTCTCCCTGGGGCCCGGTTTCCAACTACAAGTTTTTAACAACCAGCTCACCAGATTCCTGGCAATTTTGTAATATGCTCCAGTGAGCTAGTACATGCCACCACAGGACCCAATGAGAAAGCCGACCTGTGACCTCTCTCTCCCCAGCTCACTGTCAGCCAATTCAGGGTAATTATATCCTACCAGTCACTAAAGGTTGGAGCTGCAGTTCCCTGACCTACCAGAGAGCCGGCATTCATCATTTACTGGTATACTACTTGAGTACGTTTTCCATTGGCCAATAGGCAGAAGTGTTTCCCCAGAAGACAGACAGAGCTGCCCTGTACTATCTGCTCACAGCTCTGGACTTCATTCAGTATTCTTAGAACAGCATTGATTTTAAGAGCAATTGGTTATTATTATTATTTATTTTACTTTTTTATTTTGGCTGGAGAGATAGTTCCATCAGTAGGGTGACTACTTTGCAAGCACATAGACCTGAGGTTGATCCTTAGACCCCACATATGAAAAGAAAGCCTCTTTTGTCATTCCAGGGCTAAAGAGGCAGAGCAGATCCCTAGGTGCATAGCCAGCTGGCCCAGCCTCGTGTCGAGTCTCAGGTCAGTGAGAAGTCTTGTCTCCGGAAAGGGCAATGGGGAGGAGGAAGGAGCAGCCCTTGAGACATATTGGCAGGGCTAGCATACGCATGTCTTGTTCACTAAACTTTGATTGGATGGAGAGAAGCCTCAGAGACAAGTGCCGCAGACCCCTGGCTCGGTCTGCAAGGACATTTTCAGAGATGATCAGACCGTGAGGACAGTAACCTAATCAGAAGTTTAACCCCTTGCTGGATTCAAAACTTGAAGAGACATTTGAAAATGCCTGTGGAAATTGAGGCCTGGTGGGAAAAATAAAAACATTGGGCATTTCTTTGAGGCCAAGGGACTCTGACCCTTTTGTTATCTCTCCCTCTCTGCTTCCTGACCACCGGGAGCGGAGCAGTCTCTGCCACATGATACTCTGCGCCACCTGAGGTTCAAAGCAACACATGCAGCCAACACTCTGCAGCCCAGGACTCTGAAATTGCTTTTCATGGGTGCTTGTCAAGGCGATAAAAATGTCTAAGATGACATTTAAGGTAGTGTGGGATTTTGTCATAGCTAACAGAGCGCAGTAGAGATACTTTATTCAAATCCCCCCATCTACCTAGTGTCCTTTTTGTTTGCCCACCCCCAGGATCCCACCCAGAATAGCACAGCACAGCACAGTCAGCGGGCATGGTGTTCTTAGGCTCCTCTTGGCTGTGAGTTTTCAGACTTCCTGTGCTGTGATGGTCTCGACAGTAGAGGGATGCTGATCAGCATTCTGGTCTCGGGCTCTGCACTGGAAGTTGCCTGGTGGTTTTCACAGGTCGAGTGTGGCTGTGGCTTTTGGTGAGCAACACCCCAGAGAAAAGACTGTCTTCATCACATCCCAGTGAAGGAACCTGAGGTCCCGTTGACTGTGACCACCAGTGAGGCAGTGTCTGCCTGGTGGCTCCCTTCTGAATCTGTTGCTTTCTTCCTTTTACTCTGTCTTTTTGGAAGGAGGTTGATTTACTACATTCAAGTTTAAAAAGTGGGAGCTTGTATTGAGTTCAATTACTTAGATTACTACATTGCTTAGAATTTTCTTACATGAAAATACAGTACTTTACTCACTTCATACTTATGTCTGTGTAAATCCAGAGATACTTATCTTATACCTTGGATAATAATCCAATACTACTTTGCATTATTTTTCAGTTTTTCAAGATTTTGTTTGGAACTGTTTCCATGAACTCCTCTGTTGCCCATGTGTGCTAGTGCATACATGCACACACATTATGCACTAGGGCACATGCTCACACACATGCTCACACACTCGCACACACACTCGCACACACACATGCTCACACACTTGTGCACATGCTCACACACTTGCACACACACTTGTGTACACACTCACACACTTGCGCACATGCTCACCCCCACATGCTCACACACTCTCACACACACTTGCGCACATGCTCACACACTTGCACACACACTCGCACACACACTTGCTCACACACTCGCACACACACTTGCGCACATGCTCACACACTTGCACACATGCACACGCCATTGTGGGTAGCCTGTTTGTTTCAAGCACTTCCTTATTTTCTGGTACTACAATGTGCTTCAGCCTTCTCTTGCATATTTTGTGCACCAGTGCCAGCACCAGCCATTTGGCCAGGGATCCCTGGGTTATTAGAAACTTGTATGCTTTTAGCCAATGGGGTTTCGTTTATTTCATGTAAAGGGAGATTGCTCTTTCATTCCCGGCTGACCAGGCTAAAATAATCACATAGAAACTATGTTAAATACAACACTGTTTGACAAATGACTCAGGCATATTTCTAGTTAGCTCTTATATCTTAAATTAACCCATTTCTATTAGTCTGTGTATCATTGTGAGACTATGGCTTACTGGTAAGCTTCCACCATCCTTCTCCTTGAGCAGCTATGTGGCATCTCCTTGACTCTGCCTTCTTTCTTCCTACATTCAGTTTAGTTTTCCTTCCTAGCTCTATCGTGCCCTGCTATAGGCCATAGAGACTTCTTTATTAACCAGTGATAATAAAACATATAGAGGAGAATCCCACATCAATTTCAGGTTCTCTCAGATGACAAATCAAGGATTTGCATACTTATAAACATATCTACATGTCTATGTATAACATGTCTATCTATGGTAAGCTAAATATAAGTTTATACAATGGCTCCAGTTCTAATCTGCTACCCATGGGTCCTTCTAGCTCCCCGTGTCTGGACACTCACACTCTGACAGTTAAAAAAACAAAACCTGAGAAAACTGCAGAATGCCCAGGTCTAAATGGACCCTATATATTGAATTCTCTCCTCCAAAAACTCAGGGGTCATTGTAATGAGGTCGGGGGCGGAGTCAGAGGCAGCTCAGCATTATTTCCTGGACATAGAACTTGCATATAACTCAGGGCAGCTGCACATGTAACTCTAACAGCACAAGCCAGACCAAACCTCAGTGTGAAGATGGAATTGGACACATGTTACTACCATTAGCCAAGGAGTTATTAGCAATTTTTATCTTCTAGGAAAGGAAGAGCCAGGTTCCTCTAATGTATCATCCCTGATAAGAGGACCATGTTTTAGTGGAAGGCCACAGCCAAGAGTATCTGGGCAAAACAAACGGACACTGGTGGGTCAGAAGGGGCGGGAGAAGCACACAGTGTGAGATGGGAAGGGAAGGGGGTGGGTCTGATGAGGGCTGGAGGTGGGAAGGTAAATATGATTAAAAATACAAAATTCTCAAAGGGGGAAAATGTTTAAGGGGGGGGCTAAAACTGGCTCTGATCCTCTGCTATCTATTCTATCCACTGTACTTGTTCATTCCCAGTATTTATCTAAATGAGCACTGTAACCATGTACCTGGCAGAGACAATTGAGAGGAAAATATTGTATTTTTTGCTCAGTTTCTTAAGGGTTTCAACCCATCATGGCAGAGAAGGAATGGCAGCTGTTTGTACTAATGTCTGTTCACATGGTGGCGGACAGAAGTGGAGATTGGGCTAGAGCCAGGACCACTTCTAATGACTTCCTTTAGCCAGCCAGTCTCCATCCCCTGCAGACTCCATAGCCTTCAAAATAGCACCGTAGACTGCAGGCCAGGTACTCAAAACATGAGCCTGTTGGGCCATTCCAGATCCAAACCATAACATGCATAGCGATACCAGAACTGATGCCCGAATGGACGTGGGGAACAGCTTCTTTCCTTGCACACTAAATTGGTGCTACTATATCACAATATCCCAGACTAGGTGACTTAAACCACAGGAATTAATATTTTCTAAGATCAAGAAACTGACAAGGTTTTTCTATGAGGGCCAAAAGGAAAAGGCTGATCCCCCCTGAGTAAGATAACCAGTCCCCCTTCCCACCCCACTCACCCCCGTACTTATTCCTGTGGTTGTCTTTCTGTGTACACAAATATTTACATTTGGTCCTAGTGTCCTGTTATTAGAAGGAAAGCAATCAGATTAGATTAAGGTCCACTTTCAATGGTCCTATTTTAATAAAATGATTTCTTTAAAGGCTTTGTCTTCAAATGCAGTCATAGCCTGGTACACTAAGGCTTGGGGCTTCTATGAATGAATTTTAGAGATGTAATTCAGCTGATAACAAGTACGAAGCTTATGTATCTTTGTGTCCATTGTTTTACAGAGTCTGTTGATTTTGAACTTCGTTATTACCCTTCCTCCCTCATGCGCTTTGTGAATTAGCTGTATGCACTTACAATGCAGACTGTTTTGTCACACTTTTCTTTCCTTCCTGGGACTCCCCAACTTCCTCAATGATTTTAAGTCTGTGTGCAGTGAGGATGAGTATTGGTACTGTGAATTCTATGTCTTTTGCCTTTGAATATAAACTTGAGGAAAATTCTTAGATATCAGAATTTATCTGCTGATATATGTTTGATACACAATTAGTAAAAGCTGAGAGAGAAAAATTGGGGTTCAACCAGAATGTCAGAAAAGCGAAACAACCGGCCACTGGCTCTTACCTCTACCTCAATTTGAAACTGGCAATTCTGCCTCCAATTATCTCAGAATGAGACTCCGGTCTTACTTATAATCTTCTCTAGGGCTGGGATTAAAGGCGTGCACCGCCTGGTTTCTATGGCAACTAGTGTGGCTACTGGGATTAAAGGTGTGTGTGCTACTAGCTCCTCATCTGTAAGACTGACCAACGGAGCAGTTTTACTCTCTGGTCTTCAGGCAAGCTTTATTTATTTATTTATTTATTTATTTATTTATTTATTTATTTTAAAGAAATGCCACTACACTAATTAGTTTTGTGGTATTTCTTTTCAAGTTGTATTGAGCCATAGACTGAATTGGCAAGAACTGACCTCATAAAATGGTGCTTTACAACCATGAATTTGGAAAATCTGTCCACATATATAGCCTTTGACTTCTTTTATCAGAGGTCTGCAATTTTTCATACAGAAGCCATTCATATATTTTGGTAGGTTGGCAGTCGATATTCAATCTAGATGTGCTATTAAAATGGTATTTCTTATATTAAAGTATACAAGAAATCAGTTGACTTTTATGTTAACCTTCTACTGGTTTATCAATTCCAAGAAGTTTTGATTAATTATTTCAGATTTTCTGTACAGATAACTGTTATAATATGCAAATTCTATGGATTTCTTCATAGTCCATAAACTCAATTTCATTTCTGATTTTATCACAGTAACAAGGATTTTCAGTACAATGTTGGACACTAATAATGGGAAAGGAAATTCTCATGATTTTAGTGGGAAAGTAGCCTATGTTTTGGGGGGTTTCTTTTGTTTGTTTGTTTTACCATTAAACAGATATTCTGGGAGTTTTTTTGAAGTTGTTCTTTGTCAAGTTCAGTATGTTCTTTTCCGTTTCTAGTTTTCTGAGAGCTTTTACCATTAACAGGCATTCAGTTTTGTTGGATACTTTTACTTTATCAATTGCTATACAGTGTTTTCCTCTTTAGGTGACTGGTACATGTGTAGCGTATTGATTTCTGGAGGTTGAACCAGCCTTGAATGCTTAAACTAAATCTTTCTTGGTTTGATAGTTGCTCCTTCCTGTTCATCGCCAAATTTGCTAACTGTAGTTTTACTTTTGGCAGTGTCTTTGTCTGGTTCTAAATTAGGCTCATGCTGGCATCCTCGAGTGAGTTAGGAAGGTTATAAATGATTGATTCCGCTGTATGTGGTAGCATGTGCCTCAAAGGACTGAGGAAGGGGTATTGCCATGAGTTCAAGACAAGCCAGAGCTATAGAGTGAGTATCAAGCCAGTCAGCACTAGATCGCAAGACAAAACAAAAATAAATAAAAATACAAATTTTAAACAAATAGAGGCATAATTGCATTATGTTTTCCCTATATAAAACTTAGTAGTTTGTTTCTCTCAAGAAATTAGTCTATCCCATTAATTATCAAGTTTGTGAACATGGAATTATTCTTAGTGTTCCTTGATTTTAGTGTTCACATATTCAATAGTAGTGACATCTTTGAATTCCATTTTTTTCCTAAAAATCAAGTGTAGTTAATGTTTTAAGAAGAAATTAAGTATAATAAAGTACAAAAATCACCCAAGAATCACCTGAGAAAATAAGCTCGATTAATTGAAGCAAACACTGATATCTGTTATTTACACCTAAATATCTCCACACTCTTCTCGGAGACTCTGGTGGGCTTGCAGTATTCACAAGTGTGCAGTCCTTTTCGTTGGGCCCCCTGTCCTCTGCCTCCCTCCCCCAGAGCAGACAGTTTTCCAGAAGTCTTCTGGGATGTCTCCTGACATTCTGCAGTAAGGCGTGTGGGGCCAGCTGTGCGGGGATCTTCACCTGAGGCTCAGAGGTCAGCTGTCCCCTTCCCAGCCTGTCGCTGGACAGTTCCTTTACTGCTTGTCAACCAACAGCCCTTCTCAAATTCGTCTTTCACGATTTTAGATTTCTTCAACCTTTTCAAGAGCCTTGTGTCATCCAATGTTCCTCCTCATCCTTCTCACTGGTAACAGAACCACGCACCTCTTTTCTTTTTCCCATCCATCTTCTTCCTTTCCTTTGTGGGGCTTCTGCTGCAAGCAAGCTTTATTTTGAACACATTGTCTTGTCCCTTCATTTTCTGTTTTCTTTTCTTTTTTTTGTTCCCAAAGAGTTTCTGCCTTTGCTTTTATTTAGTTTTCTATTTAAATGGAAGCATGTCTGTAAGGATGTCCACAGGTACAAATTCTAGATGCTGCTTTTCCCTCAGCTGTGGCACCCTGATACATCCTCAGCTGGGCAAAACTGCCAGCAAGCCCAGAGAAGACAGGCTCCCTCGGCCTGAAGAGGTGGCATAAAAAGGCCTTCATGCTCTCTCAGATTCTGTTCTGTCAGCCAGGGTGACAGCCAGGAATTTCGGTAGAGCTCCACTGTATTTCTTGGGAGGCTCCTCTCCTACGGAGGGTGTTTCTGGCTGATGGCCAGGAGGCTGGCGTAGACCTCCTCCATGGGCAGCAGGAACACCAGAGCGTTGCCTCAGTGGCCAATGTGTGGCTGTGGTGGTGCATAGGATGCTAGGGCAAGAGTGTGGGATGGTGTCCTTCAGCACCAGATAGCAGGAGTCAGGCCCCATGAGCCAGTGCGCTTAGGAGAACTGCAGTCAAGCAGACAAGTGCAGCCAGGACCATGAGGGATGGGCAGGAGACTCTGAGACCACCTGCACAATGCTAGGCCTCCCCAGGCCACACAGCAGATCTCAGAAGAATCAATGGAAGGCAGAAAGAAGAAAATGACCCTGGGATGTCAGGCGTCTATGAGCGCATCCCTTGGGGTTTGAATTCAGACTTTGACATTTAAAAGCACGTGAGAAGTATTTGCTCGTTTGGGGGAAGATATTACAATTTTCTTAGACTGGCTTGTGTTGATCTTTTCCACTTCAGCACTCTGTAATCTGTGCTTCTTCGAGAACTTTCATTAGAGGGGGTTTTCTTGTCCTTATTTATTTATTCCCTCCATTGCGTCCTTCCCACCCCCTGCTGCCCAATCCTTTTGCAGCCAATGTCTTAACAAACCCAGGCTAACACAGTCATGATTGCCCTCCTCAGCTCAGCCTCCCAAATATTGGGGTTATAGGTTTGAGCCAGCACACCCCACTGTTTGAGAGTGATTCCCAGAAAACGCACCATTATCAACACGTCAAAGCTATTGGGCCACCTGCCTACTTCTGCAGTTTTTAGGAGCTGGAGAGGTAATTCAGTTGATAGACTGTTGCTAGGCACAGGTGAAGCCCTGTGTTCTGTCCCCAGAAGCCAAGTGTGATGGAGTGTGCCTGTCACCTCAGCCCTCAAGAAGTAAAGGCAGGAGGATCAGAAGTTCAAGGTCATCTTTAGCTACACGAGACCCTGATTTCAAAATGTTTTAATTACATTCAAATGATGTAATTCATAGGGCATGTTCATCTTTCTCTGGGTTCCTATCTTTCTCTGCTCAGTCTCTAGACAGAGGAGAGGGAAAGGACCTTGAATATATGGCATTGCTTGGAGGGTCACACTGACAAACTTTAGGAGTATCAGTTCCTAGGTCTTCATGTCAGGGTACACCAAGGTCCTGGTCTGCAGCTTATGAAACTCCATCAATATTTCATGGTGCTCCATCTTACTCTGGGTGCGCAGGATCCTCCCACTCTTCGCCAGAGCATCCAGGGCCTGTTGGTGGTGCACCACGCATGCACCGCTACTAGAAGGTCTCCAAGGAGACGGAGCAGCGGCTGGGATTTCTTGTCTGCCTTACACACCTCCATGCGCAACTCTGGGGCCAGTGCAGAAGCTGCCGCTCTGAGGCAAGCGCAGCTCTCCAGAAAGGAGGGTTCGTGATGACTTGAAGGGTCACCGTAGGCCACCAGTCAAGTGCTCAGTCCAGACCCAAAGGAGACACATCCGGCCCCCATGAATGCATTTCCCTAGTTTTTAGAAAAACTTGAATACTGTGGTTTAGAAGTTTATCTCAAGCAGCAGCTTGGTGGCTCGTTCTGCAGTCTCGGGCGGGGAAGGAACTGTGAGACAGGAGGATCCACCTTTCTGTTCCTGTTACTCATTATATTTTCTCTCTTTTGCTTTATGGTTAGCCAGCTAGAGGTACATTAAAATAAAATTGTATTTTAATTCGTTCTTTGAGAGTTCCATACAACAAATTTTGATAATATTCACTCTTTTCAGATCCACTCCCCCCTTCCTTCCCACTAAACTTTTTTCTTTTCTTTTTTTTTCTTTCCTTTCCTTTCCTTTCCTTTTTTTTTTTTTTTTTTTTAACCACCCTTCAAGACCGGTTTGTCCTGTCCCAATGTGGTCTTCCCCTGAAAAGTGGTCAATTTACCAGGGACTACACTCATAGAGAACACCTTCTCTCCCTTTCCCAGCGGCTAACAGCTGTCAGTAGCTCCACAGCTAGGACTGTGCCCCCAGCGGCCTTCTTCATGCTCTGGGTTAGGCTCCTGCGGGTCTTGGGTTTGCTGTCACAGCTTCCGAGTTGCTGCGTGCATCTCTCCTGCTGTGTCCAGAAGATGCTCCAAGGCTTGTAGCCACCCACTGCCTCTGGCTCTAGCACTTTTTCTGGTCCTTCTTCCGCAATGTTCCCTGAACCTGGGCCAGGTTCCCCTTAGGGCTGAGCACCCTGCAGTCTCTTACTCTCTGAGAAGCAAGTTTTGATCTTACTGGTTTTTGCTGCTATTTTCCTGTTTGTGGTTTCCCACAACCAAATTGTGATGCCTTAATTTTGTTGGTCTGTTTCTATTTGCTTTAACTTTAAAAATGTTGCTCTTTTTCTAGTTTCTGAAGAAAGATCTGGCTTATACACTTATGTCTTATTTTATAATATGTCCAATTATATAATGTGTACATTTCTCTTTAGACAACTGATTTTGGTAAGCTGTATTTTCATTTTTAGTTAAAATTTTTAAAAAATTTTCTTGAGATTTTGACTCATGTATAGTTTGTAAATGTATTACTTAGAATTTTTCTTCAATTTCTGTTACTGATATCTAATTTTATTCCAATATGATTTTATTCTTTGTTAATTTTAATGCTTTTGAATAAAATATAGGCCTTTGTGGCCTAGACAATAATATATCATGATGGATATTCCATGCAAGCTTAAGAATTTATAGTCTATTGTTGTTAGATAGAATAACTCATCAATATCTATTCAATCAAGTAAATTTTTCAGCTACCACAGGCATCTATATCCATATTGATTTTCTGTGGGCATAAGTTACCACTGCAGGAGGGGATTTATCTTCTCCCCTTTTCAGTTCAATAGTTTTTGTTATCAGTTTGTGGGGATGCCATTCACAGAATTTAGGATCCACCCACTAACACGCTGATTGTTTCTGGTACATGCAGAAAGTTGTGTAATTATCTCTGTAACCACCTTGGAGCCTTCTTATTGCAGCCATGAAGGAAATTCCATTCCTTCAAATCACCATTCTCCATCCTTTCCATGGCCTTGGAGGTCACTTTTCTGCTTCTTTGTAAATATCCTGTTCTGAACATCTCCTATAGATGGACTCATACAATACGCGAACTTTAGTGACTGGCTTCTTTAATTAACATGGTGCTTCAAACTCTATCCTGTATAAAAAAAAATCTATCCTGTAGCATGCATCAGTAATCCATCCTATATTGTGGTCATCCTTTCATGTGTGGCTGTGCTATACTTTTTAATTTATTAATTACTTAATGATCACTTGAGTCACTTCTACCACTAGTAAAAATATTAATGTATAATTTTTGAGTAAACATGCATTTTTCCTTCTCTTGAATGTGTACCTATGCATGACTTGCTAAGTCAGATGTTTAGTTGGTTTGAGAACTTGCAGGCTGGGCAGTGGTGGTGCACACCCTTCATCCCAGCACTTGAGAGGCAGAGGCAGGCGGATCTCTGTGAGTTCGAGGCCAGCCTGGTCTACAGAGCTAGTTCCAGGACAGGCTCCAAAGCTACAGAGAAACCCTGTCTCGAGAAAACCAAAAGAAGAAAGAGAGAGACATTACCCGACTATTTCTCCAAAGTAGCTGTACCATGATAGATGTCTGCCAACAGCAAAAGAGGCATCTACCCCCTTCAGACTATCACCCGCACTTGTCTCCATCCACCCTGCTGGTTAAGTGGGTGCTGCATATGAACCTGTGCTTTCAAGTCCTCTGGTGTCTGCCTTTGTGTGTTTCACCTGTTCTGATGTTGCTGCTTAGCATTTTTAGGTCATTTTCAAGAGTTGACCTCTGTGTTAGTCAGGGTTCTCTGGAGAAGCAGAACCAACAGAATGAATATATATTCATCCCATATATATATATATATATATATGGGATTTATTAGAGTGGCTTACGGGCTGTGGTCTAACTATTCCAAAAATGGTTGTCTCCTGATGAAAAGTTCAAGAATTCCATAGTTGTTCAGTCCATGTGGCTGGATTTCCCAGCTGGTCTTCAGTATATACCAGAATCCCAAGGAAGTAGGCTCTACAGCCAGTGAGGAATGGGCTTGCCAGCGAGAACAAGAGCAAGCAGGCAAAGAGCGAAAGCCTTCTTCCTTCTTCCCAGTCCTTTATTTGGGCTGCCACTAGAAGGTGTGGCCCAGATTTAAGGGTGGGTCTTCCCACTTCAAGTGATGCAATCAAGAAAAATCCCTCACAGATATACCCAGCCACTTGGGCTTTAGTTAATTCCAGATGCAGTCAAGTTGGCAAACAAGGAGAGCCATCAACAATCCTCTTTATTAATCTCATAATGTTCTTCCTTTTCCCTTGATTTTTATTAACATGTACTAATGTATACATTAATGAGATTCAATGTGCTGTATTAATCTATGCATACAGAATGTGCTGATTAAATTCAGCCTTCTTTTATCTTCCCTCCTTAGCTTACAGGTATCAACTATTCTACATTCAACTTAAAAAAAAAATCAAAGAAAAAAAACTTTCCCCAAGTCTTTCAGAAAGAAGAAATGCAGTTTCCAGTCTCCACAGATTATATGGCTTTCTTTTTTACTTGTTTTTCTCTTTTCTTTTATATTATATGAACTGTCACGTTAAAATTGATTTCTTATGGACAACACACACAGAGACACACATGTACACACACGCACACACACACACAGAGATTGCCATTTGTAATTGTAAGATGTATATAATTTCCAATTTGTTAAAATGTGAAAACAAAGTGTGTCCTAGATCTGTGACATGATCAGTACCCTGCACCTCCCTGCCCTGGGAGGTTTTGAGGATTAAGTAAGATAAAGCATTTAACTACTTAGCACCTTATTTGGGTTGGCAGTAAGCACAGCTATTAGCCTCGACTGTGATTACTATCTAATTGCTTCATGGAGCTCATAACTGATTTACACATTCCATTCCCATCTCTGCAGAAAGGTTGGGAGCAATTACCCTAAATGCATAACAATATAGTTCTAAACTGATTTTTTTCTGTCGTCACTGTGAACATTCTCTTTGTTTGTTTTTTCTATAGTCTATGATTAAATACAAAATTTGACTTTGAAGCCAAGCAACCCTTTGTTTAAGGCTGTCACTTAACTGATTTTGTGAAGTCTTCTCTGTTCTCAGTTGGCGTTTCCTCACCTGTAAAATGTTGGTAGTGGCACCTCTCCCATAGAATGTGGTCAGGATCCAGCAGGAGATCCAGCCATGGGTAGTACTGCTCCTGCTGGTCATCAAATGTCCCCCTTCAGGCAGGATGCTCTCTGGACCCGGTTTTCCTTTCTAGGCTTCTTATTGGAAGGAACATTTGGGCCTTATGAAGAGGCTACGTATACTTAACCATTAGTGGAGAAAAAGCCCCAAACGGCACAGACGGATCTCCATAGTAACGTTTCTCAGTCACAGACTTGGGCATGGGGAAAGATGGCCTTGTATTCTCCTTTGTGTCATGGAGGGGGCTCCTCCCAGCATGGGCCAGGGCAGTAATTCCCTGAGTGGCGTGGAAGCAGGGGAACATGACAGTAAGGTAAGCTGCTTTACCTCTGCGCTGTAAACCAGTGCTCCGGAAACACTATCAGTACCTTGTCTGTCTCAGCCTTGGCTGTTACAGGTGCCTGAGCTGGACAGCCATGCTTCAACTCTGTAGTTTTCACCTCAGGAATATTCTAGATACTATTCCTTTACATTTACTTGTTGATTTTTCTCTCACATCCATTTTCTGGATCTATAGCTTTGGTTTGATAGGAGGAAATCGTTGTCTTTATTCTGCAGACGATTTTAATGTCAGAATGTCAAAAGAACTGCCAGGCTGAACCTTTGGGCCCAGACAAGCAGAGAAGAGGTGCTGACAGAAAAATCCTGAACTGTTTGGCTCTAGTTCACAGGAATGGTGGGTGCCCTGCGAGGAAACTTCCGAGTTTCCTGTGGTCGGGAGCTTTGTTGTCAACTCCCCAAGCCAAGGCTGTGACTTTCCCAGAGACGGGGCGTTATTCAGCCAACATGCTTTAAACGTGGCCTCCTGGAACCCAGGGCTTCTGGGGGAATCAGAATGTCCCCTTCTTTCCAGAAGTCACATTGGCATGCCTTATGAGTCACCGAGAATTCCAGTACACTTTCATCACCTCAGAGTGTGCGTGTGTACATGTGGGTGTGTAATACATATGCTCTGTGTCTTATTTGGAGAAAACATTGGACAATGTGAATTTTATCTGTTTCATACATATATATTTATATAGAGAATTATAGCAATTTTCTGGATTGCTGAAGTCTAGAAGACTGACTTTGAGGAAAATACTTGTGTGTGTACACATATATGTGTATGTATACACATATGTACACAACACACACACATATATATACACATACATATGTATTTCAATATCCCATTTCCTAAGATTACATGTCACAAAGCATCCCCAGGACTCCTGGGTTGATTAGACTGCAATTCTTCAAAGGCTTCTGGCCTGCTCTTTGTGGCTCTTCTTGGGGATCATGCAGCTGGCCCATTGTTCCCTCTGATGTGACTCCCAGAGGCAGGTCATTGCAGTTTCAGTCTATGGATAAAGTAGTAGAAAAATGATTTATCCCCAGTGCTGAGCTATCTAAAGCCCAGCAAAGTCATCTGCACTCAACCATCAGCCGAGACTCTATCTCCCAGCCTCCTGCACTTCCATCTGCAGAAGTGGCCTTCTACTCCCTCCAGGCTCCCGAGATGTCCTCACCATTGCTGAGAGTCTGGAAAGCCAACTGCCACACAAAGAAATGTTTATTCCTTAAAACCCAGTGGAAAGTTTCTACCCAGCCAGGGTTGCCCTGAGATTTATGCAGCCCACCAGTCATGTGGCAGGAAGAACAAACTAAGGAATGCAAATCACCAAGAAGCCCATCCCCCCCCAGGTTCCCCAGGATTCTCCAGCCCAGAAGGAAGCCCTTTGTCCTCTAAGTGACATTTGTATATGTGCCATCAGTGGGAAGCGCTTGCGTGCAGGGCGCTCAGGTGTGGAAACACCTCTGTGCATCTGCTCACTCTAAAGCTGCCATGCTCTCTGTGCCGGGCTGTGATACAGCGGTGCTTTAGGCAGATTCGAGCAGGAGTAAGCTATAATCAGAACCTCTTCGGAACCAGCCCCAGGCTGCTTTCCTCTCTAGAGCAAGCACCCATCCTGGAGGATACTCTGGGGAATTCTGCACAGAGAAGATGTTGCCACCCTGTGCCTTCTTTTCTTTTATCCCTGAAACTTTGCTTTGTCACCTTTGTTTTCTTTTCAATAAAGAACAACCAAGGGCCAGGTGGTGGTGTGTGCTTTTAATCCCAGCACTTGGGAGGCAGAGGCAGGTGGATCTCTGTGAGTTCAAGGCCAGCCTGGTCTACAAGAACTAGTTCCAAGGGCCAGGTGGTGGTGTGTGCTTTTAATCCCAGCACTTGGGAGGCAGAGGCAGGTGGATCTCTGTGAGTTCAAGGCCAGCCTGGGCTACAGAGCTAGTTTCAGGACAGCCAGGGCTGTTACACAGAGAAATACCGACTTGGGGGAAAAAAAGAAAGAAAAAGAAGAAGAGGAGGAGGAAGAGGAGGAGGAAGAATCAAAATTCCTCAAAATTCAGAACTTGTGGCTCTAGTCAGCCATAGGCCAAAGTTTTACAGAGCAGGGACTTGCTTTGTAATCTTCCAAGAGTAGGGACTTCCAAATGCAGTTTTCTCAAAAGGTCAATGAACCATGCCTAGTGGCTTTGGGGGCATCCCAGTATAGGTAGGGATCCAGTGCTTGCTTGGTCTCAAAATCTTTTACCGGATGTGTTGCGTTTCCAGCTAAATTGTCCACCCTTGGATAGCAAGGACCATGAATTCTTCTCTCGGGTGCACTGATGTTCCTGGCTTAGGGCTGTGCAGAGTAACTTGGACAATCGGTACATACTACCAACCTGACAAGCCTAAATGCTCTGAGGGGCTTCTCTCTGAGTAGTGTGCACAGATGGAATAAGATGTAGCCACTGTAATCCGGAGGATCTTCTACAGTGTCACCATGACCAGCGAACCATTCAGCAAGTGTGACCTGGCTGTTGTCATTCTAGTTTCAAATAAAATAGAATGATCATGAAAGATGAAGAAGAGCTTGGTGAGGCAGTGAGGTAGCCTGGCCGGCCCTGCTGCCATCTTGGAACAGTTCTGAAATGAGATTGTGGAGTAACCTGAGTGGGTGATCCTCCATCCTGTCCCACAGAACTCCTACTCTGTGTCCTCAGATGACATCTAGTGACACCCTTAATACCTAGGATTTGGCCTATGCCAACATCCTGCAGCTTTCCTCTGGTCATTAGGCGAGTGTGTGGTCCACATACTTGTCTCCACCCTCCCCTGGGGTTTGCCAGAGACCTTTGTCAGCTAACGAAGAAAGCTGCTTCTGAGAAGGATGGCCGTTTAAAGAGGAAGGATCCCTGAACGATGGATGGGGAAGATGGGAGTAGACATCGTGTGCTGAAGTGAAGGGAAGGGAAGTGGTGGCCGAGACATGCGCTGGAAGCTTGCTTTGGAGAGGGAAAATGTAGCTGACTCCAGGAAGCCTTTGCACTTGGGAAACCCAAACGATTGCACGTTGGTTCCTTTCTGTCATTGAAAGTGTCTTAGTTAGGGTTTCTATTGCTGCGAAGAGACACCATGACCACGGCGACTCTTATAAACGAAATTATTGAATTGGGGCTACATGCTCTTTCCCCTTTTGACCTTCCATTTTCTCACCTAAAACCTGGGGTGTGCATTGGCGAAGTGGCTCATTGATTAAGAGCACTCGCTGCTCTTCAAAGACCAGTATCGGTTTCCAGCACTCACGTGACAGATCCGTTCCAGGGGATCTGATGCCCTTTCTTGTCCTCCTCCAACACCAAGCACACATGTGGTACACAGATATACATGCAGGCGAAACACTCATGCATATAGAACAAATTATTACAAGTTAAAATTTAAAAACCTGTACAACAGCAGGGCCATTGTACCTTGTGGTGACCATGGCTGTTGGCATAAGAAGGCTTGGGAAAAACACACGGAGGTCAGAGATTGTTATCCCTTTAAACACCTTGACATGGAGTCAGGTTACAGATAGGCACTCGAGGGTTGTGAGGGTGATAGTAAGGATGCCAGGGTTGAGCTCGTGTGTCCATTCGCCTGTGTCTGATGAGTAGCGTCACCTGAAGTAACCGCAAAAAGGCTAAAGAGCATTGCTAATTTTTGATCCAGGCTGGCTGGGATCCACTTCCCTATGAGGTCAGTGCCAACTCTAATGGTCTGTGAAACTATGATGCCGAATTACACAGAACTAGGGGATTAATGTGAACACCCGGGGGGGGGGGACGTTATTAAGTGACGTGGAGAATTGAAGAATAAATTACCCGAGCCAGGTGATCTCAGAGGGTCAACCGAGAGGACAGCGTTGTGTAGTTAGCACCCACCCAGGCGCCTCTGTGGTTCTGTCCTTTAAGAAGCTAAAGTAGCTGTTCCCACGAAGCAGTCAGGCATGGCTCAGAGGAAACCATGTAGAGTCCACCCGTTTAGGAGATTGCATAAATCGGTGGCTGAGGGTCAAGGCGAGGAAAGACACTTTCCAGAGGTGGCTAACAATCTGCTCCCTGCTATGCCATGCCCTCAGATTGGTAAAGAAGGTTTCCTAGCTTCTCAGAAAGGTCTGGAAGCCAGGCTAGCTCCTGGTAGCGGTAGGAGCCCTGCATGAACTGCAAAATGCAGAGTGGTCTGGGGCTGGAGCAGGGTGTTGATGGGTGTTACTGTAAACACACAGAGACAGACCTGTGAGATAGTTGGCAGGTAGATGTTTGCTTCCAGCTCTGCCGCCATGCTGAGCTGGATCCCCAGAACGCATGGGGGAAGGAGAAGACTAACTCCTACGAGTTGTCCTCCGACTGTCTCATGCGTCCTGTGGTACAATCATATGCATGCATGAAAACACACACACACACTAAAATAAATATAAATAAATAATTTAAAAGGTTTATTTTTAATTACGTGTTTATGTGGCGGGGGTGGGGTATGTAAATGCCAGAGCTTGTCGTGGCCGGACTCCCTGGAGTTAGAGTTACAGGCAGTTGTTGAGTCCTCCAATGTGGGCATTGGGACTGAAAGGAGTACTCTGAAAGAGGAATATACAGTCTTAATTCTGGAACAGCCTCCAAGCCGTGTGTGTGTGTGTGTGTGTGTGTGTGTGTGTGTGTGTGTACACATAGGTGCCCACAGAGGTCACAAGAAGGCATCAGATCCTCGAGAGCTAGAGTTCCCTATCTTTATGAGATACCCTATGCTGGTACTGGGATCCAAACTCCCGTCTGCAGCCTGAGGCTCTGGGGAGAGAACAAGAGAGGTGGCGTTAGCTGAAGTTAGACATGGTGGAAGGGACAGCACAGGGAGGAACACTGTGCTCTTCTCAGGGAGATGGTGCCACGGGAAACTCTGGCTTCTGAGATGTAGGAATCAGTTTGAACACCACTGCCCCGGGAGCCTGGGAATCTCTCCTGTAATGGAACTTGATCCAAGATCCTCTCATTTGGGCAACCTGCAGCAGCAGATGGAGCAAATGCTCCTTCTTGGGATGCTGGCAAGGAGATGGGGTAGAAGAGGAGGAAGTGCCGGGATCCGCTCTCCTAGGAGAGCAAGCAGCCCTCCAAGGTTTTCCTGTCTCTGACTTGAAACCCTGCAGTCAACACGATAAAATTAGCAGAGCTAAGTAGGCAGATTTGTGGGTTTAGAGGCATAATTGGTCCTGTTTTTCTCCAGTCTTGACCTAACTGGAGTTCACTGGGTATGTAATGGAAAAACAACAACCAGCTTGATATAAAAACGCAGGAAATGCCTTCAATTGCCGCTGATTACAGCAGCAGCTTTCCTTCTGTTATTTTTGTAGAGGGAAAAAAAAAGAAAGAAAAACAAGGCTCACCCCTCCCACCCCCACCGCCCCTTCCTAGGCAGTAGAAACAAGCTGGCCTATTAGTTTTTTTAGGGCATTCTTTACTCTGGCTAAATGGTATCACTTGATCTTTATAAACGAGGAAGGAAAGGAAGGCATTAAAAATTTTCATCAGTAAAATTCTGTGAGTATAACACACAGCCACTGGTTCAAAGATTGGCTGTTCGGCCCCGGGGATTCATGAATTCCAAATTCTGTCCATTTCTGATCTGTCCGGGATAGGTTCAGGGTTTTGAGCATGATGTCTCTTTATGTCCTAGGGCTGGACGAGAGAACACTGTTCACCATTGCTTTCCTAGAAACTGTCACTGTTTAGTAAATGAAGCCACACCTGCTCTGAGGCCCTTTCAAGCCTGACTGGGAGACACGTTGATTGTTCTCATAGAGGGAAATGTTTGATTCAGGCTGAGGACACTGCTCAGGTGGCATGGTGATTTCCCAGCACTTTTTCATGATCCTGTAATCCCAGCACTTGGAGGCAGGAAAATCAGTTCTGGGTCATCCTTGACACATAAGAAGTCCAAGGGCAGCCTGGGCTTTATGACACCCTATCTAAGAGTCAAAGGGTGTGGAAGAAAGAAAGAGATAGAAAAAAGAGAAGAGAAAAGGGATAGGGTGGAGAGGGGAGGGGAAGAAAAGAGAGCAGAGTTAGGTTCCCACCAAGAGGAACTAGCAGGGGTAAATGAGAACAATCACCCAGTCTGTTTAGCACTTCTTAATGCTGGCTTCAGGACTCGTCAACGTCTATAATGATGTCTCTTGTAGAATGTCATATTTGGACATCTTGAGTTCTCATGGTTTTCACTTGGTGGGTACCCTGGGAATTTGAAAGTCATGGACATAGGAGATGCTATGGTCGACCTGTGAGGCCCCAATTCCCCTTTGTTCATAAAATCCCAGGAGATGCTAGCAGGACAGCAAAAGACTTAGAAGACTCAATTTCCTAGCTCAGGTAAAAACTCAATTCCCTAGCTCAGTAGAAAGCAGGATTTGCTTAAGTATCTTCCCTGTTCTGGAGAAAATGTGTTGAACTCACTGTAGATGCTCACTGGCTATTTTTCTTTACCTCTCGATGAGAACAGGTAATTCTTACAGGTCCTGTGGCACAGAGGTGCCCAAACACTGGGAAAGACAGTCGTCAATGTCTGGATACACTTGGGTCATTGGAACTGGGCAGATACAGGGAGGAGAGCGTGCACACTCTGGTTGAGAGGATGGAGGCCGAGAATGCTGACCATTCTGCCTCGCACAGGATGGTGACTGCAACAGAGGGCTGTCAACACGAGCTTCCAGAAAGTGCCAAGACAGAAACTCCTGTTCTAATTCTCAAGTTCTGTAGTCATGTGATCCCCCAGGCTTTGGGAGCTTGTGTGTTAAAAGGCCTCTTATTTGTTGCCATGGACCTTGGGTGGAACGCAGCCAGTATGCAAGTTGGCATATCCTTCAGGGTCTAATCAAGCTTGTGAAGCCCTTTTGAACCCTTAAAGGTCAGAGAAGGCAGAAGGCAGAAACTTCCACCTGCCATTTCCTTTCCTTTCTCCAGGAAACAAGTTCTTATAATTTAGTTTCTTAGAAGGGATCGAAGTTGCTTTCAAAGGATACCACTGTCTTTGAAAAGCCAAGCGGCTTTATATTTCCCATAACTATTATGTCCAGAAAAATAATTAATCTATACCATAAAAGTCAGAATAGCCTATGTTCCTGATGAGCATATTAATATTAGCATGTAAATAGCACTTTGCCACCACTTGTGATCTCTAATTATGCGATACTCACCTATGTCCTGATGACTGTTGAAATCCCAACTTAGCCAGGCATGAAAGGCTACCCTCTAAGTCAGCACAGTGTTCCTCTGGGCCACTCGCATCCATTATCCCAGTGGAAAACCATCTCGTCATATAAAGTTGGCTACAAACAAAAGTATCTTAAAGTCATTTTCACCTCCAAAACTTGATTTAACCAGAGTATCTTCACTCCCCCACCCTCTCAGCATCTTTTATGAGCTGTTTATACCACTCCGTGGTTCCGTGTTCTTGGGGTTTAAAGGATTAAGAAGACACAGGTAGACAGCTTTCCTTTCCACCTTGGTGTGCTCACTGTAGACATTGTGTTGTTTATGGCCTGTTGGAGCCAGACTGCCTTGAACGGTTTATGGCATGAGATCAGTCTAGAGAAGACTGTCCCGGAGCTCTGAAACAGGCTCCACCCTGAACTGACAGGAGTCTCTCCTTCTGTTTGCTTTGACAGCAGGTAGCCCAAAACAATCCCTTGCAACCTTTGATATCCACAAACAGATTCCTGCAAGCTCCTGCCTGGTGTGGCCAGCCCCACACTGGAGGCCTGAAATGTTACAGTACCCACAGGGAACACAGGGAATTTATAAGACTTGACATAGTCTTGATTTACAAAGGAATGTTGGAAAGCCCACTGGCCAATTGATTAGTAGAAATGCCGGCTTGATGATCATGCTTACTGTGTATTTGTTTATATGTTTGGAGTCAGGTCTTGCTATGTAGCCCTGACTGGCCTGTAACTCAGAGAGACGCATCCGCCTCTGCCATCCCAGTGGTGGTATTATAATCCTTCGTGTCCCACCATGATGGGCATCATGTTGTCACCATTTATTTTTAATTTTAAAAATTGAGACATTTCTTTTTACTTTATGTATATGAGTAGACATTTCTGTGTATTGTATGAATCATCTGCATACATTTCTGTGTACCACGTACACACAGCACTTGAGAAGGCCATGAAAGGGGGCTGGATCCTCTGGAGCTGGAGTTCCCGACAGTTGCCACCATGTGGGTACTGGGAGTTGAACATGGGTTCTCCTGATGAGCAGGCACCCAACCACTGAGCCAACTCTCTAGCCCGCCATTTTTAATAAAAAGCTCATTTAGCACCAGCCATTTAGAGCATGTCAGCACACAGATTTGAAAGTAGAGAAGCATGCATAGCTCCAGGGGCTCCTGTACCTAAATATGTCCCCAGATGATGCATTGGAGCCTGATTCTGTTTTCTTTTTTTTTTAATATAATTTATTTTATGTTTATTGGCTTTTTGCCTGCATGTATGTCTGTGTGAGGGTGACAAAAGCAGTAGAACCAGAGCACAGACAGTTGTGAGCTGCCATGTGGGTGCTGGGAGTTGAACCTGTCTCCTTTGGAAGAGCAGCCAGTGCTTTTAACTACTGAGCCATCTCTCCAGCACCTGACTTTGTTGTCTTTAGCCCCACACCAATGAGTGCTTACCTCCAGTGCTAACTAGAAGCATCCTGTCAAACCAGCTATTCTTCATGGAAAACGGGGTTCTGTCCTCCCTAGTAAAAACTGAGGAAGGTTCTAGAACTTTTCACCAGACAAACTTACCTTGTCATTGGTCTTTGTAGCAGTGCTGCTGCCCAATGGCCGAGTTTACTAAATCGCACTCTGGCATGTATGCTTAAACTTTAAAAAAGCAAGTTGACTCAAGTTCACAGTCAAAAAAAAAAAAAAAAAGTACAAGGAAAGGAAAAGCTTTACAAAGGAAAACACTTGAAGCTCTCTGTTTTCTTTTTTTGTCTGTACACCGCTTAAAGGAAACGCAGAGTAAAAAGATAAGCAGCTCACACACTCTTTCATGTCTGAAGCTGTGGTCTCTGACTGAGGACCAGTAACTGGCATTTCTGAGGCCAAAATGAGCATCCATGAGAAGATGGGGACTAAAGAATGGAGGGGGAGGTGTCTCAAGCAGCACGCCAAAGTGAAGAGTGACTGAGCTGAGCAGTCTGTTCACGACTGTTTTATCTGTTCACGACTGCTAGATCCTAGGTCAACAGCAAATGGGGTGCTTTGTAGGTTCTAATGTATCTTATTCACTCTTCTTAGGTATTTAGTGGAAAGGATCACGCCTTTTCAAACCCAGAGTTGTCAGATAGTTAATGAAAAAAAAAAATAGCTCTCCATAATATACATGGCTAATCAAAGGGAAACACACCCAAAGCGGGACTAAGTCACTCCATCGGATTTGCTTTGTTTATTTTGGTTCTGTTTTGTTTGTGTGATGTTAGGGTTTGAGCCCGGAGCCTTGCACACACTAGGCTCAAGTGCTCTACAATAAACCCCACCCCAGCCCTTTGCAGTGGCATTGAAGTGTCTGTTACTAAAGAGATCCTAGTGTCCGATGGATGACACGCCTGTTATTTTCACTTCCACACTGGTATGTCCCGAGACATATTGACTATTGTCAGAAAATTATCTGTAGGGTATTTTGCCTACATGTATGCCTGTGTACCGTATGTGCGCAGTATCTGTGGAGGCCAGAAGATGGCCTCAGATCCTCTGGAAATAAAGTGACAGATGATTGGTCACCATTGGGTGCTGGGAACCAAGAGCAATGTGTTTTCTTAACCACCGAGCCACTTCTCCTGACTCTTGAGATCTTCTGTTAAAGAACAGCCAGTGCAGTTATAGGAGGAGGCCGCTTGTTGATTCCCAGCTGCTCAGCCCCGGAACAACACACAGAAACTGTATCAATTAAATCACTGCTTGGCCCATTAGCTCTAACTTCTTAATGGCTAATTCCTATGTATAAATTTAACCCATTTCTATTAATGTGTGTATCGCCACGAGGCTGTGGATTACCGGCTAAAGTTCTGGCATCTCTGTCCTGCAGAGCTACATGACTTCTCTCTAATTCTGCCTCCTTTCTCCCAGCATTCAGTTTGATTTTTCCTGCCTCCTTCTGTTCTGTCCTATTATGGGCTCAAGCCAGTTTCTTTATTAACCAGTGGTATTCACAGCATACAATGGAGAATTCCAAATCATGCAGTCAGTCGACATTTATATAGATATTGAGACACTCTTCCCCCATTAAATCTTACTTGATCAATTCACTGGGTTCTACCCTTTACCTTTATGCTTAGTCTCCATAATTAGAGACCTCTATGTTGAAAATTATCTCATAAATCCATTACCTTTTGAGTTGGGCTTTTCTTCTTCCCAAAACATCATCCATGTATCAATGGAGAGACAGCTTAATGCTTAAGAGCCCTGGATACTTTTCCAGAGGATGCAGGCTTGAGTCCCAGCACCCACATAGTGGCTCATAACCCAGTGTAGCTCCAGTCTCAGGAGATCCAATGCCCTCTTCTGGCCTCCATGGGTACCAGGCATACAAGTGATGTAGAGACATGGAAGCAAAACACCCATGCATACATAATAAAATAATTTCTAATTAAGAAAATATGTAGAGGAAAGGAGAAGGAAGGCTGAGAGAAGAAGGAGGGAAAAAAGAAAATATTAATTTCACTGACTTGCAATTTATCTCAATATTCGTAGAAATCTCTTTGGGAAGAGTATTTAGGAAAATGAATGGAGGATCCCTGTGGCCTTTCATCCATTATATAGTGTAGAAGGAGCTGCGGGCAGCGTTCCTGCTGCCCGGCTCCCGTCCACCTGCCTAGCTTATGCCCCGAAATAACACACAAATTGTATTCTTTTAAACACTGCTTGGCCCATTATCTCTAGCCTCTTACTGGATAACTCTCATATCTTAACTAACCCATTTCTAATAATCTCTGTAGCACCATGAGGTCGTGGCTTACCAGGAAAGATTCAGCATGTCTGACCCGGCGGCTGACTTCATCGCGTCTTCCCTCACTTCCCTTCTTCCCAGCATTCTGTTCTGTTTACTTCGCCTACCTAATTTTCTGTCCTGTCAAAAAGCCAAGGTAGTTTCTTTATTAACCAATGAAATCAACAGATAGACAAATGACCTTCCCACATCAATATAGAACTCAACAATCCAAAACCAGCTAGAAAAAAGGCATAGTCTCCCATTATGTGGCTGGCAAAGGGGATTAAGCCTATTTCTAAAGAAAGCCTATTCTTTAGAAAGCTCTTTCAAACAAGCTGATATTAGTGACTGTAGACATTCTAGATGACACTGACTAACTTAAAACAAAAGTTTGCATTTATGAGAATCAGTCATCTGAGAGAGAGAGAAAACTTCTGAGATCTAGGTATGAAACCAGAGATTGACTGTGAATAAGAAGGAGATGGCAGGAGGCTTGCCCTGGAAGATCCATGATTGTCTTTGTCATGAGGAGGGGAAAATCTCATCACTTCATTATGATGAGTGCTTCTGATTTAAGGACTGATTTCAGTGTCTTTGGATAATTTTTTCCCCCAAACCCATTGCTGCCAGTAAACACTAACAAGACCAACCTCTAGCAGCGTGGACCTGGCTGTGTGAGTAATGCCACCCCCAGGAAAGCAAATGGTAAGCCTATGGCGTGAGTCACTCATAACTCACTTTAGGATCCAACAAGCGTGAAACTCAGAGTCCATGCCACACGGCCTGATTGCTGCCACCGTGAAATGGAGTGGGTTGAAATCCAGTTGTGTTTATTGTGTGTAAGCAGAGAGCTTGTTCTAAATGATTAGAAATGACTCAGGATGGTTCATCTACACGGATTTAAGAGCGCGCCGGGCACTGCCAAGCTAGAACTATTAATTTCAGCAGGTTGGTGCTTGTTGTGTGTGTTCCAGGCAGCATTGCTTTGTTAACTTGGCATCAAAGTTTGAGCACAGGCAACAATACATTCCGAGAAGAAAAATTGCTTAATGGGTCTTTCTTTAGTAAATACTCCACAGTGCCTGGTATACTGGAAGTGGATCCTGTTCTACCCAGAAGAGCTCTCTAGGTCTCTTCTTGGTCCTTGTTCATTCTTAGAGACTAAATACTTACCAAGAGCTTACTGTGCTGTGGAGGGATGCTCTTGGGACAGAATGCTCACTGTGTTTTCTTATCCTTTCTTTGAGGGCCTCAGTGCCCAATAAGGCATCTTCCCATTGAGTTCTATGTCAGGGTCAGTCCAGGTGAATTGGACCCATGAGAGAGGCATTGAACCTCACTGTGGGAGTCCATACAGGCTTCCAGCAGGAAGTGATGAGTGTCCCTGGCAGGGGAAGGGAAGAGCTCAAAGCTAATGCTTACATTTGCATCTTTTGACACTTATTCAGGCCCATAGTTTCATTTAGTTTAACAAAGCACTTCCCCTAAAAGTGTTTCTGTGCTCACTGTCTTGTGTTCTGCCTCCAAAGATAGCACAAATATAGCCAATGAAAGTATTTGACAAAACGGAGTTACTTCCCTCTTCCCACGAGTAATCACAGAGAGGGTCGGTCGAGACACCTGGAGAATGATTGAGTGCTGGGAGACCATAGACATGGAGGCAGGGCAGGGTCACCACAGAGCACAGGCCAGGGGACCCGAAGAAGGGCTGACAAACTTGTTCTGGGTGTTGCTGAGCTCAAAATTTAGAGCTGGAGTCAGAGCTATTTTAAATTCCCAGACCTTTAGCCTCAGAGTTGAGAAGCAAATAGGAAATGAGGAAAAAACTCAAGGGTCAGAAAGTCTATAGACCTGGACCTTTGTGGGTTTTCTGCTACTTCGGTTTCGATTCTTTATTTAGCTTTCAGGTTTACGCGTCTCGGTGTCACTGATCCTTGTCCTTGAGCGATCCATCTTTGATATTTTGTCCACAGATGACTGACATCCGGGATTCTCAGAATCCTTTTTAAGACAGCCGGTTGCATGACGACTCTTCTGCATCATAATAATAAACTCAGTATTTTCTTTTATTTTCGAAGCTGGAGTAGAAACAACTGTTTATATTCCATTTTTAGAAAGGAAAGAAGGAAGGAAGGAAGGAAGGAAGGGAGAGAGAGTGAGGAAGAAAGGAAGGAAGGAAGGAAGGAAGGAAGGAAGGAAGGAAGGAAGAAAGAAAGAAGGAAGGAAGGAAAGAAAGAAAGAAAGAAAGAAAGAAAGAAAGAAAGAAAGAAAGAAAGAAAGAAAGAAAGAGCGTCATTGTACCCTGTTTCTAAGCTTGATTCCTATCAGCTTCCAGGGAAGTGGCTCCAACCTTCTCAACCATAAAATTATTTCTTTGCTACTTCGTAACTGTAATTTTGCTACTGTTACGAATTGTAATGTAAACATCTGTATTTTCCAATGATCTTTGGCAACTCCTGTAAAAGGGTTATTCAACTGACCCCCTCAAGGGATCGTGACCCACAGGTTGAGAACTCTGTTCTGTTCTGGGTGTTTGTGATAAGTTGGATGACTTAACATTTCTCCCTGTCTCCTCTCAGTATGGAAGCCAAATGCTCTGTCAGTGTTGATCATGTTGGCCATTGACTGCTTGTATTAGGCTCTACCATTACCTAGAGTCATGCACACAACGGGGCGAACAGTTGCCTGTGCTGTAGAGATGATGGTCAGCATGTCCCCTCCAAGCTCAAATGCATGACACTGCCTCCTGATGGTTCCTATTTTATAGCCTTGGGTAGTGAGGCACAGCCATCATGGGAATCAGGGGATTTTATATTGGCCTGAGGTGACAGATTTGGTCAGGTTCTTTATAGTAAGCATGATTATAGCCCACTTACACAGTAAAGTAGTTCAGGAAAACCACGAGGCAGCGCCAGGATCCATGAGGAAAGTTGGGAAATCAGTGCGAAAGGAATAAGAAAGAGCAAGGAGATTAAAGACAGCCATGTGTCTTAGACATGGACACAGGAATCATGGCCTGGGCAGCCCACTGCCTCTTTACCTTCATGCCACTGCCTCAGAAGCCACAGGGGATCAAGGTGGTCCAGCCTCAGTGTGTTCTTTGTTTCCAAAGCTCTCACATAGAGCTCTGTGGCAAACTCTGCTAACATAGACATGAAGACAAAACCATGTCTGTAGGGACAGCCACCATCCTACGATTTCCAGGCCACTCCGCTGATGGCTCATTTACGGTCCTAGTTTGGGTTTTGTCTTTTGGTTTTGTAGCTGTTGTGTGACTAGTTATGTAGTCTAAAACTGGGCAGACATTTCAACCTGCCTGTGTAACACACAGTAAGTATTTTCACGTGTTAGAGAAGAGTAAGAAAGCAGACTTCTTGAACGCTATTTTGGTAACTGTGTGAACGAGAATTAGACTTAATATTTGTCAAGCACCACTCTGTGCCAGGAATGATTCCGAACCTTACCATTAATCTCACTTAGGCATCACAGGAAGCTTTTTGAATATCATTATCCGCACTTTATAGATTAGGAACCTGAGGATCTATGTGATTAAGTAATTGTTGCCACGTGCATGGCATTGGTGGTCGATTCCGAGTGATCTTCAGACTCAGCTGTAATGTTCTCCTGCTCAGTCTTGGGCAGCTTTGTCTTTGCGACCCTTCAGTGGCATCTGGGGCACCCTCATCGTGGGGATCCCCACGGTCCTGATTGACCACAGGGAGTGTCAAGCCCACCAAGCTGCCTTGAGTTTGACCCCTGGGCTCTACATGTCAGAAGGAGAGAACCCATTCTTGCAGGTTGACTTCTGGCCTCCCTGTGCATGCTATGGGATGTGTGTGTACGCATGCGCTCGCTGTGCACACAAACAATAAGAAAAAGGAGATGTGCACACTTCTGAGCTAAAAGTTTCAGAGATGACCAAGAGAGCAACTGAGCAGTCAGTACCTCCTGAGCTGCTGCTGGAACCTGGCATTGTGGACCAGGGGAGAAGACAGAGACCAGCACAAGCAGCAGCTCTCTTTGATCTCTTCCTCCACCCAGCCCAGACCTACATGGAGGATGGGCTCTGTGCTTTATTTTGTGTGTGTGTGTGGGTGGGGGGAGTGATCCCTGCACCTATATTAGCTTTGGAGGCCTTGGGGGACAGTATCCACCTTCATAAATTCTGGTTAGTCACCTCTAAAATGGGAATGATGATAGGATCCATGTCAATCATATGGGCACACTAGCAAATGCTCAGCAAATGCCACCACTGAGCATCATGTCCTGGGGCTTTCTCTTCCTTTTGACCCTGGCCTGGGCATCCATAGCATAGCCTATTCCTTCTGAGAAAGTTGACAAACATATCACTCGTGGGCTGCCTCTGTCCTAAACCTCCTGACTCCTACTGGCTCTGTCTACCTGGGATTGCAGCCAGCCTTGGCTTCTTCTTAGAGACCACCCCAGTCCCTGCCTGTGCCTGCCCTTGCCCCCTCCTCTCTAGCGCCTAAGGCAGACTCCACGGGTTGGCAGCTCTTTAGTTAGATGTTGTAAGACTCATCTGGAGTTGCTGCCATTTGGATTTATTATTTTAATTGTTTTACAGTTCATTCTTGTGCCCACAGTGATTTTTCCATTAAATCAGAACATTTATGTTTCTAAAAGGAGTAGGTCTGGCTGTGGGTGTTTATCTTAACAGCTAATCTCTGGCAATTCACCTTCATTGCCAGTCATCACAGATTAGAAAATTAATGTCTATCTGTATAAGCTCCATTGTGGATTGTTAGCACATGAAAATAGTGGTTTTGTCTCAGCCTGATGAGAAGACAAACTTTGGTATGTCTACTTTTGAATTTTCAGGAGTAATTGCTTTCATAAACTATTAGGTTGGTTAAAAAGTGCAAAATTGGGAAAGGTCCAACAGCAAGAAGTATAAGTCACTGATAAAGACTTGCTGTTGATTTTTTTTAAAGATTTATTAATTATATATACAGTGTTCTGCCTGTATGTATGCCTGAAGGCAGAAAGGAACACCAGATCTCATTATAGATGGCTGTGAGCCACCATGTGTGTGAGGTGGGGGGGCCACGACTAAACTGAGTGCTGGGAGAAAGAAGGTGGAGTCTGTGAGATGCCATGGAGCCACCAGAGGGGAAAGATGGAATCCAACCAGAACCTTGCGGTAAACCACAGCCACGGGGTGATACACAGATAATTGAAATGGGTTAGCTGAAGATATAAGAGCTAGCTAGAAATATGCTTAAGCTATTGGCCAAACAGTACTGCACTTAATACAGATTTCTGTATGATTATTTCGGGAATCTGGGTGGCTAGGAACAAACAAGCAGCTTCCTACAAATCCACACACCTATGAACACCTGATTTTTGACAAAGAAGCAAAAATATAAAATGGAATAAAGAAAGCATATTCAACAAACAGTGCTGACATAACTGGATATCAACATGTAGAAGAATGAAAATAGATCCATATCTATCACCAAATGGGTCAAATACCTCAACATAAAGTCAACCACACTGAACCTCGTAGAAGAGAAAGTAGGAAGTACACTTGAATACATTGGCACAGGAGACCACTTCCTAAATATAACCCCAGTAGCACAGGCACTGAGAAAAACAATTAATAAATGGGACCTCCTGAAACTGAGAAGCTTTTGTAAAGCAAAAGACATGGTCAACAAGACAAAATGACAACCTACAGAATGGGAAAAAATCTTCACTAACCCCACATCAGAGAGGGGTCTGATCTCCAAAGCATACAAAGAACTCAAGAAATTGGACACCAAAAGAACACATAATTTAATTTAAAAAAATGGAATACAGACCTAAGCAGAGAACTCTCAACAGAGGAATCTAAAATGGCTGAAAGACACTTAAGGAAATGTTCAACATCCCTAGTCATCAGAGAAATGCAAATCAAAACAACTCTGAGATTTCATATTACACCTCTAAGAATGACCAAGATCAAATACACTGATGACAACTCATTCTGGAGAGGATATAGGGAAAAAGAAACATTTCTGCATTGCTGGTGGGTGTGCAAATTAGTACAGCCACTTTGGATATCAGTATGGCAATTTCTCAGAAAATTAGGAAACAACCTACCTCAAGACCCAGCAATACCATTTTTGGGTGTATACCTAAAGGTTGCTCAATTGTACCACAAAAATATGTGCTCAACTATGTTCATAGCAGCATTATTTGTCATAGCCAGAACCTGGAAACAACCTAACTCCCCCTTGACCAAAAACTGGATAAGGAAAATGTGGTACATTTATACAATGGAGTGTATACACAGCAGAAAAAAATTAATGACATCCTGAAATTTGTAGACAAATGGATGAAGCTAGAAAACATCAAATTGAGTAAGGTAACCCAAACCCAGAAAGACAATTATTGCGTGTACTTACTAATAAGTGTATTTTAGACATAAAGCAAAAAAAAAAAAAAAAAACCAATCCCAGAGAACCTAGACAACAATGAAGATCCTAAGAGAGACATACATGGATCTAATGTACATAGGAAGTAGAAAAAGACAAGCTCTCCTGAGTAAATTGGGAGCATGGGGACCATAGGAAAGGGTAGAAAGGGAGGGGAGAGGAAAGGAAGGGAAGGGATACAAATATATAGCTCAATAAAAACAATAAAAAAATAAAATCTGCAAACACTTTTCTCAAAATATTACTTGACTTTCAATGTGACTCATGAAGGTTTTACTAATATTTATTTTTACATAACTAAATGGATATTTAGTTTCATGAGTTTTGGGTTCTGTGTCTTAATTTAAATGTTTTTTTCTTTTTAAGTAATATATGTATCTGCCCATGTTTCTCCTATTTATTTCACTTTTTTATAAACATAAATCTTTAGTGAACTTATTTATTCTGACAAAAGTCTGAGCTACACCTCCAGTTCTCCTTGTTCCTAGAAATGGGGAAGCAATCCCAAGTATTGAATAGCCATCCTTCCCTCGTTGACTGGAATATGGCTCTTTGCAGATACTCATGGCAAATTCCCATACGCAAATAGTTTTTGCTGCACCCTTTGTCCAGTAACACTTTTAAATAGCACATTTTTTTAAAAAAATTATTATAGATTTGTAATATATTTAATACTCAGCGTGTGGCTGCTCTCCATTTTCAAAATTTCTTAGCTCTCAGATTCTTGTTTGTTTTTCCATATGAACTTTAGAATTGTCTGTTTAGTTTTTTTTTAAATCCTGGTTCTGTTTTTATTGGGAACATGTTCAAAGTTATAAATTAACTTGGGGAGAATTGATACTTTATGATGTTGAATCTTCCTGGCCAATAACCCTGTTTGTCTTTCCATTTGTTCAGTCTTATTTGTGCCCTTTAGGAGAATTTTAATGATTCTCTTGTACAGATCTCGTGTATTTCTTGCTACATTTTATGGTAGGCTGCTAATTGTCCCAATATACTCTCACTTCCTTAGTAAAAGAATGTTAATTTTTTTGAGCCATGTAATTATAAACTAGATTTAAAGTCTCCCTTGGAGCTGGGCATGGAGAGGTGACTAAGTTCTAGCCAATCACATGTACAGAACCTTTTCTCTCTCCTTCCCCTCTCCTGTCCTGCATGAAGCTACCATGCATGGTGCTAGCGTGTTAGCACCATGGTCATAAAGACAAACAAAGATCAAGCCTTGGGAATGGGCCGTGACTCACAGATGACAGAAACAGAACCCTGCATCTGACTGAAAGCCCTGCCGTGTGGTGCTGCTATGCTAACTGTACCGAATCTTACTTCTAAAGAATGCGAGCTATTGCTTTAGATTTCCAGCCTTTCCACAGAGAGACATCTCTTCCCATTGCATCTTTCCATTGCCTCCTGCCCTTATTGAATTCTCTTAGTTTTTGTTAAGAAGTTTTCCAGCAAGTCTGCCATTAACAATCACATCATCTCTTCTTTTTCAGTATTTATGTTTTGGGTTCGTATCTCTTGTCTGACTCTAGATAGACTAGAATCCCAGGAACAACACTAAGTAATCTGGATTACCCTGGGGCTGCAAAGATGGCTCAGGAGTTAAGAGTGCTTGTTTCTTTGAAGAACCAAAGTTCAGATCCCCATCAGGCAGTTCCCAACTGCCCACAAATCTTATCTGGCTCCAGGGAACCTGACTTCCACTTCTGGCTTCCTTGGGCATCTGACCATACATGGCACACACATTTCCATAAATGAAAACAAATACTGTTGGTCCTGAGCACCTTTAGGGACTTGGATTTGAGGAGGCTCACTCCTAGAAGAGCCCCTCAGGCAGAACCCCTGCACAGAGCCTCTGGCCCTCTGAGGGGCTTCCTTTTCTCTATACTAAAGTAAAGACCTGTGAGAACTTCCCGGGACCCTCACTCCCTTCCCCAGCTGGTCAGAGAGCCATAAGCATATCAGCTGTGGACAAAAGGAAAGGGGAGTCCCTCAGTCCCAATCTGGTCCTTGATTTCTCAGCCTTGGCACACTTTGGGGAGGAACTTCTCTGTTGTGCTGGCTGACCTGGAAGTTTGCAGATGTTTAGTGCCATCTCTGGTCCTAGTGTTAGATGTTATTAGACATTTTCTCTACTTAGCATAGCCACATGTCTCCAGACATGGCAGATGTCCCTGGTAGGGCCTCTAGCTGACAGCCATCATCCTAATGGAAGTCACAGTGTTCATGATCAAGTCACGGCTCTGAGGTGGGCTAGGCTCAGATCGTTAAGACACACAGAAAGGGAAAAGGAAAAAATACAGGGATCCTAGCTGGAATAAACCCAGTAATACTGGCTGGCATCACCAACTCACCTTTGAAAACAGGTGGCGGAACTGAGGCTCAGACGGGTAAATTATCTGTGATCACCTTTACAGGGACTGTCAGATGAGTTAGGTTTTCTGTGTGACACCAGGAGCCAAATACCTCTGGGCTCGGAAGAGAAGCCTGTGGTGAGAGGCCAGTCACTGTCAGGGGTGGACTGATTTAGAGACAGGGTGGCACAGCCAAGGGTCCCCTGGGGCAGGAGCGCAGTCCTCTTCCAGAAAACCAAAGGATGTTAAGAAAGGAAATTCCCATACGATATACTGAAAAAACCATGTGATAAGAAAAACAAATTAAAGTTTAATGGTTAGTTTCAGTGTGTGTGTGAGAGAGAGAGAGGGAGGGGGAGTGTATGTGTGTGTGTGTGCGTGCATGTAAGCTTGACTTCTAAAGCTATGCTTGTTACTTTAGTGAGATGGGAAATGGGGAGGGGCTCCTAAAGCAAGCTTGCTGTAAGAAGATAAAGACTGGTATACCCGTCAGTATATGAATCTCTTACTATCAAGAATCTGTCCCTGGGGCTGGAGAGTTGGCTCTGTGGTTAAGAGCACTGGCTGCTCTTCTAGAGGAAGTGTTCAATTCTCAGCACCCAAATGGCAGCTCACAACTGTCTGTAACTCCAGTTCCAGGAGTTCAGAAACCTTCACACAGACATACATGCAGGCAAAACGCCTATGCTCATAAAATTAAAATAGATAATTAAAAACAAAAATAATCTGTCTTGGTGATGAGACATACCTTTAACAAGAGTATGCTTTATTCAGGCATGGCATCACCATGCCTTTAATCCCAACACTTGGGAGGCAGATCTCTGTGAGTTAGTGGCTAGCCTGGTCTACATCATTGAATTCCATGCTAGCGAGGACTTCATAGTGAGAAATACTCAAAAAAAAGTATACTTTATACATCTTTTTAAAGCTTTTTGATTTTGTATAAATGTGTGTATCTCTATGTGGTTTTCTGCCTGTGAGTGTGGAACCAGAAAGAGGTCCTTGGGTCCATTAGAGGTGAAGTCACAGTTGGCTGTGAGCCACCTAATGTGAGTACTAGGAACTGAACTCGGGTCCTTTGCATGAGGTGTATGTGTATTCGTCACTGAACCATCTATTAACCCCACATGTTAGTTTTGTGTTTTGTTTTGATTTTTTTTCCTTCAGCAATGCTAGGAGTGGAACCTAGAGCCTTTTGCAGGATAAGTCTGTCCTCTGCCTGTGAGTTAGAGCTCCAGGTCAATGCTTTAAATAAGACAAGAGCCATCTGCAGAGAGTACTAGTAACGTCCAGGATGATTTAACTAAGACTTTTGTGCCTTATTTCCCCCAGAGCATGGCTATGTGAGAATCCAATACCTGTGTGGTAGTTTATGAATGGAAGCTACTAGCCCTCCGTGCAGTGAAGAAAGATCCAAGCAGCCCCAACCTCTCTGTTACTGATGATTAAGTACGAAGGGAAACAGTTCTGCGTGTGAACCCCAACTCTACTTCTTAGCCATATGAGTGAACAGCCCAGAGTGTCTTTGGGGATTCATTACCCTATGTGCTAAATTAGGGTTTTGTGGCCGTGACTGAGGATAGAATGATGCGTGAAAGCTCTCTAGCAGGTCTTCTCTTTCCCAGGGGTCTGTGAGCAATCAAAACTGAAAATACCCTTCCCCAGCTATTGTGTAAGGCACTGATTCCATAGCGACTTTTCTTTTTGGAATTATTATTAAATCCTACTTTGTACGAGTCACCATGGTGACAGGGGATTTTCCCACCTTACCCAGTGAGAGCAATCCCAGAAATCCCCAGGTTCCTCCTGCCTCTGCCTCTGCTGGAAAGAGAGTGTCAGAGTGGTGGGGTCCACCTGGGAGCGGAGCTGCCTGAGTGTTCATCGCCATGACTGACGAGAGCACACTTCCCGGCCCATGATCGTCTTTAGCGTCTACCACATGGTGTCGTGTAGGATCTCTGTGTGGTGGGAAGGGGTGAATGTTAGTCAAAGCTGAGACCTGAGTTAGGTTCAGAAGTGAAGCTTGTCGCTGTAACTCCGAATTTCTCTTCACGATGATACCCCTGGGTTGTCACATTTCCCATTTGGGACACTGCTCTTCTGATCTGATGACAGCTTCCCCAAGAATAAAAACGAGGCCATATATAATAGAAAATGGTAGCATATGAGACTCAACACGTCAGAAAAGCAATGGGTAAAATATTTTTGCTTGACTTGAAATTCTAAAAAGGGGAGCTGTGTTTGAATGCTCCATTCCTCTAGCATGTTCATTCCATAGCTCTTGGGCCTCAGTGCCACACAGATGATGGGGAGTTCTTGCAGTTTCTTGAGATAAGGGATCAGCAAAATGACTCTGGGATGCCAAGAATTCGGATCTTCAGAGAGCAGGCCCTCGAGGGAGGTGGTGAAGAAACTGCTTATTTTGGGGCTGACTGTGGCTAATCAGATGGGAATGGAAGTGCTCTTGGCACAAGTTACCAAACACCTTCATATTTTGCAATAAGCTCAAGAGAAAGGCAATCTTTCTCCAGGACTGTCAAACTGCCCCCTAGTTAAATGCCCCTCGGCAATCATCACTCATGCTGATGTCTGGCAGGCACCACCTGCCCAGGCTCCTCTGAGGCAAGGACCTACCCCTCTCTTTCAAGAGTGCTCAACCTCTCAAAGGCCACCTGAGGCCAAGCAGGGAAGCAAGTGAGGTCTATCTATCACCGTAAATAAAGGCATATTCAGTATGAAGCCCGAGAGAAACGATTTAACATTTCGTTCCTAGCACCCATATGGCAGCTCATGGCTCTCTATAATTCCAATCCAGTTCTGGGAGTTCTGACACCTTCACGCAGATATACCCATGGAGGCAAACACCTATGCACATAAAAATAAAGAAACACCTTTTATTTAGTTATGTGTGTATTCATTCGCCCATTTATTTGTTTACTCATTTTTATCTGCTCTCTACCTTGTCGTAGGAAAATTCAGGCACCTAGAATGCAAATGATTGCCTGGTGTATTGTGGGGGGAAGCGCCTGTGCACATGGGTCCTTATGAGTGCAAAGGTTCCAGGTCAGCATCGCTTGCTTCTTCAGTAACTTTCCACCTAATAATTTTGAGACAGGATCTCTCACTAAATTTAGCGACAGCAAGCCTCTGGGATCCTCTTGTCTACGCAATGACAGGTTTATATGTATGTGGCACCATGTGTCTGTTGTTTTATCTGGATTATGGGAGATCCTAACTCACTTCATCATCTGAGCCATCTCCCTGGCCTTCACTGTCTTTTAAAAATAAGATTTATAGTTTATACGTTTGAATGTTTGCCTCCATGCATGCACATGCACCTCGTGTATACCTGGTGTCTACAGAGGCCAGAAGTGGGCACTGGATACTACTAAACTGGAATTGCAGAGGGTCATGAGCTACCCCGTGGGTGCTGGGAACCAAATCCTAGTCTTTTACAAGAGCAGTCAGTGCTGTTAACCACTGAGTGATTTCTAAGAGGCCCCGAGAACTGCCTTCTAAAGAGATTTTCTCCAAATGCTTTTTATCTCCTGCTCAGTGTTAAGTCTTGATTGAACATCTTTTATTTCATCTATTCCCAGCTTGTGAACCTAAGCATTATTGCTTTGGTTCTTTTGTTATTTTGATGTACTGCCCAGGCTCATCTCAGACTCCCAAGATCTTCCCACCTCCCCTTTCCCAGTGGCTGGGACTACATGTGTGCACTACCACACCCTCCAGGAAGGGCTATTATCTGCATTTTTCTAGATGAGGAAAAAAAGGTTCTGAAGAGATTTTTAACTGATCCCTAGCACACAGGTGGCAGGAAATCACTTCCATGTGCTCAATCACTTTGCTATGTTGCCTGAGGAAAAGTCGGTGCGTCCACTGACTTTGCCCTTTTGTGGGACAGAGAGCATCGCTGCTACCACTGGGTGGTTGCTTGTGACTCATGGAAACACGTTTATAAGATGTAACTGATAAGCCAGACAAGGGCATTTTCACTGCATAGGCTTATCTGGAGAGAGCAGACCTTCAGCTACTATACCGACAGCTGAAAACCTGAGGTGTCAAACAGCATGCTGGTTTACAGCCAAGACAAATAACTCAGGGATGTACCTGAGAATGAAGCCTCGGAGTCACTGCAGAATAAGTTATCTGATTGTGGGGTTAGTCATTGCTTCTTACAGATCTCCAGCAAAGAGCCGGATAGACGGCTCAGTGGGTAAGAGGCCATGCTTCTCTTGAAGAGCAACCAAGTTGGATTCTCAGTATTCACAGAAGGTGGCTCCCAACTGCCCCTAACTTCAGTTCCAGAGGATCTGAGCCCATCTTCTAATCTCCTTGGATACCTGCGCTCACATATGACTTACACACACACACACACACACACACACACACACACACACACGCACGCACATAAGTGAAAGTACATCTTTTTAGAGAGTTACTAACAAGGAAAGCACATATGTAGCTTTCATACTGTTGGACAGTGTGCTGATGCCAACTGATGTCAAATGAGTACTTCTTTGTGTCCCCTGGCATGGAAATAGGCTCCGAGGTCTATTAGGAAGTGTCTTTCTCATCTCCCATCCCTCGTCACGTCATTAACCACATTACTCATTCTTAGTGAGGGCTTCTACTGCTGTGCAGAGACACCACGACTATGGCAGCTCTTATAAAGGAAAGCATCTAACTGGAGAGGCTCGCTTAGAGTTCAAAGGCTCAGTCTGTTGGCATCACGGTGGGACATGGCGGCATGTAGGCAGACATGGTGTTGGAGAGGCAGCTGAGAGTTCTATATCTTGTGCAGGCAACAGGAAGTGAACTGGGACACTGGGAGGTATCTTGAGCATAGGAGACCTGCTCTCACCATGATACACTTCCTTTAACAAGGAATGTGCCTTATAGGGGCCAATTACTTTGAAACTGTCATACTCATCAGAATAACTATATCCATGGACAGAGGTAACGGCAAACAAGTTGCTTTCCTGTGTTACTCTTATCAAGTGTGAGATGAGATGGCGAGATGAGCGACACCCTGAAGACCCTCAAAAGTTGCACTGGAAACATCCTTCCCTGATGTCCCAGCATTGATCTCACTGCGTGCCGTTCATGCGTAACGAATCACTCCATGGGGAAGGAGCCTGAGCTGCCACAGTGTCTGGTATATCCTAGCATCTCCACGATCGTGGCGGCTCAGATGGATACAGGAAAACCAAAGTAGAGAGGAGATTTCTCAGATCACATCCATGGCAGTCATGTTTCCAAACAACACACACAGCTGCTCAAACCCATTATCATCAGGAGCGATTAAGGTAAGGCCCGAACCACCATAGACAGGCAGTGAGTCTGATGCTCTCCCATAACCTCGAACCTATTCTCCCTATTATACCCAAGAAGAACTCGATGCAACCAGGGCATCTCTGTACGTGTCCAGTAGCCTCCAAGCACTCTGGGATTCAGGCTCTTTATACTGGCTCTGAAAGCAGGATGTTCCCCTATCACTTGGTGCCATTTCCCTCCTCTGCCTAACCACGTGGGTTTCCAGACAGTTCCTTGTGCTCAGCTACTCTTTCCTGCCTTGGGGACCTTGGTCCCATCAGCATCTCCTCTCCCTGGAGAAGAGGCTCTTCCTAGGCTCTTCTTGGTCCAGATGCTGTTGGCTACTCTCTTCTTCAGCAGTCACCCCCTCCCTCCCAGGTGCTCACTGTAGTTACGGTCACAGCACCTTGGTTTGTTACTCCCTTCACAGAAATGGGCACAATTTGTCTTTCTTCATCTTGCTTATATACTGGGTTCCCTCATCTGAATTCTGTGAGAAAAAGAACCTTGTCTTTGTGGTCACAGCCCAGTCCCCAGAGACTTGCAAAGTACCTGGTACTTAATGTTCATTCACTGTTGGAATGGAATGACAGGCAGAACCTCTGCTAAGTCCCCTTTAGTAGCCAGCCAGTTAATGCTGTGACAATGACGAGTGAGCTGTCCCTCATTCGCCAGGCCCTCTAAGAGTTCCGTGATGTTTACTGAGTTTTACTTGAGTCTGTTTTATGCTGGGCATTGGAGATACCAAGGAGAAGACATACTCTTGTATTCAAGGTGGATCCTGGGGTGTAGAGGAAGACCTGAACTGAGGCCAGAACACTGAGGGTGGCGAGTCCCACAGCAGAGGACAAGTGGCCGGCACTACTGCCCTTAGAAGGAAAGAGCTTATACTTTGCCTTTTTTAGGTCCCAGAGATGTGGAGTTCTTGGTCTAGCCAACCCTCTGTCATCACAGAAAGAACCGTGCCAGCAAAAGGACCTAGAGTAACCTTTGGAGGGCCATGCCTGGATCCTGGGGGAAGTGATCTGCAGGACCCAGTGCAGGGCCAGCATTCCCAGACGGGACAGCCAGAAAATGACCCTTCAAGATCCTATGTCAGGAAAACTAGTTAGCGTCCATCTTCTATGTCCTGCCACACAGAGACCCACGTGCTAGAACGGTGGTCAGCGCTGGCGGGTCACCTGACCTCCATAAAGTGCTGAGGAGACACAAATGGAAGTCTGCAAAGCTGACAGGGGTGGGAAGACACGTCCTCTTGCAAACAGGAGGTCACCCCAACTACTTGAAGGCTATCAATGGCCTGCTGAAAGGCCAGAGAGCTGAAAATGGACTGACCTCTGAAGGGACAGAAAACAGATTTTATTATTCTTAAGGAAAGAAGGCTCACATGTGTATTTGTTTAATTTGGCTTTAGAGGTATTTGTCTTTGGACTGTGTATTGTGTTTCAGCTGATCAGAAGTATGTGTGTATGTGTGTGTTTGTGTGTGTGTATGTGTGTTTGTGTGTGCATATATGTGTGTATGTGTGTGTTTGTGTGTATGTGTTTGTGTCTATGTGTGTGTTTGTGTATGTCTGTCTGTGTGTATCTGTGTGTATGTGCGTGTGTTATGTGTATGTGTGTATGTATGTGTATGTGCGTGTGTTATGTGTATGTGTGTATGTATGTGTATGTGTGTGTGCATGTGTGTATGTGTATGTATGCATGAGTGTGTGTGTGTGAATGAGAAGGGGTGCAATGCTATAATCATGCCCACACATGGACAAAGGGAGGAAGATGTATCTTGAAAGGATGAGGCAGGCAAAGACTTCTCATTTTCGTCAAAGAAGATATAATCTGAGGAGTTTGGCAGTTGCTCCATTTGATGAGTTTACTTGACACTTATTGCATGCCAGAGTTGTAGGCTTTGCAGTGAGGTCAAGGGCAAACCAACAGCTCTATGTGTGTCCCCGAGTCTAAAGGCACCTCAGACACTTCTCACAGGGTTTAGTATTCACTGGTCACATGGGCAGGTTTGTGGGGAAGTGAACTTCTTGGAGATTTAGGAGGAAGGTGAACAGTTTGGAAAGAGGGCTGGGACAGACCTGGGAAGCAAGCGCAGCACTGAGCCACCAGTGTTTGTGACAGAGCACAAAGGGAGGGGACTGTGACACCTGGGAGTCCTGAGGCAGAAGTGTGACCAAGAGACATACGTGGTCAGTCGGTGACTGTCAGTCGGTGACAGAGTTCCTGAAGCTAGAGGTTGAGAGTTTCTTTAGCAGGCTGCGGCCCAGGAAGAATAGGCATTTGTCCTTAAAGCAGTGCTTCTCAACCTTCCTAGTGCTGCAATCCTTTGATAACGTTCTTCATGTTGTGATGACCCCCTCCCATAAAATTATTTTTGCTGCTACTTCATAACTGTAATTTTTGCTACTATTAGGAATCACAATGTAAACGTTTTGGGAGATAGAGTTTTGCCAAAAGGTTTGCGACCCACAGGCTGAGAACCACTGCCTTAAAGTGATTTAATTATTTTCTTTCCAAGTTTATTAGAAATAATAAATAAACCAGGGGTAAATCTCAGTTGCAGAATACTTGATGAGATGCCTGAGGCCCCAAGTTTGATCCATGGCACTTTAGACACAAAGCAAAATCCTGCAACTCAGTTCACGGCAGTAGAAGTTATATATTTAAGGAACGTCCTTCCAGACCAATAGAGATTTTGCACACCAAGGCTGGTGCAGGGCACAGCCTTAGTAAAGAAGAGAGTCATGGACCTCAGAGTGTGGAATGGGAGGGGATTTCCAAAATTCCCCATAGAAAATAAGAAAGGGGAGCAGTAGCTGCAAGCGGCCCCAAGTGACTCTTTCATGCAAGGCAGCAGCAGCAGCTCCTAGAAAGGAGACCTGCATCCAGAAAATCCCCGCTGGCTCTGTGTTCTCAGTGCTGCTGGTTTCCACACACAGCACCTACCCCAGGCTGGCCCTGAGAGGTTGTGCTCTGGGCGCCTCCACCCAACCAAGACTCAAGGCTTCCGGCTGACTGCTTCCAGGGGGCATCTGAACACTGGGTCTTTGTTTTCATTACCTTCTCATTAAAATCCATCCTTCTCCAAACCATGGGCCCTTCTGGATGGCTTGTGCCAGTTCTGTGGCACTGAACTCAGGTGGACACACAGGACTTCAGATGGAGCTTCCCCAGGTGCCTGGTGGAACTGGATTAGACTTCAGAGGTGGAGTTGAAAGGAGTCGTGGAGCCTTACCCCATCTCATCAGCCACTACTCCCCCTCCCCTTATATGAAACTCTCCAGTCTTCTTAGAGCTGTGTTTGGACTTTCTCAGTACCATTCAACAGATTCAGAGAACAGCTTTAGGGGCAGTGACAGTTGAATGATTCTCATACTAGAGCAGGCATGGGTGAGATATTGTAAGTTATGTTCTGTGGAGAACAGTATTTCTGTGCTTTGGGAAAAATTTCAGATTCAATGCAATACCCATCAAATCCCTGCAAAATTCTTCACAGACTTTGAAAGAACAATACTCAACTTCATATGGAAAAGCAAAAGACTCAGAATAGCCAAAACAATCCTGTACAATAAAGGAACTTCTGGAGGCACCACAATCCCTGACTTCAAGCTCTACTACAGAGCTACAGTACTGAAAACAGCCTGGTATTGGCATAAAAACAGACAGGAGGACCAATGGAACCAAATCAAAGACGTGGATATTAATCCACAAGATGTTGGATTGCCATTTTTACTATGTTAATTCTACCTACCCAAGAGCATGGGAGATCTTTCCATTTTCTGGTGTCTTTTTCGATTTCTTTCTTCAAGATTTAAAGTTCTTGTCATACAAGTCTTCTACTTGTTTGGTTAGAGTTCCGAGATATTTTATGCTATTTGTGGCTAATGTGAAGGGTGTTGTTTCTCTGATTTCTTTCTCATCCCATTTATAATCTGTTTAAAGGAGGGCTACTGATATTTTTGAGTTAATCTTGTATCCTGCTACATTACTAAAAGTATTTATGAGTTGCAGAAGTTCCTTGTAGAATTTTTGGGGTCACTTATGTAAAATATCATATCATCAGCAAATAGTGAGAGTTTGACTTCTTCTTTTCCAATTTGTATCCCCTTGATCTCCTTTTGTTGTCTTATTGCTCTAGCTAGGACTTCAAGATTTCAGTGGGATCGCTGGGAGTTTCTCTCCATTTGGTTTGACGTTGTCTGATGGTTTGCTGTATATTGCTTTTATTATGTTTAGGTACGTTCCTTGTATCCCTGCTCTCTCCAAGACCTTTATCATAAAGGGATGTTGTATTTTGTCAAAAGCTTTTTCAGCATCTAATGAGATGATCATGTGGTTTTTATTTTTCAGTTTGTTTATATGGTGGATTGCATTGACAGATTTACATATGTGGGACCATCCCTGCATATCTGGGATGAAGCTGACTGGATAATGGTGAATGATTTTTCTGATGTGTTCTTGGATTCAATTTGCCAGTATTTTATTATTTATGCATCAATGTTCATGAGTGAGATTGTTCTGTAATTCTCTTTCTTAGTAATGTCTTTATGTGGTTTGGGTATCAGGATAATTGTAGCCTCATAAAAAGAGTTTGGTAATGTTTCTTCTGTTTCTATTATGTAGAACAATTTGAGGGGTATTGGTATTAGTTCTTCTTTGAAAATCTTGTAGAATTCTGCACTGAAATCATCTGGTCCTGGGCTATTTTTGGTTGAGAGATGATTGATGGCTGTTTCTATTTCTTAGCAGATATAGGTCTATTTAATTTGCTTATCTGGTCTTGGTTTAATCTTGGTAAGTGATATTTATCCAGAAAGTTGTCCATTTCCTTTAAGTTTTTCAATTTTGTGGAGTACAGGTTTTCAAAATATGACCTCAATATTCCCTAGATTTACATTACTGTTCTTATGTTCCCCCTTTTAATTCTGATCTTGTTAATTTGGATATTCTCTCTCTGCCTTCTGGTTAGTTTGGATTTAAAGTTTGTCTGTTTTGTTGATTTTCTCTAAGAACCAACTCTGTCTCATTGATTCTTTGTATTGTTTTCTTGGTTTCTATTTTGTTAATTTTAGCTCTCAATTTGATTATTTCCTGCTGTCTAGTTCTCCTGGGTGAGTTTGCTTCTTTTTATTTTAGAATTTTCAAATGCTCTGTTAATTCACTAGTGTGAGATTTTTCCAGCTTCTTTATGTAGGCATTTAGTGCTATGAACTTTTCTCTTAACACTGCTTTCACTGAGTCCCATAAATTTGGGTATGTTGTGTGGTCATTTTCTTTGAATTTTAGGAAGTCTTTAATTTCTTCCTTGACCCATTGCTTCAGGTGAACATTGTTTAATTTCCATGTGTTTGTGGGCTTTCTGAAATTAGTGTTGCTGTTAAATTCTAATTTTAAGCCATGGTGATCCAATAAGATACATGTGATTATCCCAGTTTTTTTGTATCTGTTAATGTTTGTTTTGTTACCTAGTATGTGTTCAATTTTTTAGAAGGTTCCATGAGGTCCTGAGAAGGTATGTTCTTTTACATTTGGATGGAATGTTCTATAGATGTCTGTTAAGTCCATTTGAATCATGACATATGTTAGTTCCCTTATTTCTCTGTTAATTTTTTGTCTGACAGATCTGTCCAGTGGTGAGAGTGGAGTGTTGAAGTCTCCCACGTTTGTGTGTGGGGTTTAATGTGTGATTTAAGTTTTAGAAGTGTTTCTTTTACATATTAAGGTGCCCTTGTATTTGGGGCATAGATGTTCAATAGTGAGATTTCCTCTTGATGGATTTTTCCTGTGACTAACATGAAATGTCCTTCTTTGTCTCTTTTGATTGATTTTAGTTTGAAGTCTTTTTTATTAGATATTAGGATAGCTACACCAGCTTGTTTCTTAGGTCCATTTGATTGGAAAAATTTTTCCCAACCCTTTACTCTGAGGCAATGTCTGTCTTTGAGGTTGAGGTGTGTTTCTTGTATGCAGCAGCAGAATGGATTCCTTTTTCGTATCCAATCTGTTAGCCTGTGTGAGTTGAGTCCATTTATGTTAAGGGATATAAATGACCAGTGATTGCTATCTCCTGTTATTTTAGTTTTCATTGTTGGTGATATTATCATGTGTGTTTTTTCCCTTCTTTGGGATTTGCTGCTGTGAGATTATCTATTGTCTGTGTTTTTGTGAATGTAGCCAACTTCCTTGGGTTGGAGTTCTCCTTCTTGTACTTTGTGTAGGGCTGGATTTGTGAGTAGGTATTGGTTAAATCTGGTTCTGTCATGGAATATCTTGTTTTGTCCATCTATGGTGGGTGAAAGTTTTGCTGGGTATAGTAGTCTGGATTCTTAATGTCTACATAATATTTGACCAGTACTTTCTGGCTTTCATTGTTTCCATTGAGAAGTCAGGTGTAATTCTGATAGGTCAGCCTTTATATGTTACTTGGTCTTGTTCCTTTGCAGCTCTTAGTATTTTTTCTTTATTCTGTATGTTTAGTATTTTGATTATTATGTGGCAAAAGGACTTTTTTTCTTAATCCAGTCTGTTTGGTATTCTGTAAACTTTATATATGCATATCTTTCTTTAGGTAGGGAAAGTTTTCTTCTATGATTTTGTTGAATATATTTTCTGTCCTTTTGAGTTTGACTTCTCTTTCTTCTATCTCTATTATTCTTAGGTTTAGTGTTTTCATGGTATCCCATATTTCCCGGATATTTTGTGTTAAGCTTTTGTTAGATTTAATGTTTTCTTTGAGTGATGAGTCTGTTTCCTCTATTGTATCTTCAGTGCTTAAGATTCTCTCTTCCATCTCTTGTATTCTGCTGTTTATGCTTGCATTTGTGGTTCCTGATCATTTTCTCATAATTTCCATTTCTGTAATTCCCTCGGTTTGTGTTTTCTTTATTGTCTCTATTTCAGTTTTCAAGTCTTGAATTGATTCTTTCATCTGTTTCATTGCTTTTTCTTGGTTTTCTTTAAGGGATTTGTGAATGTCTTCCAATTTTTTGTTTTTCTTTTCTTCTATTTCTTTGAAGGAATTTTTCATTTCCTCTTTAAGGGCCTCAAACATTCTCCTAAAGTTATTTTTTTTGTCATTTTCTCCTGCTTCATCTATAATTGGTTGTTCAAGTCTTCCTGTTGTAGGACCTGGTGTAGGCAGTCCTTTTGTTTATGTGTTGCTTTCATTGGTTGAATAAAGAAACTGCCTTGGCCTTTTGATAGGGAAGAAATTAGGTAGGCAGAGTAGAAAAAACTAAATGCTGGAAAGAAGGGCAGAGTGGCAGACACTATGGTTCTCCTGCCTCAGTAAGCCACAGTCACGTGGCAATACACATTAATGGAGATGGGTTAAACTAATATGTAAGAGTTAGCCAATAAGAAGTTAGAGCTAATGGGCCAGGCAGTGTTTAAATTAATATAGTTTCTGTGTGATTATTTTGGGTGTAAGCTAGTCAGGCAGCCAGGACAAACAAAGGGACCCCTCCTCGTGCAACAGGACCAATAGTTTTTATTGGCGTTGTGTTGCTCTTTGTGGTGTTGAGTATATTCTTACCTTGTCTACCCATCTTTTCTTCTGATTGGTATAGTTGGGGCTCTGGTGATCAATCTTCCAGGTATCAGTAGATCCAAGGCTCAGATGGTTACTCCTCATGGTTCAGTCCTGGTCATGTGGTTCCAGTCACCCTGGAGATCACTCAGTGCTCCCAGGGGTTGCTCTGCAATACTGGGGATCATTCAGTCCTTCTCCCATGAAGGTTTCTTGTTTGGGGCTGCTCCAGCAGAGGTCGCTGGCTCCAGCCTGCTACCTAAGAGGTCAGAGGTCGCTGATTCATGCCCCAGTACCGCACCCTTGTACCTGCTCCTGAGGAGGTATTTGCCTCAGGCCTGCTCAGGTGGAAGTCACTAGATAAAGCCTGTTCGCATTAATCTCCCTGGCTTGGGCCTGCTCCTGTGGAGGTCCCTGACTCACACCCAGACCCACAGAGGTCTCTGACTCAGGCCTGCTCTCTCAGAGGTAGCTCCCTTGTACCTGCTCCTGTGGAGGTTGCTGCTTCAGGCCTCTTTTGGTGGAAGTCTCTCCAGATTTTATTCTATACCAAGTCTGTATCCTAATGTGAAATAACTCCTAAGAATTAGCAAAAAATACCGCAATGAAGAAAAGTGTGTGCACATGAGTACAACACACACCCCTGCAGTTCCCTCTTAAGCATATGAAAGTAAACACTTGTACTTCTACAGAAACGGAAGATTGTAAGATAGTACTTAAACCTAGCATGCAACTGAAGCTTGGCAGCTTAACTCATTGGCAAGAATGTAGAGAGGCAGGCACCCCCATCTGCTGTCAATGGAAAGTCAGATGTTTTAGCTTCTAATGGGGCAGCTTGGTGCTACCAACCAAAACCCACATTCTTGCTTGAAATTCAGAAACATCTAGAAAGTGCATACAGTTCCTTGATACCCATGTAAAATGTCACATGCATGAGACTGTTCAAGGCAACAGTGTGGGTTATAGTATAATGCTAGGGGTGTCTTAATGTTGCTTGATTAAAAATGATAGAGCATTATGCTGCCATAAACATCGAAGAAGCTTTCTGATGAGTGCAATGGGAAGAACTCTAATATATGCCAGGCTAAAAAAAAAAAAAGATATTCTTGGGAAAGGACCCCTTTCGTTACAAGTGGGAAAAATGAACGTGTATTCATGTTTTCTTATTTATGTAGAAAGCGTGACCAACAGGGTACACAGGAAGTGAACACAAAATAATTGCCTCTCAGGAAGGAAAGGATGACTTGGGACTCCATGCCAAAAGGGGGATTATTTCTCTCTGCCCTGGCATCCTTCAGGTTTCTGTTTTGCGGACACATGCATATATGATCTATTAAAAAGGAAAACATGAATTTGAAATTAGCAATAAATTAAGTAAAGATTTTTCACATCACATGTATAGGGAAAAGGGTGGTCCTAAATGTTTTACTCTAAAACAATGACCTATGACATTAATTTTTTTTTTTGAGACAGGGTTTCTCTGTGTAACAGCCCTGGCTGTCCTGGAACTCGCTCTGTAGACCAGGCCGGCCTTAAACTCAAGAGGTCTGCCTGCCTCTGCCTCCTGAGTGCTGAGATTAAAGGCGTGTGCCCAGCTCCTTAGTACTTTAAAAATTAAAAAATTTTAAAAATTTAAAAATGAGTTTGTGGCCAGCCTGGTCTACAGAGTAAGTTCCAGCACAGCCAAGGCTACACAACAAAACCCTGTCTCAAAAAAATAAAAACAAAACAAACAAACAAAAAAACAATAAAAAGTACCAGACTATGGATGCCCTCTTGTGTTTGAGGACTGAGAAGGAGAGGTTGGTGCCTGGGCAGTTGTCTTTCTGGAACACTTCCAGTCAAGGTTGCTAAACATTTGCTCTGTGTTAGGCTAGGTTCTGAGTACCTGGGAGTTCTCCGGGAGGAAGGACTTGCCCCTGCCTCTTCCCCTCTCCCCTGCCCTATAGCTGGACCCCTCAGAAGTCAGAGCTGGGCACCATTCCTCTCTACCCTACCTCCTAGAGAGGCCTACAACTCCTATTGGGGCAGCAGCACTAAAAACTGCAGGTGAGAGGCTCTTGGGCAGGATTGGGGAAGTGGAAAGCTAGGGCCCTAAGGCAGCCATTGCTGGAGAAGAGAAGGGAGGAAAACAGGGACCACACTGTCCTCCATTGCTTCCTTCCAACATCTGTCTCCCCTCCTCCTCATAGAGAAGGACATCCTCTCTTTCCTCCCTTAGCTGGCATGGCCTGGCTTCCTTAGGGATCTCATCTGCTAAAGCCCCACTCCCAACACACACACACACACACACACACACACACACACACACACACACACACACACACACTGCTTCCCCTGACAAGCCCACACCAGACAAGCTTGCCCCAGACGGATGAACACTTTGTGATGAGATTGAAAAGCTCCAGAGGAATGGTGTTCTAATAGCAGCCAGCCTGGTTCCCCAGNGGGGGGGGGGGGGGGGGGGGGGGGGGGGGGGGGGGGGGGGGGGGGGGGGGGGGGGGGGGGGGGAGAGTGCCTTCTAAGCCTTCTGTTCCAAGAAAAAGGACTAGAAGTCCCTCACTTTTTCTTTGTTTGGTTTTGCGTGCAAAGTTAAGAGTTTTCAAAAACTTGGATATCTGAATGGCAAAGGAGGAAGTGAACAGAGGTAGAGTTGCATACCTCAGTGGCTACAGGGTGGGAAGGAGTGTTTTGGCTAGGGCCAATCCAGGTCATAGCCAAGGGCGCCCGTAGGACTTGCTCACATCCGACAGCAGCTGGGTCAACTTCTTCCCCAGGGAGAAGAAGGGGCAGGAAGCAGAGGCCAGGAGGAGTAAACTAGAGAAAGAAAAGCAGGCAGCAGGAAAGAATGAGGGGGCTGTCCCAAGCTAGCCAGAAACCCATGAGAGGAGGGTGGGAGCTGGTGGGTGCCTAGACTGTTCTATGTGGCAACCTGAGGCACATCAGAGCCAGAGAAAGACTGTCTTGAAGTCTTTAGACTCTCCTCTACTCGTGACACACTGCTAATGCCCATAGACCAGCACCTCACTCAACCCACATTAGAGAAACTGCTTCTAGGCAGATAGGAATTAACATAAAAGCCAGGTGATAGTGGTACATGGCTTCAATCCTAGCTCTTGGGAGGCAGAGGCAGGAAGATCTCTGAGTTTCAGACCAGCCTGGTCTACAGATCAAGTTCCAGGACAGCCAGAACTACAAGAGTTAACACAAAAGCCCACTACTGAACAATATACAGAGAGTGAGAGAGATTGGAGCATTCAGTCCTAAATCACCAACTCCCTCCCGCCACCTGTCCCCAGGGCTCAGGAATCTGTGTGGAAAAGGAGCGATTGTAAGAGCCAGAAGTGATGGATTGTTTTGAGAGAGCCGTGTGTCCTAGACTCCCTAGGACTGATACACCCATGAAGTCCCAGAGACTGTGGCAGCACATACCACATCTGCACAGTTGCCAGCGCAGAGAGGAGGAGGTGGACACGAGGTCCCAACCCTCCCCTAGAAACTATCTGCAGTTGATACCCACGGGCAAAGGGAAAGTCAGTTTTCTCTGGAGTGTCACTGGGTATATCAAGCGTACTCCAGGGATGCCCCATGCCCAGAAGGAGTTGGCCAACATAAAAGGAATTTAATGGTATTTTTGTCTCATTTTGCTTCATTTGGGCATGATTTTTATTTTGTCTTACTGTGCTTTTGCTTGTTTTGATTTTTGTGTTTGTTTTTAAGAGAGATGGTAAAGTTGGGTGGGTAAGGAGGTGGAAGTGGTTGAGGGAGGGGGAAGCACAATCAAAATACATTGCATGAAAAGATTTTTAATTTAAAGGATTGTAAGTCCCTTCTATGGCACAACAAAGGCTTTAGCGGGGTGCGCTGAGAGCAGAACTGGGGGTGTTTTATCTAGCTAAGGTGGTGGCTGGCCCTGGAAGGAGGGTAGCCCAAGGGCCAAGAGAGCAGCTTTCGGAGCAGGAAACCCTGGTCACCTGAAATAAATCCCTTACCTCCCCACTGCCTCAGCTTTGTATTTCTGCAAGGGTAGAAAATGCTTAGCCACGGAGCCTGCCTGCTCTTCAGAGCTCAGGTTCCAAGCAAGAATGCTGAACTTGGTAATGGGGGGTGTGTGTGAGTGCAGTCTCCACCAGAACATTGTTTTCACTGGTTTTACAGTCCTTGCTGTATGATCTGTGTGGCAGTCATGTGGACCTTGTAGAGGCAACCCTGGGTACTTCAGCATGGAGGAATATTTGCCTCAGCCAGTCCCATGTTCCCGTAAAGAAACTTCTGCAAAGGTTCCACAAAGGAACTGAATAAAGACTTCCGCCTTTCGCACACTCCATCCGATTAGTGCCTCAAACAAGCATACAAACAGTGTGTGACCCCAACCTGACAGATGGGCCCAGCCCAGCAAGGTGACTTTAACAAGGCTATACCATAGCCAGTGATGAAACCCTGGCAGCCAGGATCCCAGCCCGACATTCATTCCTGCCTTCCCACCCTCGCTGGAGCTGAGCCTTGTTGGCCCTCACTCGGTGCCAGGGTCGGGGTCAGAACTTCGCCCCTGTGGGCAACTGGGTGGGCTCGGTGTTCTGTGATTGGGGATCATTTGCTTAGAGCAGCCCTTCCTATGTGCTTTCTTCTCTCTCAAGGAATTCCAACTGTAATCAGGAATAGGGTCACCGATACAACACAGGCAGCACCAGAAGTATTTCCTGCCCCACCTCTCCTTCAGTCTGGGCCCCATGGGATGCCAGGAGCTCAAGTTCAGATGCCAACAGGCCATGAGCGTGGCCTTTCCTGACCTCTGCTCGTTGGGGAAGAGGCCTTTTTGAGAGGCCCACCTCAACAGCCCAGAGTAGTGGCTGAGAGAGGCATAGAATGAGAACCTCCAACCATATAATCTAGACCCTTCTATGGGACCAGACCTGGAGATTCCAGGGGTGGTGGGAAAATTCTTATCTAGGACTCTAGGTTTTAGATAAGAAATCTCAGAACCCTGGAGCGTTAAAATGGGCCACAGAGGAGCCACCATGTTTGAGGCCAGTATGACCTATGACTCTCACCTGCAGGAAACTGATCTTGCATAGGCACCATGCTCCTGCAGGCAGGACTCAGTCCCCTCAGCATGGATTTCAAACCCCTCTTCCTGACACCTCAAGCTCTCTGGGGTTGACTCTAACACACCTGTCTGTCTTGTCTCTCTCTTCTCAGGAACCCTGCTCTCTGGTCTTCTCTCCTTTGCCTCTATCCCCCTTCTCCTTCGGTTCCTCTCTTTGCCATCTGTCCAAACTAGCTTCCATCCACCCGAAGGCCACTGCTTCTTGCTTGTTCTCATGCCCACACCTGTCTCCAGTCATTTCCCCCTGAAATCGAGCAGCTCAGACTCTCGGGGTTTTCTCTGATCCAGTGATATTGTATATGTCACCCTGTATCCCCCAAGCTTGTTAACTTGTGAAGGATGTGGGATAGGGGGCCTACTCATTCCTCACAGCGGGGTCTAAATGACATGAGTCCAAACTTTAATGCAGCCAGGAGACTATGAAGGAGTTTTGTTGAGTTGTAAGTATTGTTCAAGGTTGATAAGCTGGGAGATGCCCCAGACTAGGGTTAGTCTGAGGCAGGTCAGACACCCCCTCTCCCAAGACTCCCTTCACTGGGGATTTCCCTAGGGTGTGTCTAACACAAGAAGACCCCATTGTGTGTGTGAGGCTAACCATGTGATCTTAACTTATCTTACAGGGATTTGAAACTGGACAACATCCTTCTAGATGCCGAAGGTCACTGCAAGCTGGCTGACTTTGGGATGTGCAAGGAAGGGATTCTGAATGGCGTGACCACTACGACCTTCTGTGGGACCCCCGACTACATAGCCCCCGAGGTGAGCCCCGTGTGCAGAGACCACTTCTCTCTCTCAGTATCAGGGCTGAAGCAACAATCCAATGCTAAACCTTTGAGGGTCACCCAAAGGTGCTAAGAGAAGGATCCAGAAATGGGTGGGGGTCTTCTAGGAGTAAGACATGGAAGGAAGATGGTTTCGTGATTCTTCTGGAAGGATGAGGTAGTAGGTAATGAGGACAGGATACGTGGATTGAGAGTGACAGGCTAGTCCCCAGGCCTGAGTGAGTCCTTACAAGGTGTCACGTGCCCATCCTAGTCCAGAGCTACCAGCAGAGCTAGGGCTAAGATAAATTGGTTGACGTTCAGGAGAGCTTTCACTTCTTCCCAATCAGAACAGTGAAATCCTACCGAAAAGGCAGCAAGTAGCTTCACTGAATGTATCATCCATAGTGAAGCCAGAAAGGCTTTGCCGTCTGCACTGAGGACGCAAGTGAGGCACATGCGTGGAGCAAGAGGTGTAAGCAAAGGTCAGAGATGTGCACTGTGAGCCTCACCAGAGGGTTGCCTTGTGCTCGCCTTGTGTGAAAGTTAAGGGGATAGCGTGCTCACCATGAGGTGACCGTTTGGCTTGTGTGTTCCAGAGCAGTCTGTCCTAAACCAAGAGATACTTAGCAGGCATGATTCACACTTAGCCATTATAGCCCCATAGACAATTAAATGTATTTGATGGTTTTGAGACACATAAGATGGGAGAGGGGCACCAGTCCCATTAAGTATTTCCTGTGTGGAGAGGCTTCCTTCCAGTGGACGTGATTTGAGCACCCGCTAAACGAAGCTGCGTGGGAACGGAGTTGCCTGAGACTCCAGTTGCTCTTCTACAGGAGCTGTTGTCTAGACAGAGTGACACATCTATATGCAGGACAAAGTACCCGAGCCAGGAGAGTGCCTCGGGGTACAGAAGCATCCGGAGCATCTAGAATTGAGAAATCGACTTGCAGAGAATACGTAGCACAGGACGAGGAGAGCATTGTTGGAAACCATAGGAAGGGTCAGAGTGGAACCAAGGAGAAGGAAGGGCCACGGCTCCAGGCTGTGAGTCCTCTCAAGGCAGGCTCTGCTTCACTCTGGGCATTCTCAGGGTCCAGCACACAAGTTTCTTTTGAATGTGTGGATGAATGGATGTGACATTTCAACCTGTGTGGAAGCCAAGAGATGACAGCACTTTGGCCATTTTCAGGAAACTTAAGTAGCATAACTAAAAAGCTGGTGAGGTAGCTCAGCAGGAAAAAGGACTGGTATAGCGGCATTTCAATTCAATAACAGCTTGTCTGGAGATCAGAGAGTAAAACAGCCTCACTGGTCAGCCTTACAGAGCAGGCAATGGTGGCGCACACCTTTAATCCTAGCCCTAAAGAGGATTATAAAAAGAGAGGAGACAGGTCTCAGACAGTCTCATTCTGAGATTCCTGGAGGCAGGATCGCCATTTTGGACTGAGGTCGAGGTAAGAGCCAATGACTGTCTGCTTTGTTTTTCAGATCTTTAGGTTGAACCCCAATTTCTCTCTCTGAGTTTTTATTAATCATGCTTCACACTAATAGCATAGACTTGACAACCCAAATTCAATCCCTAGAATACACTTAAAGGGAGAATGGGAGAACCAATTATAAAAGTTGTTCTCTGACCTTCACCATGACCTCTACACACACACACACACACACACACACACACACACACACACACTGGTCTAATCAATACAACAAAATTTTAAAATAGTAAAGATAGAGCAAGTGGTTTATTAGTGCGTGTAATGATGAACACAAATTAGGATAAAAAGAGCCAGGAATGTGACTTCAACCCCGAAGGATCCATGAACCTACTAGCTAAGGGTGTCCTTGGAGGTGGGTCTTCATCACGTCCATCCCAGGAAGAAGGCAGACCACCACAGTACACACCAACAGGCTGAGCAGAACCTTCACAGTGCACCCCTGGAAACCACATAAGCCAAACCTGATTGTGCAGGACTGTAATCCCTGCACACAGGAGGTAGAAGCAGGAGACTCAGAAGTTCAAGGTCATAGTCAGCTGTATAGGAAGCCCGAGGCTACCCTGAGCTTCCTGAGACCCTGTGTCACAAAATATTTCAAACATTCTGATCTTAGTGAACTTGAACTGGACAGCAGGAGAATGTAACTGCTTCTGTTGCATGTTTCTGTCCTGGTCATGGGGGTGATAGTGTTAGCTATCATTTCCCTGGCTGTCTCCTGGAGTTAGTGCTGCTTTTCCAGACGTTCCCTTGTCTCCTGTACACGTGAGCTAATTGTGGATAACAGAATACCTGTTGGGTTCACTCGTACACCTGGCTCATGGGAGCAGCTCTAATGGCCTCTTGCCTAGAATTTGAACCCATGTGTCTTTGATCTGAAATTCTTATACTTCCTCTTTAGAATACTCATGTCAAAATGTTTTAAGTGTTCAGAGAAAGATTCACCCTGTGGGTTTTGTTTTTATAGCCTCTTACACTCTGATGACATTGCAAGATAGCCAATGAATGTCTAGGGAGATTTTTCTTTAAGAAAAACCGGCATTGCCTTTGATTCCTTGTGCTGATATTGAACCTCTAGTTTTAGGATTTGTTCTCAATACTCTATGACTGGATCAAGTTTCTACAAACGATAACAAGCAGGCAGGGTAAAGGACAGACCTGCACACAAGAAGGGCCAGGGAGAGCTCAGGAGTGAAGCTTGTGGGTTCCGCATCTCCATGCTCTTTGGAGCTCTGATCTTCTACAAGCAGAGATTTCATCCTCTCTGCTAATGTGTTTCCTTAGCAAGAATAGCAGCAAGGCAGCTGGCAAGGAAAAATAAAGGAGAGGAGGGAGTCTCACTGGGACTGAGAATGAGTCTCACCTTCTCATCCTCTACGCTCATTCTTTATCATGGTAAAGAATTCTTCTCATGGTAAGAAGCTCCTATTCTTGTCTCTCAGTGAGCCCGTGCCACAAGGATCAAAGAGCTGACAATAGTTAAGGATTCTGCCCAAGAAAAACCCAAGGACAAGGAGAAGCCCAGTCCAGCTCCATGTAAAGTAGCGCACTAGCAAGACTCTTGAGTGTGCTTAGCACAAGGCTTCATAACTCTCCTTGCCCATCTGTCCTTTGTGCCCATTGTATAAAATCATTAGAGCCCTGGAAATGGCGAACAAATGCTGGTCTTATGGTAGGCAAATGACAGCTGATCAAGAACGGTGTGCCTGCCTTGGTGAGGGCTAGTGAGAGGGTGAAGTGAAGTTCTACTTCTTGAGCACATGCCATACCACAGTTCCCAGTGCCCAGCCCACGACACAGACCACAGAGCACAGTGCCCAGCTCACAACACAGTGCCCAGTGCCCAGCCCACAACACAGTGCCCAGTGCCCAGCCCACAACACAGCGCCCAGTGCCCAGCCCATGACACAGAGCACATTGCCCAGCCCACGACACAGAACACAGTGCCCAGTGCCCAGCCCACGACACAGAACACAGTGCCCAGCCCACGACACAGAACACAGTGCCCAGCCCACGACACAGAACACAGTGCCCAGCCCACGACAAAGACTGGCCAAGTGTAGCTCCCTCCCGTGCTGTCTTTACCATTGGATTATATCATGGGGTATAAGAAACAGTACTGAGAGCTGCGTCCAGACCTGCCCAGAATGTCCCCATGTACCCTCCATGAAGTCAGGAAGTCTTTTGAAACCTTGGGTTCCCATCTTTCCCATGGGAATCCTAATGCCTGCCCTGCCCATCTCAGCAGGCTGCTTTAAGACTCTAATGGGATTAAAGGTGGGAGGGCTTCAGAAGGCAAACACCTTTATTCAAGTAGGAGAGGCTAGCCCTGAAACCAGAGCCACCTTCTGAGGGAGCAGCGCTGCCAGTTCCCCCATACACACCCTCTGCACCCCTCTGGCACTTCTCAAGCCCCGTTCTTTCTCCACACCTGGCCCTTGCTCCTCAGGAAATGGCTGTCAGCTCTTGGTTCCTGTTCAACTCTCTCAACTCAACACTTGACCCTCTCAAGGGCTGGCTTCCATACCACTTACCCTCCCATGATGTCCAAAACTTAACCCTCCCTACCAGCTCCATGACTGGCAAGGTGATCAAGCCATGGATAATTGGGGCAGAGCCTAAGAGGAAGTTAAAAGTGATTTCACCAAAATCAAAGCTCAAAGGGAACCTAGGAAGGCTGAATAAAACCACCCTGCCATTTCCACAGCATCACCCATTCTGAGTGTACACAAGGTACCAAACCACAGAGGCACAGATGCTAACCATCCACCCCAAAATGCTGAAGTGCCCACCTTATCAGCTAGCGCCATGAGCTTCAGAGTTAACAGGATACACTGGATAAGATAGACACACAGTGGTAGGTGCAAAGTGGTAGTTGTGTCTTAAGTGTATGAGTGGGCTGGCCATAGTAGCAGGCTCAGCAGAAGGTGTGAAGTGGTAGCGTGTTGAGTATATGAGTGGACTGGCCACAGCAGCAGGCTCAGCAAAAGGTGTGAAGTGGTAGCTGTGTTGAGTATATGCGTGGGCTGGCCATAGCAGCAGGCTCTGGAAAATGATGGGGAATAACTTTGTGGTACTTTCCAGATGCTCCCGGGAGGATGCGGGCTGTGGAAACAGTGACTGAAATGGCCATATATATAAGGGAAGTGCTCACAACCCTTAGACACGGGCAAGGCCTGAGGGAACAGGAGAATGCTAGGAAATCTGAAAAGACTCTCTGGAGGAACAGGCACGGGCATGACCTTGAGTGACAAGAAACCAGGGTACCACTAAGACTTGGTAAGCCAGCCTGCGACTAGATCTCGGGAGGTTGGAAGAAGACCCGGCTTTGGCTGTGGCCCCAGTCCGGTGCAGCCTATAGTTCTGATTTTACACTGAGCACTGACTGGAGAAAGCTCACGTGCTAAGGAAAGGGATAAAATACTGTAGAGGTTGCAACAGCATCTCCCAGTCTTCTCCATCCCAGAGTTAGATTGTTCCTAGACTGCGCGTGTCCTTAGGGTTCTTAGATGTGTCTATTGATTTCTGTTTTATCCCAAGTAATTTGGGACTGCTCCAGAGAGCTGCTTAGCATCTCCTACATGGGTTCAACCTAAGTTACTTCTCTGACTCTGCCCATTGGGCCAGATAAGCAGTGTCTGGGATGAGGGGATGCTGCTGAGGCTGGGTGGCCATTGTCAAAGACAGTCATAGAACTGATTGAACTTTGACTTTGCCCATGGAGATAGCATTCATTCACAAGGCTGTCCCAAGGACAAGCCCTGGGATCTATAGGGTCTATTAAATGAGAAATTCATTGGTGAGACTCAGGGAACCAGGAGAAAGGACAAGAACGGGTCTTTAGACAGAACACAATGGACCTTTCTGGGTAGAACAGGTGAGCTTCAGGAGATGTCTTTTCTGTTATTTCTTTCCCTGGATTACGGGGCTCAGGTAAGCTTGGTGTTGGTCACCACTTAAGGAATAGCAGCTTTCTGGTTCAAGCCAAGCATGGTGGTGCACGCCTTTAATCCCAGCACTCATGAGACAGAGGCTGGAAGATCTCTCTGGGAGTTCGAGGTCAGCCTGGTCTACAGAGTGAATTCCAGGCTAGTCATGGGTACCTAGCTCAGGGGGAATAAAGAAAAAGAAAAAGAGATTCTGGTCTCTTTCCTACTTGGGCAGTCAGCATATTGCTCCTCCTCCCTCCAGCTGTGTGTGACAACAGGCCTGGGCTTGCTCCACATCCCTCTCAGCATGGCCGTTTGAAGTTCCTATCCTGCCCCCTAACCCAGAGTTCAGTGTTAAACTGTGCTCTCTTCTTTTGAAAGTGGCCCTCAGTGCAACTCAGGAGCTTGAACAAAGGGACTGCCGTTTGTTTCCACCAGAGGTTAGGTGCTGGCTGTGCCGGAGGACTGTTGACCGCCCACATTCAATCTTCCTCCCACACACAGTCCTCTCTGGGGGTGCTGGGGATAGCCTCTATCGGGGAACACAACTCCACTCTGAGGTGGAGCAAGTGGGAAGCGAAGGTAGGGACACAAAGGTGCCATGAGAGCTTGTGTTCCTGGGGGAGGCTCTTAAATGACCCTACCGCTCCGTTTCCTGAACAGATCCTGCAGGAGTTGGAGTACGGCCCCTCGGTGGACTGGTGGGCCCTGGGGGTGCTGATGTATGAGATGATGGCGGGGCAGCCCCCCTTTGAGGCCGACAACGAGGACGACTTATTCGAATCCATCCTTCATGATGACGTACTGTACCCTGTCTGGCTCAGCAAGGAGGCCGTCAGCATCCTGAAAGCCGTGAGTCACTGTCCCTCACCTTTGGCTCTGCTGCCTGAGGGTGTTCTCCCCACCTCTTCCTCTCTCGCCCCCCTCTGGGGCGTGTGCGTGTGTGTATGTGGTGTCTGTGTGTGTCTCTGTGTGTGTCTGTATCTCTGTGTGTGTGTGTGTGTTCACCAATCAGTTTGCCCAAGATCACAGTGCTGGACCAAGGCAGAGTCCCGGGACAGCCCAGGAGCCTCAGCTTCTAGTCCTACCTTCCCTTCCCTTCCAGAACAGCCCAGAGTTCAGTAGTTGAACAGCCACATCCATAGAACCAGCCCTGTTCAAGGGCTCTGGACTCACAATCTTCACTTTAGTCTATATATTTTATGAAGAATGCTGACTGGCTGTATGACAGATAGGGAATTTGCAGCAATTGTCATAACTAATAAAAGTCGTAACATTTTTTGATGTACACGCATTTTGCAGGAGTCTGGAATCACACACCCTTCCCCTGCCTCACTCCTTCCGTGGCCCCCATATTTGAAGACTGGCAGCTTATCTGAGCCCCTCTGTTAAAGCGCTTTTTGTTATTTCTTGGTGGCCCGTGTCACCGTCTTTTCTGTCCCCCTTGCTGCCTCTGCCTCTCCCTGGACAAGTGCCCTGCTGTGTAGGAGGCTTGCTCTACCCCACCCTCAGGACTTTCAAATGGAAACTCCTTCATTCATCCCCATAACACGTTTTGCCTTCCTGCAGACTGTGGAGGACTGGGACTGTGGCTCAGCTGTCTAGTGCTCGCCTAGCACGCATGACGCACGACGCACGACGCATGACGCCCCGAGTTCTATCCCCAGCCATGCATAATTTAGTCAAAGCAGCGCAGGCTTGTCACACCCATGCTGGGAAAGTTGAGGGCAGAGAAGGAAAGAGTTCAAGGCTATTCTTCAGCTGCGTGGTGACTTAGAGGCCAACCTGGGCTACCTGAGACCTTGTCTCAAAAACAGCGAACCCCATCAGTGAGATGGCTTAGCAGGCAAAATAACTTGCTTTCCAAGTTCAGTCCACAGAAGCCATGTAAAGAGCCCCACACAGTGGGGTCACCTTCACTCCTAACATTGCCACAGTGAGAGGAAGCTGCGAACAGCCAGGAGCTCACAGGCTACGCAGCCTGGCACAAAGGAGGAGATCCTACTTCGTCAGGGAGTTGATCTCTGACCTCCACGTGCCCATGGCAGCATTCATGGGCCTGCACTCACCACCCCGGAAGTAAATGAGTTAATTTAAAAATATACCCTTTTTAGAAAATGTATTTGTGCCAGGGTTTCTCTGTGTGGCTTTGGAGCCTGTCCTGGCACTCTGTACACTGAGATCCACCTGCCTCTGCCTCCCAAGTGCTGGGATTAAAGGCGTGCGCCACCATGCCTGGCTACAAAATGATCCATTTGCAGTCTGTTTGCTGCCCTGAGGATGGAAGCCCTCTCACAGGACAGGGCAGGGGTTTTATCAGTTTCCCTCACAGATCCTGGGAGCTGCAGACAATGGCGGGCACATCCTAGGCGCCACACACAGCATCCATTGCCACATGGAAGATGGCTGCTCTCTGTGTTGTTCCCTTTGCCCCAGTTGACAAGGTGAAATGCCTTCGGTATACAAGACAGTGATGTGACAGGTGACTTGGAGTTTGCTTGAGAGCCACACCTGTCTGGAGCGTGTCCACTCCCTACCTCCAGCCAAGCACAGGCCTGCAGCGGTGAGAGCTTCCTTCAGCAGACCAGCCAGCCTTTCCGAGAGGCAGCTAGAAGCCAGCCAAGTCTCTTTGAACTCCTTCCCTAAGAAGGGTGTGCAGGTCAAAGCGGAGCTCATATGGGTCACTCTTGGGTACCACCCTTGGATCCATGCCCTTGTTGTTTCTTTTTTTGGGGTTTCTCACTGATCCCCAAGCAGAATAAAGTCCTGGGCCCTGCCCCATCTCTGGGCTCTCCAGCCTTGTGTTCTCACATCATGAGTTCTTAAAATGCCAAAAGCACAACATGGGATGCTACCAGGGCTTCGTTTTGTCCCCGTGTCCATCTGCCTGTCCCCTACACTCTGTAGGGGATGACTCAGCTGTGGAGTTTTCTACAACCTTCCAGAACTTCCTTAGGTTATACCAAGAAGATACAGAGTCAGATTCTCACTCCTTTACCTTTCTTTGTTGAAACAGAACTCAGGAGGCCCTACATCTATCTCATTCTCAAAGAAGGGGCTCTCACTTCTTCTACTGGATGTTGTGCCTGTCTGTCTCTACACTTAGAAAAGCCCCTGGGCAGCTGTCTCATGGGTTCCCCCCACCAAGGAGCATCCTGGAGCGATGAGCCTTCCGCTCTAGTTCTGAGATCCCCACCTGGCCCCAGGCAGCTAATCTCCACACTGGAGAGAGCAGGACTGTGCCTGGCAGACACCAGCTCAGTCCCCTTCTCAGGGTCCTGGGCCCACACAGCAGACAAGTGTGTGGCCTCACTCTCTTCCTCCCCCATCTCCCTTCTTCCCTCTTTTCCTTCCTCTCTCTCTCTCTCTCTCTCTCTCTCTCTCTCTCTCTCTCTCTCTCTC
>NW_026067934.1:7504038-7546167 GCF_014885135.2 Alexandromys fortis | reverse complement strand
TCCCTCCCTCCCTCCCTCCCTCCCTCCCTCCCTCCTTCCCTCTCTCCATCCCTCCCTCTCTTCAGACGGCCCAGTCAGCACCATGGTTTTGACATCCTCCCTGTAGACACATCCAGCAATGTTTGGAGATACTGGAGTTGACACAGTTGGCGGGGCTGGGTGTAAAGATATACTGAGATGTATCAGAGATGTTGCTGAACAGCCTACAGTTCACAGGCCAGCCCCACAGCAAAGGATGTCAGTAGCACTGAGTAGGAAAACTTGACACCTGGGGCTGGAGCGGTGGCCTGGTGGTTAAGAGCACGGGCTTCTGTTACAGAGGACCGGAGTTTGATTCCGGGCTCCCATGCTGAGCAGTTGACACCCACCTGTAATTTTAGCTTCCTGAGACTGATGCTGTCTTCTGAACTCTGCCCTCCATTCCCACCCAAATACCCACACACATGTATACCTACACATAATTTTAAAATTAAAAAATGAATTTTGGGGCAAGAAAGGAAACTGTTGACCTGCAGAAACTCAGGAGTTAGAGGTCATGGTGTGTTAACTGCTAAGGTCTGAGAGGAGCGCTCTGGCCCAGGGTGTTACCCCAGGGCCTCACCCTGAGGCTTCTCTTTCCTCTGCTAGAAGAGGGGGGAAGGAAGGGCTATGGAAGGGAGGAGTCCTCTGTTTCTCTTTGGAACCCCCATCCCGTTCCTTTAGGTTGTCATTCAATGTTCCTAGCCCCCGTTTTCTAAGACTCTGCCCTTAGAGATGTCTCTAAAGGGTGTTACCCGCATGGAGGTGGTTCAGGATCTAGAGAAGGCCTTTTGTATTGTAAAGCAGAAAACAACCCACTCAACAGTAAGCAGCCATCTTAACACCGCTCACACTCAGCTCCCTTGGCCAAGACTCAGCATCCTGTTCAACCTTTACAGTGTACCTACCGGGCACCCTCTAGGAGGCAGCTCATCAAAGGGGAGTGACCTTTAGACAAGCTTATAGTTTAGATTGACAAGAAATGTGGTGCTCCAACCAGCTGCAGAGGACTCGGCATCTTGATTGCTTCTTAGAGAATATGCAAACACTGCATGGAGACCCTGAAGAGTAGGCAGGACGCAAACTGAGACGTCGCCATGTACCAAACAAGAGTGTGTAGAGGAAGATCTAGTCCAGAGATGAGGATCATGGGTCGTCTACAAATTTGAGGCTTCTAAGCACTGATCCCCATCTTCTCTGTGGCTTCCTGTCTGAGAGAGTCAAGCTCATGCCCATGTGGTTTGGGTTTGACAACACCAGGGGCACGTGGTGGGACTCTGACCTCTAACCCTAACCCTTTCCCGCTTAAGAAGCTCTTACTTGCTGGTGAGCCTTGCAATTCCACCACAGTCTGTCCTCTCGGGTTCTTTTCCCACTGACCTTTGCCCTTGATCTCCAACACATGCAGGAAAAATACATCATACACACACGCACACCTGGACACACTCACATACACATGCACATACACATGCACAAACATACACACATACACACACATATACACATGCACTCACATATATGCACGCACACACACGCACATACATGCATACACATGCACATACACATCACACACATCACACACGCACATATACGCATACACACGCACATACACACACACGTAATTTTTAAAAATGTCCATGTGAGTTAGAGAAAAGTTATTACTTTTTGTGCTCATAAGTAAGTCACAGTGACAAACTTCCATGTTCTGCATGATGAGCTCATGTCTTCCAAAGCAGTCAGTCCTGGGAATAAACATCACGTCAGCCAAATAGCTGAAAACCAGTGCACACCAAAAAAAAAAAGAAAGAAAAATATTTTTGATAGGCACCAAAACCATACCCATACACCCGTGCACCATGCCATACACATGGAGGTCAGTGAACAATTAGCAGGCCTTGCTTCTCTCCCGGCATCACACATGACCCCGGGATCCAACACAGACTGTCAGGTTTGGTAAAGGCAAGTGTCTTTATCCACCGTCCATCTTGCTGGACCCTACATGGGCTTTTTTGTGTGGCAATTGGAAATTCAAACTAACTAAAGAAACGAGAGGGGGTTGGAAAAGGAAAGAGATGGGAGGCACATTATCATTTGCATATATTTACATGCTCCTTATCTTTCCTTACTTCTGTATATCAGATCTCAGTCTCTGCTGAAAAGACTTGAATGTAAAATGCAATGAGAGAACAGGAGTTAGGTCCTAATAGCAACTTGGCACCTTGCCAGCTGTGCATCTGTAGCCCAGTTTACTAACCTCTCTGTGCCTTAAGTTCCTCCCTTATGAAGTAGAGCTAGCAATCTTACCTCATGTGGAGATGAGTGCCTATCTGTCTGGGGTTTAGAATACTATCTGGCACATGCTACATCATATTCATCATATGCATGTATGTGCGTGCATATATGTGAGTGTGTGCGTATATGTGTGTGTATGTGTGTATGTATGTGCATGTGTATGTGCATGTGGGAGTGAGGCCCCTAGCTTGTCTGTGCAGGGATGGGAAGCAACGTGGAAGATATTCCCTCATAACCCATGCCTGGGAGCCCCCGTCAGTAATTTTCTTGTGCCTTCCTCTTACAGTTCATGACCAAGAATCCTCACAAGCGCCTGGGCTGTGTGGCGGCACAGAACGGGGAAGACGCCATCAAACAGCACCCCTTCTTCAAGGAGATTGACTGGGTGCTGCTGGAGCAGAAGAAAATCAAGCCCCCCTTCAAGCCGAGAATTGTAAGTGGGTCCCAGCCCTTGCCCTCCACGGTCAGCTGGCACTTTTGTAGCTGGGGTGTGGCTGCAAGCCCAGGGAGGGGTCTCCCCTAGGAGAGTCTGAGGCCTTAGACGTTGACTGTCAACAATGACACCTGCCACTCCGTGCTCTTAGCGCTGCGCTGTGTTTGTTTATTCTGGCAGCCATAGTGATCCTTGTTCTCCACGTGACACAGGAGGATGTTTCTCCAGAGAGAAATGGGGTTTGGGCTTTGAAAGCAGCCATGTAGAGGAAAGCGTGACCTAAGTGTTTGTCGTGGTCCTTGTATGACAGAGAGTGAAGTGAGATTCAGTGGCTATTGCAAGAAAGACTGACCCCAAGTCCTGCGGGGAGGACAGCCTGTGTTCTGGGTCCATCATAGTCCTGTCTCTCATGTGTTCCTGCCCTCTGCCTGCTCCGGGTACAGCATGGGCTGACCTCCATGTGCAGTGCCAAGCACAGGTGAGGGCTGGAGATCAAAGGGACAAGACACTCGGAAAGCTGGACAGAGTACTACACTCAAGGCTTGGCTGGGGAACCAAGGCCATGGCCTGCAACCTGACCTACTATGGCAGTGTTCAAAGAGCAGGCAATGTAATCCCGAGAGAGAGGTATCTCAATTCCGGTATTTCAGGAGGTAGTGAGTTCTTCAGGCTGAGAATCCGGGCAGCCAGCTTCAGACACCTGGGAACCAAAGGGAAGAGTCTCTTAGACAGGATCCCAGACCTGTGAGGCTGGCAGGAGACCTGAGATTATCAACCAGCCATGGGTCACCATGTCCTGTCCGAGGAGACCTTCCTCCCCCACCTGCAAGGATAGAAAAGACTTCAAGTGTCCCTTGGACCCCCAGAGAGGAATATTCTGGAAGGTGATTGCCAGGTGATGAGTATGCTCCAGACCATAGACAAAGCCAAAAGTGACAGCCAAATGTGACGTAGGCTAAGGCTTGCTAGCATTCCTACTTTGCTTTCACTTTAGTCTGTGTGCTTCTTGAGGGACACACAGCTTGGAACAGGCCAGGCTTGAGGTCTGTTTCTCTCTGCGAACCTCCCCATCTTACCACAGCTTGCCCCTCCACCCCCACTCCACCCCGCGCCAAGTTCATACAGTGGATTTTGTACCTAAGGAAGGTTTGAGGTTCTGGCTGTAGGGCTGACAGAGCTCACTGCATGTGTCAGCCTATCTGATGGCTCGGCCTGGGGCCACTAAAGTAGCCTCAAAGGGGAAGAGTAACTGGATACCCGACAGAATATATGAAGCAGGTCGCTAGAGGTTGAGAAGAAACTGAAGGATCAAGCCCGAGAGGTGAATTATAATTTCCATGTAATCTGACTTAATCCCTAGAGAAATGAAAAGCAGAATTATAACCATGCAGGCCCAAACTAACAAGAACCCAGGCAAGACCCAGGGCCAGTCAGATGTCATTGCCATCCGTAGATTGGCTTGAACTTATGTCAGCAAGGCGCTTTCAGCCAGACGCAGGGAGGGCCAGTCAGAGCCAGAAAGGCTGGATGAGGAATAGGCACGGCCTCTCAAGAGAGTGTATGGTGAAGAGGCCCAAGGAAGCCCCCCTAGGCCTATGGAGGGGAGCAAAGGCCAGGAAGTTAGTGCTGTAGAGAAACTCCTCGCAGGAAAGAAGTGAGAGCAAGCTTGAGCCTCAGTTTACAAAGGATGCTTTAATGAATGGAGTCGCTGGGACTAGGCTCTCCCTGGGGTCTAACAGATGACGGGGTAAAAAGAAGTGACCACGGGCCTTTCCTAGGAATTTCTACTCCAGTCCAAGGCAGGCTCTGGAATTTAAGCATTGGTGAGAAACTCAAGTTCCTAAGGCAGCTCTGAAAGCCCCATCAATCCACGATATCCTCACTGAGTTTCCAATCTTTAGATTGGATGTGGTCTCTTAGTAGTCTCGTCCTTGCTCGGCTCCTGTGGGTCCTATCACAAGACATTTGGAGAGGAACCACACCTTGGTTCCAGAGTGAGAGCAGAGTGACAGGGGCTGTGAAGAATGGTGTGAGACCACTGTGGGCCTGGGTTCGGGGACAGAACCCAGACACTGAAGAAACAGGGAAAGAGTGGGGGGCAAATGGGAGAGGCTACCACGTGTCCCCCACCCATGAGTAGGTCTCACCAGGGCTCCGGCGGGTGGAAACCCCTTCAGGTTATCCCTAGGCAGGTGTGAAGATGTTCCCATAGGCAAGGAGTTTTCAGAAACCAGAAGAGGAAGTACTTCTCTGGGTCTGGGATCAGGTGGGGTCCCATACTCCCCTGGACCCCAGTCCACAGGAGACAAGGACTGCCCTTACTTTAGCCTCTGGGAAGCCTCCCCCTGGGATCATAAACAGGTCCCTGCTCAATTCCTTTGCTGAAGGACCCACATGAGCTTCTGGTGACTTTCTTTCCCTGTGAGAGTATGACCGAAAGAAAGGACTGGGCCATGTAGGTCCAACATCCATCTTCCTTTCCTAAAACTGTCTTCACTGTTTCCATGGAAACTGCCTTGTATATGTTTCCCCACTGTGCCCCAAACTACCCTGCTGGGGGCTAAGAAAGAAGGGTTCAATGCGCTGTTTTGTTTTAGCTGAGATGAGGAAATTAGGGCATCAGGGATGAAGAAAGTGGGGAGGAAATAATCAGATGGTGTGAGAGGTGTTTCTGGCCATACTTCGCCCGAGTCCTGTGGCATGCTCAGAGCTGCCAGTCTCAGGTCTTCAGAGACTTCATCAAGGTATTTAAATATCTGATCACATTTCTGTCCTTGGGATCTGAGGTCTCTCTCATAAATATCAAATCTGCGAGTGAGAAGAAAAAAGGAGGAGGAGGAGGAGGAGGGAGAAAGAAAAAGAAAAAGAGAAAGCAATTATCAGGAAGGTGTCCTGACCCTGTCCCCAAGCCAAAGCTCATCCCTGCAATGTAGAAGAGTCACTCTGCGCTACCTGTGGGTGCAAGTCTAGCAGAAGATGCTGAATCAAACCAAAACCATTCCATGTATATCACCTGCCCAGTGTGGAAACTCAGTGGGTTTTTATGAGCCACCATCCTCGTGTAGCCAACGAGCACAGGGATGTCTGCCTAGCCCAGGCCATAGCAGGGAGGCAGGCCAGCTCTGTGCTCCATTAGCCGCCACGGCCTTAGGCAAAAGCAGTCATGCACAAGTCACTGGGGAGAAAGATCCTGCAGCACGCTGCCACGGAGCCCTCCTGCTCGTGGGTCAGAGGTTCCTTGCGAGACTGGCTTTCTTTGGCCTCGGGTATCTTATATATGGAGGACATGTCATTTGCCTTCCTGGGAGAGCTCAAGGAAGGAAAGATAGTTCAACACCGAGAAAAAGCAATGAGGACATGGGACTATACGCCAGGCCACTGTGAAGTGTTTGGATCCTGTCTTCCAGACAGATGGCACATGAAGGGATAGATCCCGTGTGAAGGAAAAGATAAGCTCTCTGAGCAGAGAGCACTGGCCTTGGAGGTGTCGCTAGCACACAAAGAAACTGGGCACAAGCTTAAACCAGTAAATAAGGCAGGTTCAGAAAAGACACCCCACCTCCCAACCCCCACACACCCATTAACACAGACACCTTTAGGGAAGTGTGCTCAGGTGCTGGAGGGCACGAGAAAGCCTGGCTTTCTTCTCTTTGGAACTAACTCCACTTATTCTCCAGCTCTGCCCTGTTGGCCTTATACCAGAATGCCACCACTCCCCAGAAACCTACTCAGCAGCCACTACCTCAGTTCCCTTACTCACTACCAGAGCTGAGTCACCTGGCAGGTCAGCCTGGTGGATTCAGGGGGAATTGGTTTTGTTGGGCCCAGGAGTGGTCCTAGCATCCAGTCTAGCATTTGAGAATAGCCACGATGTAGTATCTTGTGTCTCTAGAACTCTTAAGTCTCCACCAACCCATCACACCAGGCAAAACCGTTTCTGCCATGGCGGGTTCACCTGAAGACTGGGTCCCGCTCACACTCACAGGGGCTGAGGGCGACATCAGAGCAGCTTCCGACCTGACTCCCATCCCATCCCCTCCACAGGAAGCCTCCCACCTCTGAAGGTATCACCAAAGAGATTGTTCAGATTGGAGGCTGGAATTTGGCCTCTGGTCAGTTTCCATCGCATACCTCCCCTGGCTGCTGTCCCTGCGGGCGCTCTGCCTTCCTGACGTGTTTGCTAAGCTGAGAATCCTGTGCCTCTGGCGTCTCAGCCTCACTGTGTAACCCTTGCTCTGGTTCCCCAGAGGTTAGGAGTGCAATGGGGGTTTCCAGCCTGCAGGCTGTCACCCCTTTGTGTGGGCCCCCACTCAGTGGCTTCTGCTTCAGCATGGAAAGTCTCTTCTCGTGTGTCTTCTCGATTGCTATACCCTCCTCCCTCATGTTCCCTGTGTGTTCCTCCCGTCCCAGCTCTGTGCACCCATACACTGATTTTATAGAAATGATATGCCATCAACACCAACCATAAAGCTCTATGGACGTGCAGTCAAATCAACAAAAGCCAGCAAACTCCTTAGACTAGAGGTGACAGCCAAGTGTGAACACTGTCTCACTAGAGCCTTCCCTCCGGAGAAGTGTGAACTAGACTAGAGGTGACAGCCAAGTGTGAACACTGTCTCACTGGAGCCTTCCCTCCAAGTGTGAACTAGACTAGAGGTGACAGCCAAGTGTGAACACTCTCATTGGAGCCTTCCCTCCAAATGTGAACTAGACTAGAGATGACAGCCAAGTGTGAATACTCTCATTGGAGCCTTCTCTCCAAGTATGAACTAGACTAGAGGTGACAGCCAAGTGTAAATACTGTCTCACTGGAGCCCTCCCTCCAAGTGTGAACTAGACTCGAGGTGAGAGTCAAGTGTGAACTCTGTCTCACTGGAGCCTTCCTTCCAAGTGTGAACTAGACTAGAGGTGACAGCCAAGTGTGAACACTGTCTCACCGGAGCCTTCCTTCCAAGATGGTGATGGTGTCTGATCACTAATACGTCTCCCTCATCTAGTTTTTGTGCTCCCAGTAGGCTTATCTTTTGGGGGGATTGAGGGGAGAAGAGATGTATTTGGTATGGCTGACACTGCAGATTGTGGGGCTAGTCAGCTCACTTCTGGTTCCCATTTGGTGCACCCCAAAGAATTAGACTCTGAGATCACAGGCTCTGGGGGTTTCACCACTGGAATGGGAGCAAGCCAGTTATGAGGGAGAGAGCTGCTTCCCTCAGAGCCCTAGCTGTCCTCCATGAACGCCAAAGGCAACAAGGGAAATACTGGCCAAGTAAACTTTCTTTGTGTACGTGTTCTCTCTTTTCAAGTTTGCTTCAGTGTGAATGTCCCTCTGTAAGGTAAGGCTTCCAGAGTGGGGAGTCTCTCCAGGTAGGTGAGCCCACAGGCCCCATAACATAGAGGCCCTTCTCAACCTCATGATCCGTCTCCATTCAGCCATCCATGCTGCATGGCAGGACCCCGATGGAAGCCCCCCCTGCATGCTCCTGCATGACTGGGCTGTGCTGAGAGAAAACCTGGGAAGTGGGCTCAAGAACTCACATGCTCACTTACTTAGCAGCCCCAGGAGGAGCCCGGCTGGGCAGGCATCCCCTCCCCCTAATGCTGGTCCACCTGCCCAGGGACCCGACTAGCATGGACGGTAATGCAGAGGACAATGAGACACCATCATCATCTTCCATCCTGGTGTATCAGGACCAGGGCTTTGCAGGGTCCTTCACCAAAGACACCTCCAAGACAACTTCCATGTCAGAGTGAGATCCCTTCCCCCCAAGAGGCTATTCACTCTCACAAAGAGCCAGGGGGGCTCTGGCCCAGGTCTAGAGGCCACAGGGAAAGTCCACATCCCTGTTTTTGTTGGTCGGTTAAGTGACGGCGTGCTACAGAGGACAGGGTACTGGCTTTGATCACAGAGGGACTGGGGCTGACTATGATTACTGTCTCAGGATAACCTTAAGATTACGAGAAACCACTTCACCCTGATCCTCAGACCGTCTTCTCTGTAAAATGGAGTGAGAATAGTTCTCTCGTAGACTTGAACACAAGACCAGTAGCGAGCCTAAGATGCCTTGTGTGCTCCTAGCTCCTTGGGAAAGTTTAGTTCCACTCTCTCCCTTCATACTGTTTTTCCTTAGTCTGAAGGCGCTCTTCCTTTCTCACCAAGGCTCCGGGAACCAAGAGTAATTAAGTATTATGGGAAATCATATGGTACTTGGGCTTGGGAATCGGACAAAACTGTGGCCTTCCACTTTGGCCTGTGGGATCTTAGAATGATGAGCGCTGTGTCTGGTACCCAGCAAACAGGATAGTGAGGAAGACAAGGAGCCTAAGTCTGGGGGAAGCTGGTCTGTGTAACACGTCTGTCACACAGAGATCAAGAGAGTCCAGATACGGGGCAGCACCACCTCTCAGGGCAGTAGCTATAAGGAGGTAAAATAGTATCCGAAGACTGGGAAGAAATGCCACTCAGGAGTCTCTGCAGAGGCTAATGGCCTTAATTCTGATGCAGTCATTGGTACAGCAAAGGGTGACTCGCCAGATGGGAGATTCTCAAGTTTTATCTCTTGTGATGGTGCCAAAGGTTGCTTCGTGGCACAATCCCTTTGTTTTTAGAATAGAGAGCTATGTAGCCCAGACTGGACTGCAGGTAGCTGTGTCTTCAAGCTCCTAATCCCCACCCTCCACCTCCCATGCTTCACCACATCTGGCCCAAGTTGCCTTTCTTTGCTCTGTGACTTGCTCACCACATGTGTTCGCTCTGCCTTCATTCTCAGGAGTGTTTTGGCTGAATGCAGCTGTGTGCTTTCCAGTGTCCTGGCGTTGGCATGGTAGCTGTCATCAATGAACACCATTCCAGGGCACAGACATCTGGATGTCCCTTAACCAAGCCGTTATGGGGTGAAAACCCAGACTAGCCATTTTTGCCATCTGAGAAGTCTGATTCCAGGAGTCTTCCTGTGGGTTGTGGTGAAAGACTAGGCAGTACTTCACGTCAGTCCTCCTAACATCCCAGAAAAGGGTCAGAGCCCGTCTAGTGAGTTCTGGACTTGATTGGGCCTTTCCCTGGGCTCATGAGTATTCTTTATGTCTTTATGGCTGTTGGGTTGGGTTGTACCGTCATGAGTTCATCGGCATAGTATTTATTGAACTTAATCTCCTCCTTACCCCATCAATACTCGACCATACACATACAACCCACACCTACCTGTTGAAAGTATGGGAGGCTCTGTGCAGCTAAGTGTGATGGAGAGGGAGAGAGGCAGGGGAAAGCAGAGCCAGCTGGCTGGAGAAGCCACATCTGGGCAGAGAAAGATGAAGATGGTCAAAGAGAGAAGCATCTGTGGGAAGGTGGCTTTATTCCACTTCTAACCAACATGATAGAGCCATCCTTGGTCCTCTCCTTGCAGTCCTGGAGGAGAACATTGGCAACGGCAAAACAGAAATCTTTCTACCAACACTCTGCGTGCAGTGCCTAGACAAAGTGAGAGTACAGGAAGAAACTGATTGGAATATATAGGTGGTAATAGTGAGGAAAAGCTCCAGAACTCTGCTGACACAGCTGAGGAGAAGAACGGTAAGCCTGGCCTATCAAAGGATGAGAAAGCCAGGGTCAATAAGAGGAGCCCACCAGACAGGCTTCTCCACGATGCCAAGAGTCCCACCCTCCATCTTAAACATGGGGCCACCTTGCTAAAGGAGCAGTGTGCCTTGTAGAGAGTTTTGAAGGATAGGCCAGCAGCCAGGAGAGCAGTGACAGAGCTCTGAGGCTGGCTCCTTTCCTTTATAAAGGAAAATAATAAACAGCCTCAGTACTTCCGAAGAAGGAGCTCAGTCCTGCAGCCTTTACGGCCTCCAGCCCACCTTTACTCTCTGCAGAGTACAGTATATAGGCACACTGGGCATGCTCATGGGATCCTCTGCCTGTACCAGCCTCAAAGTCCATGCCTTGAATCTCCATGGAATTGTCAGTCATGACAGAAAGAAGCCCCCCAAGTCTACTTTTGTTTATGGGGTATGGATGCCCTGTTTACTCCTATTGTTTGTGCCAACAGTGGAAGGAGCAAGTAGACTTGGATGTGTATAGCACAATTAATAAAAACCCAGAGACACATAGCATGGGACTCATAATCCCAGAGTCATGGGTTTGTGCCCCTTGTTGGGTGCCAGATGTAACCTAAAAGTAATATTCAGCTCAGTGTGATAGCACACTCCCTTAATCCAGCACTCAGGGAGGCAGAGGCAGATGTATCTCTGTGAGTTCAAGGGTAGCCTGATCTACAAAGTGGGCTTCAGATCAGCCAGGGCTACACAGAGAAACCCTGTCTCAGGGAGGAAAAAAGAGTAATATGGAAGTATGACTGTAGAATTCTGGAATTCGACAGGTTTGTCGTCTATGATGACATCACATCAACCTTTATCTTTTCAAAGTGAAGGGGCCTGACCACAGGCACACTAGCCATCTTTTAGCCATGTTTTTCTGAATTCTCATTCCCAAGACATACTCCACATTGAAGGGTTTCCACGGAGCCCCGCGTGTCGTGTGAGTCCAGATGAGTCTGGATCGCTAAGGCTGGACCAGTGAAGCATGAAACCTTCGGCCTTTTATAGAGACAAGCTCTACAGAGTACGCTTGATAACTGGGATGACTTGCAGCATGAACTCTAGCTTTCCTGGAGACAGAAGCTGACTCCTCCTACAGCAACCATCTCCCTTTGAAGTCTTTCCAGAGAAGTGTGACAGACTTGGGCCCTAAGTACCACGCTGGTCCCAAATAACCCAGAATAGAGCCACCCCAAAATACAGAGTTTCAGAATTATACTCTTATTCTGCATCACAGGCAGTGGGCTAAGGAGAAGACGAGACACCTGGGAACTGGCCCCTGCAGCCTGCACGACCCTGAACGAGTTACTAGGGCAGTCTGCTCCCCTCAGATACAGAAAAGGGTTTAAGTAGTCCCCAAGACTCCTTGCAGCTCTCCATGTCACCATGCTTCATGAGGGAAGGAATCTGTGGGGTTCTAAAATTTCTGACAGTACACTGTACAATGGACTATACGATTGTGATGAATTCTAAAAGTATCTGTACCTGTCTTTCTGCCCACACAGTAAGTGCAAGGACCACCTCCATCCTCTCCAGAAGGGCCTGGTTCCTTAGCTCGGAACAGCTTTGATTTACTTTTTCTACAGGAGAGAGTCTAGTCTTTTCTTTTGGAATATGTGTTCATGTACAGCTCTCTCTCTCTCTCTCTCTCTCTCTCTCTCTCTCTCTCTCTCTGTGTGTGTGTGTGTGTGTGTGTGTGTGTGTGTGTAGCCAGAAATGACATCCAGCATTAACTCAGGCATTGCCCACCTTGTTTTTTGATACAAAGATTCTTCATTGATGTAGTACTCCCATATTAAACTAGGCCAGTTGGCCAATGAGGCGGCGCCATCTACACGCCTCTGCCTTCCCAGTGCTGGATTACAGGTGCCCACATACCCAGCTTATTTTTTGTGTAGGTTCCAGGAAGCAAACTCAGGTCCTCCTGCTTGCATAGCGAGTGTTTGCCCAACTGAACTGTCCCCATCTTCTCAGCTTCCTCTTGTAGCTGCTATTTCAGTTTTTTTTCAAGTTTTACGTAAATGGAACCACACACTGTGTGTCTGTTTTTTCTTTGGTTGTTGTGTTGCATTCCACTTGGCATCATGTCTTTAAGGGTAGGGCTCATAGTTTTAAGTTTTTATTATAGAAAATTCCAGTCATGCCCTAACGTAGAGACAAGGGTCCAGTGCACGACCTCAGACCCATGAGCCAAGGTCAACAGTTACTTCTACTGAGGGGCTTCACTGCTTTCTTCGTTCATGGTGCATCCCCTGCACTTAGGATGTCTCCTGATATAGTGCAGGTGTTTGGTCTCTTTGGGGATGAGCAGATGTTACACTCTGTAAATCTTAGAGATCTCTACAGCCCTTGTCAGGACAGTATTTTTCTCCCGAATTTATCTCTAAAGTCTCTCCTCACCTTTTATGGCAGTGCCAGTCTATGCCTGGAAGTGTAAAGTAATTAGAACCTATATTAGGAAACCTACACTTGCTGTTGAATCGAGAGAGAAAGCGGTGATCTCACCTTGACGCGAGAGACACATATTTGAATGTTTACGGTTACTGTTTAGAAGCCAGCAGGCAGCATAATAGTAAATCCTAGGCCAAGAGAGCTGATCTCTAGCCAGCACATTTTCATAAATAAGGCGGGGGGAGTGGGAGAGGCTGGTGAGAAGAGAATGCTGGGCTTGGCCAGGGCCAGGCTGCAATGTTTCCCTCTTGAAGACTCCAGCTCTTAGCAGTGACACGACACTGAAACACCCACAGTCCGTGGTGACTGCCAGTTAGCTCAGGTTTGCCATGGTCTGCTGCCTGCTTCCAGCTGGAGACTCGGTCTCCTGATGCATTACCAACCTCAGATGTTACTGCTGCATGCTCAGCCATGTACAGCCTGTACACTGCAGGGCCCTGCTCTGTGACTTGGGGCCCAAGAAGCAGCAGTAGACAGGGTGATATCTCTTCCTACAGCTGTTCATCCGTGTTTTCCATACCATGCTAAGCCTCTGAGCACCCCCAAGACCTTCTTGCCAAACCTCAAGATCCACCTAGTAGTAGGCTGTCAAATCAGTTCAGTGGAAAAATAGGTTAGGATGGGGCAGAAAAGAATAGAAGAGACAGAGCATTGGAACAAAATACAGAACACATCACAGAGAGTACATGTAAACTATGGTTTGCTGAATCTTGTAGTGATAGCATGAAGTGATATGTACTGGGACATACATAAAAAGCTCCAAACTTCTAAGGACTATGAATTAGGTGCGTGCTGCCCCCATAAGGTGTAAGAAATGACCTTGGAATCTTTTTTAGATGTTTATTTTATTGTGTGTGTGTGTGTGTGTCAGTGAGTATGTATTTATATCACATGCGTACAAGAGCTCACCGAGGTCAGGATCAGATGTCATAGAACTGGAGTTTCAGGTAATTCTAAGCTGTCATGTGGGTGCTAGGAACCAAACCCATTTTCCTCTGCAAGAACACTAAGTTCTTTCAATCACTGAACTGTCTCTCCAGCTCCAAGACCAAAATCCTAACAGTCACGGGGGCTGAACGAACTAGGCAATGAGAGGTGAATTCATTTTCTTTTGGTGCAGCCACACAACTGGCAGAAGTCCTATAACTGGTAAGCTTTGGCGAGGCAGAGTCTTCTAGCCAGGTGCATAGATCACCACATCTATGCCTCCTGGCAGGTAGGTCCTACTGGGAGGCAGGGTGGCTCATGCCAGGGAACCCAGCCTTAGGCAGAAGAAACTAAACACCAGCCCTGACTCACTGCTTGCTGAAGGCTGAAGGCGCTTGGGCAAGTCGCTTAATGCCTGCCTATAAGTCTGGCTTTCATCCTCACAGTAGAATATGGCAGCACCCACCTGCCCTTAAGAGTGGCTGCAGGTTTCGTGTGTCGGGGCACCTAAGGCACTCGTGCAGGGTCCACATCTAGCCAAGTCTGTCGCTCTGAGCTTTATTACTTTTTCCCACTGAGGCTGTGCCAGGCACCATGGCAGGGAGAAACACCAGGCTGATACCCACACACATGGAACACTGGGCTATGGAAGACAGCCATTAGCTGAGCCATCAGTTAGCCACAACTGCCAAGAAAGAGGAGTTCCAGGCAGGGAGGAAGGGTGGCTGAGGTGCGAGAGAGGACCAGTCAGTGGCTTTGGGGACAATCTTCCAAGAAAGGGCATTCCTTTACCACATGGCACCAAAAGACTCCTGTCCTTAGCATCAGGTCTTGGGGCTGGTATGCAGCCCTGTAAACGGAGATTAACCCTCTCCTGCCCTCAGTTCTGCTCTTGAAGGGCGGTTTGGGCCTGGTGCTCCCTGCTAGGCTCTCCAGAGTTCGTTCAAGCAAAGGGAAGTTTGTTCATGTGTGCTGAAGACGGGCAGAGCAGACTCAATCAGCTCCACAGGACTCTCAGCTGGAATTTAGGCTTTCTATTTCTGTTGCCAGGTTTTGTAGTCAAATGGTCCTAGCCGGAGTGTTCTTGTGGATGCTGGGCAGGCCTAGGTAGGTAGTTGTGAGCACTGCCCACAAAGCCTCTTTTCCAAGAGCAGGGGAAAGGGGATAAAGGTGTTCCTGGAGTTAATGGTCTCAGGCAACTGACTCCATGTGGTCTTTATCTAGGAGGAGCACCCCCCTTTATTACAGCCTCCCCCATGGGGCATGATATAGTCATTGAAGCTTGAGGGGTTCCTTGTGTCCTGGGAAACTTCTCCCTGTATGTGTCACTCAGAGATAGCTGCAATACCACAGGAAGTCAGCTTTTATAAGGATTTGCTTCATCAGTGAGACTCACTGCAGTCCTGAGGATGAACCCAGAATCTTGCGTGTAAGACAAGCAAACTGTACCTCAACTCTAAATCAGTGTGCCGCCCCGTCAAAAACCTAACACAGTACATTCTCACCAGGGAAACCTAAGTTTGCCACTACATACAACACACATAGCTGTATCGTGCTGTATGCTCACGAGACCCTGATTTCCCTTCTTGAATAAACAGCTTCTCCAGGTGTGAGAGTCTGATGTCAGAATCTGAATAAAGTTTTATTGGAATGCTACCCAGGGCCATTCTGTGGCATGGTGTCCATAACGCCTTTGTGCTACAAGCGTGGAGCCGTGGTATGGTGGCAACAGACGCTCCCTGGCTCACAGAGTCTGACCTGTTTACTATCTGGCCTTTTAGAGGAATTTGTCAACTCTTGCTTTAGGCTATGTTAGTCACCTTTCTCCTCGCTGTGACCACGTGCCTTGCTGAAGAACTTAAGAGAGAAAAGGTTTACTAGGCTCACAGAGAAGACGCAGACCACCATGGCTAGGAAGGCATGGTGGCAGGAGCAGACAGACGGGCTCTTAGCTGGCTTCCTCCCTTTCCCCTTTTTAGTCAGACCAGGTCACCAGCACAAGAGAATGTTCCATGCACATTCGGGGTGGGCCATCCCCTTCTCAGTTAAAATTCTCTGCACAGACACCCTCACAGATGAGCGCAAGGGCCTCAGAAGTGTCCAGTCAAGTCCACGGAGAGGACCGCCACAGTCTGGGCCCCCAGATTCCCGAGATTCTACATGCCTTACATTTGCTTAAAATAACCAAACTGCCTTCCAGTGGTGGCGCATGCCTTTAATCCCAGCACTTGGGAAGCAGAGGCAGGTGGGTCTCTGTGAGTTCGAGGCCAGTCTGGTCCACAGGGTGAGTTCCAGGACAGCCAGGGATGTTACACAGAGAAACTCTGTCTCATAAAAAAAAATCATGCCACAGAATGTAGACAATGGTAGAAATATTTTTGAAAATAGCCTTAAATCTTCTTATCTAACTATTAGCAGAGGGCAAAGAATGTGGTTCTTGCTTCTGTGGGAGCAGAAGCCACTGGGAAGTTGTGATTGGGTCTCACCCCCTTCCTTCTGGAAGCTTCCAAACCAGCACTATAGTTTTATAGGAGTTTTGTTCCAAGGAACATGCCAACAAGTGTTAGAGGTTTTGTGACCACCTGCCCTGTCCTGTGTGACGGAAGCCAGTGGTTGTCTGGGAGGCTCAGCCAATGCAGAAAGAGTAGCTGGCTGAGCCCTCTGGCTTTTAGAACAGTTGCTGGGTGTGGGGAGTAGGTAATGCTGGGATTCTAGAGTTACTTTCCTCCTTTTTCTAAAGTAAGCCTGCAAATGGAATTTCTTTAAGAAACGAGTAGTTTAGTAAACAATAACTAGAAGGAGGGGAAGAGAAGTGAATTCCATTCAACAGCTGGCTGATGGAATTCAGCTGTGGTCGGTTGTTCAGAATGACTAGCGGGCTGAGGCGGTTTGGTTCATTTTAAGAACACAATGGTAGTGACTTACATCTGTAATCCACCCTGGGAGGCAGAGGCAGGAGGATCAGAAGCTCAGGATCAGCCTTGGCTACCAAAAACCCTATCTGCAAAAATAAATAAGCAAAAATTAATTAATTACGCTGGGCGGTGTCAGTGCATGCGTTTAATTCCAGCACTTGGGAGGCAGAGGCAGGCGGATCTCTGTGAGTTCGAGGCCAACCTGGTCTACAAGAGCTAGTTCCAGGACAGCCAAGGCTATGCTGAGAAACCCTGTCTCTAAAAAACAAGATAGATGATAGATAGATAGATAGATAGATAGATAGATAGATAGAATAATTAGTTAATTAAAATGACTTGGGAGATGTCTTATCATCTAAAAGTAAGGAGTCCACAAGTACAATGACCGAAGTTCAAGCCTCAGAACCCGGGTGAAAAGTTGATTGCAGTGGTACACACCCATAATCCCAGCACACTAAAGTGAGACCAGAGGTGGAGACAGAAACTCAGCTGGAAGCTCCTGGGTCAACAGCCTGGAGTGCAGAGCACAGGGCCGAAACTAGAGGCTGTGCCTCTACAAGGTAGAAGGTGAGGACCTACATTAGACCTCCACCAGATACCAGATTAAAAAGTGAAATGGATGTGCACATGTATTACATATAAATGCATATATCTTACATGTACATATTATATACTTGCATATTAATACATGTATGTGAATATCCCAGGTATGGTGGGCAATGCCTGTTATCCCCACACTAAAGACATGGGGGATGACTGAGTTCTAGGCCAGGAAGGCAAGAAGTGTGTGTGTGGAGAGAAAAAGGAAGGGGGGAAATGCCATGATTAAGTTACAACAGAGAGAGAGAGAGAGAGAGAGAGAGAGAGAGAGAGAGAGAGAGAGAGAATGTTCACAATGCCCCGCAGAAGTTGGTTATTGTGGAGAGCTGCCATACTGTGATGGGGATTGGGGATTGTGGGGTCCCCCATCTGTGGCTTCTGTGGTTCCTGTCTTTTTGTTCTGACCACCTCCTCCCCCAAACCTCCTTTTTCCTCTTTAGACCAGGGAGTGGCCAGGAACTGAGTGCAGGGTTCTGAATTTAGCTGCTGTAAAGCTCATCGTTCATGTTTTAAAGAGAAATTAGTGTCGGCCTTCTTCTCTCATCCAAGGCTCAAGCAGCTTTATGAAATGAGAGTAGTGGTCGCAACTCCAGGACTGCGGCCCATGTGCAGCAGAGAATGGATGGTTGTCAGAGATTGTATTGTCTAATTTTGAACCTCAGATTATTAAAGAGGAGAAGCAAGTGGAGACACTTCTTGGAAAATAAGAAGCCCTAAACACTGAGTCTTTGCTCCAGGCAGGTGGTGTGGGCACTTCTTGGAAATTGAGAAGCCCTAAGCGCTCAAGTCTTTGCTCCAGGCAGGTGGTGTGGGCACTTCTTGGAGACTGAGAAGACCAAGGCACCTGAGCCTTGGCTCCAGGCAGGTGGCATCAGGACCAGAGGCGCCTGGCCCCACTTTGTCAGGCTCTGCTGCACCCAATGCCCCAGGCCCCCAGGGCCCTGTGCGTGCCTGTTCTTCATAGATAGCAGCAACAGGAAGCAGTGCTCAAAGCAAAATCTGGCTTCTGCTGTTTGCTCTTCTTCATGTTGCCTTGTTTCAGAAAGTATACATATATCCCACCAGGGTGCACAGCCCACATACCACTACCATGGATGTTACATCAGGGAACATAAAGCCAGGGGGAGGGGGTGGAGCAGGCACACAAGGTTCTTTTTGTTTTTCTCATTTCTGTTTGTTTATTTTTTTAAGGCTGTAACTTAATCATGACATTTCCCCTTCCCTCCCTCCAAACCCTCCCATATGCCTCTTCCCTCTCCTTCAGATTCCTGGCCTGCTTTGTCATCATTTGCTCCTGCATGCACATATGGATTGCATATACATATATATTCCTAAATATAACCAGCTAAGGAAGCTTCTTTTGAGTGGTCACACACTTGACTCTGCTGGAAGTGAAGGCTGGCCACTTCTAGACTTAGCAGGCATAGGAGATGAAAGGACATTGCTGCTACAAAGTGACACCAGACAGAAGGCTTTTCTTGGATCAACCAAAAGATGATGCTGTTTGCTCCATCCCGACGGCTTTGGTCGATGTTTGAGATGGACCATGCTAATAATTATGGCATTTGGCGTTCCCACTTGAGTGTATTCAGTCTCTTGATCCTGAAATATATGGCGGGGGAATAGGATTAACGCCCCTGTTTTATGTAAATGAAGACATGGAGATGACATATTTGCCCAAGGCTAGAAGTGTTGGTAATTGGAGAATCCAGAATAAAATCTAGGGGGCTAGATGGCTCAGCAGTTAAGAGCACTGGCTGCTTTTTCCAGAGGTTCAAGTCCCAGCATCCACATGGCAACTTGCAACCATACAAATAGAATCTAGATTAGAAGTTGTCAACCTCCCTAATGCTGCAGTTCCTCATGCTGTTGCTGATCATCAACCATAAAATTATTTTATTGCTACTTCATAGCCGTGACTTTGCCACTATTATGAATCACAATGTAAATACCTGATCCGTAACCTTGTGAGGGTGGCAGCCCACAGATTAGGAACCTCTGATCTAGGTGGTCAGGCAGAAGGCATGAAGGCTAGCTACTGAGCATCCTACCTCTCAGAGTGGCTTACAAAGAAACTAGTGAGGTTCACTGGCAAGCTTTCAGATGTCTCTGTTATTTTATTTTATTATTTTATTTTTCAAGAAGTATCAATTATAGATGGAAGAGAGAAACTGAAAGAAATGCCCAGTTAGCATGAACTTCAAGGAGCTGAATCCAGAACTGGGGGCTCCTGAACAAGCTTTTCAACATCCAGAAGACTGTTTTGAAGCTTATAACAAAAAAGAAAGTGATCCACCCTCCGTACATAGCCTCAGCCAGGCTGTGCATCTGAATCCCTCAGAGCTGTTGAAATACAGAGGCCGAGCCCCACCACTGTGGAGCCGAGTTCCTGATCTGCAGCAAGGCTTAGGTTTCTAGAGAGCTGTGCTTTTTTTTGATAGACCAACAGCCTCTGTTACACAGGGACAGGCTGTGGCTGTAGCTGAGTGGCAGAACACTGGCTGAGCATGCATGAAGCTAAGGGTTCTGTTCTATCCCCAGCACCCTCCTACACACACACCACATACCACACACACATACACACACCGCACATATGCACACACACTACACACACACATATATACCACACTACACACACATACCACATACACAGCACACAACACATACTCACCACACCTACACACATATACCACAAACAAAACACATAAAACCACACACATATACATACACAGAACATACATACTCACTATACACACAACCTACACACTCAGCATACACACATATACACCATGCACACACACATTCACCACACACACATGCACACAACACACACACGCACCCTACACACACATGCAATACGCATACATGAAACACACATACACACTACACCAACACACATAACACGCATACAACACTCAGCACACACAACACACAGGTACACATACCTACACACATACATATACCACACACGCATACTCAGCACACACACCCCCCAAAAGACAAAATTAAATGAAGCAAAGTTGTGATCGTGTGTGCAGTGCATTTTCCCCAAAAGAGAAACATAGCCTACAAAGATTAGGGCAAGAACTCCTTAGAGGGAACTGAAGCCTAAGAGAAAGTCATGAATTACTCTTCATAAAGCTCACTTAGGCATCCTTAATAGCTCATGCCCAGGCCAGACCTCAGAGGAGTTAAGGAGACTCTCTGGATGTAGAGCACTGACCATATTGGTTAGGGCCCTCCCAAGTGACTCCCATGTCGATCTGGAACTAAGCCACTGCCCTGGGCCCTGTGGTCAAGGGTTCTGCTGTGGCTGCCCCAGCTTGTGCCAACTTGAACACGACAGAATAGCCAACAGAGCCAAGCAGCTGGAGACGGGCACATGATCTAGCATTCAGGAATAGTATTTAGGAAAATATGGGGTTATTTCTAGGTGGATGCTATTTTTGATATTTTTACATTTCTTATTTATGTGTATGGGGGCATGCTCAGGCACGAGTGGACATCAGAGGGCAATTTTCAGAAGTTGGTCCTTTCTTCCACCATGCACGTCCCAGAGATCCAGCTCAGGTATTCAGGTTTGGCAGGAGATACCTTTACCCTCTGAATCAGCTTAGCGACCCGGAGCTGAGTGTTCTTAAAGCAAGAATCTAAAAAGTTCCATTACTTCACTTGGGGATGCTTAGAGAAAGAATGGTAAATCCCGTCTGACTGGTGGGGAAGTGCTCTAAGTGTGTGTATTCCCAGTTCCCCCTCCCGGATGAGTGTTATAGAAATGAATGCTTAGCCGGGCGGAGGTGGCACACACCTCTGATCCCAGCACTCGGAGACAGGGGCAGGCCGTCTCTGAATTGAAGGCCACCATGATCTACAAAGAGAGCTCCAGGACAGCAGAGCCACATAGAGAAACTCTGTATCAAAAATAACTAAATAACTAATGAAATAATTAAATAAGGAGGATTGTGTTTAGAGAAGTTTCTAACTTGAGAGTTAACTTGAAATTCTGTCCCAGCCCTCATTTTAGCTAGTCAGCACTCCAGAATAAAACCCTCCTTATTCCATTTAATTTTACATACCAGCATGTGTGTGCGCCTCTTTCCATATGCTCTATTGATGAGCATGTGTTTGCAATGAGCATGCATGTCAAAAGTCCCAGTTAGTAGATGCTGAGAAAGCACCTTCCTGATTGGAATTCTTGTTTCTTGTTTTGGATCATTCTATGAAGGGGGAAAAGTAAAACTTAGAATATTGACATTTTACAGTGGAAGAGTTGTTTAAATGAAATAAAATTATTTCTAGCTCATAAACATGAAGTATCTATCTCCTGTCACCTCCTTTGCAGTGGATACCTCTAGGACTATCGAAGAGGAAGGTGACCCATATGACACATTAGAAGAGTCAAATGCAAGAGGCTAACCTGTGGGGACCTGGGAAGACAGGGAGTCAGGAAATGCTGGTGTTGAGGGAGACAAGAGAAGCCTAACAGGAGGCCATACATAGGCATCCTGTACCCCTGTTTTCAGCCACAGCTGTAAGGCGTGGTTTCCTGAACTCTACCACTGTGCGATCTTGTCTCTGTCCCTCACACCAAGCAGAAGAGCCTGAGAGGGACCAGCGAGACAGACACTTGAGGGCCAGTCCCATGACACAGACCATAAGAGTACAGTCATCAACTAATCTGGCCGTCAGATCAGGACAGAGGCAGATGTCACAGAGACAAACAGTACAGCTCCTCCACGAGCTGGCATTAGGAGCTCAGTGTATGAGAGCTATGAGAGAATCGCCCTTGCCAGGCAAAAAGTAACCAGAACCCACCTCGGTGCTGGCTGGGGTCTACCATGCTACCCAGAGGGCCTCCTGGCCTGAAGGATAAGTTGGGTCCCTGGGGCTTTGTTTCTTGGGTGGAGTCTCTCAGATGTGGGAAGCTATGAAGCTGCTTTCCCCAAATTCTTCCTCTATCCCCCACTGTGGATGCTGGAAACATGCCTCTTCCTTGGAGCCAGGTTTGCATCTCCTGAGCCTAAGCTTCCATTGCTGAAGAAATGCCAGAGGAAGCAGGAATTGTTTTCCTCTGATGCTGACCTCTAACATACATACCCAACACCTCATCTTAGAACTCGAGGCCCTAAACGCTTCTGTCTTGATGGAATTTCCCCAAACCCCATCTGGTTACTGTTCCTATCTTGTAGCAGCAATTAGAGAGCTAACTTTGCCTGGGGCACTAGGACAAGAGAGCCCATCAGTTAGGCCTAACTCCCACTCATAGGCCCCTGGGGCTCGGGCCTTGTCTGGACTGTCCAACTGCAGACTCCTCGTGAGTCAGACATTATCCCGCCCCTCTCCCGCCTCCACTTCCCCATCAGACAAACCCCTCTGGCAGAATGGCAGCCATTGGCCCTGAATCCAGGTCACTTTGCTGCTTTAGACACAGCAGCAGTAAGAGATGCTCATTCGTTTCTTCCAGCAGACGCCTGTAGACGTCAATCACAGGCATTGTACTGAGGGTGGAACGGTGAGCTCAAGCCCATCCCAGCTTGTATAGGGCTCGCAGAGAGGCCCATGGTGTGCAAGAATGGAGAAGTGGTGGACATCCACTCACAAGGGTCCTCTCAGACCACTCACAGTGGACAAGCAAGGCTTTCTGAGGGAAGGGCATTCACACTGAGATAGAAAAGAGAAACAGAGAAGGACTACAGGCTGGGAAGAGAGGGTGTACTCCAGGCAGAAGGTGAGCTGTGCAAAGCACAGGGACATGAAGACGCCCTGTGAGTGTGGAGCCTCGTACGGGTCAGCAGTGCCCAGTAGTGCTGGCAGAGCACACTGTTCCAACTACACACACAGGCACAGGATCCTAAAGCCTTAAAAGTGAGCAGGCATCGGAATTTGGGACTTGGTTCTCAGAATCACCAGGTACTGTAGAAGAATCTCGATCAGTAAATAAAGTGCTGGGTCATTCAGGAAGGCCCCAAGGTAGCACTGGCTTAGGATTTGGAGCCATAGAGAGAGATGCAGGGTTGTCCCCTAGCTTCCAAGATGCTCCTCAGTGGCATGGACACAATTGAGAGCTGTGTGTTGTGAGCACACGGTGCCCACCGCCATCAGGTGCTCACCTAATACACCTGGCAGCCTGTAGGGTATTGCCACCTCCACAGTTTCACAGACAGAAAAACAGTGCCCACAGAGCTTAACATCAGTGTCCTGTAAGCAGGGAAAGACAATATCGGAGACAGCGGTCTTCGTGTTTCTCCGTGCATCCTCCCTGAGTGTGGCCCAGAGGCTGTGAGAAAGGCCGTAGAGGAGGAAGGTCTGCAGAGTCAGAATGATGTTCCATGTGTCCAGCGACACGTGTTAGGCTATGCAGTATGAGCACTGGAAAGGCATGTGGACTGACCAGTAACGTCCGAGTTTGAACTGTGCAGTTGAGTCTTGGGTGTACTGTGAAGAAAGCAGAAGTATTGGAAAGAAAAAATTAGTGAACAAAGGAGACCATCTCAGCCCTTTCTGATTGGGGGTCCTATGCTGCCTATGCAGCGATAGAGGGAGAGAGGCTTTGTAAAAATGTCCCAAGCCTCCCGTCCCCAACAGTCAGGAATTGCATCCTGTGGGGCTATTATCTATTTAAATTGGAAATGGGTAACTAACATGCACTTACAATATCTCTCAGGGTAATAGGGCCAGGAGCCAAGCTGTGCAAGGAGCTGTGGCCCGTTGTCTGTAGAGGCCAGCGGGAGTGGCATCCTCTGGCATGGGGATGTGACTCTATGGTAGAACGCCTGGCTGCCATGTACGAACATGGCTTTGATGCCCAGCAGTATTCCTAGATGACCTGTCGGAGGGGAAAATGGGATGCTCTCTTGAATGCACTCAGATGATTCTGGGATTCCCTTGAGAAATGACTAGACGACTCTCCAGGCTAGCTCATGGAAGAATCAAGTCTAGATGTAGCAGCTGAGCCTGGTTCTTGAAACACAGAACCAGCGAGCTGTGAAGCATGGACACACTGTGGACTCTCACTCCACTGCTGTGCCCAGCTGACCTCAAGGAAGCAAGCCAGTGCCTATGAGTAATGAGCACTAATCCGTCACTAATGACTGACTGATGAGATGCGAGCCATTAAGTAAACAAAGGCAGCTAATGCCGAAGAGCCTATGGGTTTTCTGAGGCTCCTTCTATGCACCCTGCCCTCTTTGGTGGCTAGTTGATGGGTGGACCAGGACAGACGTTTCCCTGCCCTGGAATTTCAGCTCATCTTTAGCTCTGTTCCAAATGGATCCTTCCTCCCTCCCGCCCTACCCTGTGGATCTTACCTCCTCCTCCGGGAGCCTTTCACTCTGGCCACTAGAGGATGTGCCACTTGGGTGCCCTTTGGACAATGCCTGCTACTTTATAAGTCGTTGCTACCTCTCTATCCCCCCCACCCCGAAGTCCCTCTGGCCATCCTTCACTGAGCACAGCCCTCCCCATCCTTTTGCTCTGTGACCCCTCCCTCCTTTCACAGAGACTCCCCAGAACAACTGCTGCCATGTTCTTCCCCAGTCACCATCGCCCCACAGCCGGCTTACATCACCCTAGGAACCAACTTTGTTGTCCCTCTCTGAAGCAGCTCTTTGCTCAGGTCCTCTCTTTCCTCTGGCTCGGACACCCCAGAAGGAGAAGAGCTAATCCTGCCCCAGGCCAACCTTCCTGTCAGAGAAGAGCACACTACATCAGAGATCCCCTCCAAAGGGACCACAGCCATACCCAGCCACAGATCCTGTTTCTGAACATTTATTCTCTTCTCGTGGTTTACACTGTCTTCTTTCACGGTGTCTGCCCCGAACTCTGTAACTCACAGACGAGTAGCTCGTCCCTGCTCCTTCTTGTCCATCATCCTGTCTAATCTGGGTCATTGGGCTGGCTCCTCTGCCAGCCTCCTCTATTCCCTCTCACTGCGATTTCCAGTTATCTTCCTGTTTGTCTGTGCCAGGCCCTTCTGACTTAAAAAAAAAAACTATTGGGTTCTTATAAAAACATGTCTCCTGGTTGGACTTGGCCCTTGTCTTGTACATCATCCCCTTTCTACAGGGTTCACATCTCCTTAAGTTCTTCTGGGGGAGGAGGCATCATACTGAGACCTGGATAGGAGTCTGGCTCTTTCCCAGTAGGGTAACCGCAGCCAAGCCACCAAACCTCTCTGAGTCACAGTTGCCTCTGCTAGAAAACTGGAATCAAAGTGCTTGCCTGGTCCAAGGATCGAATGAGCGAATGAATATGAAGATGCCTTCAGAAGCTCTGGAGCGCTACCTCCCAACTCCCCTGTAAAATTTTCCTCTTGGGAAACTTTGAAGACATTATTCAGGTGGTCGGGATGGAAAGTTTCATGTTGAGTTTGAGGAAGTCTAGCCTAAGCAAAATGGACCAGGTTTCTTTCTTCTAAAGTTTCTCAGAGATTTGAATTTGTTCACACTCATGGTGACTGTCCAAAAACAGACACAACAGGTAGCTTTGACTCAAACACAGACTACGTTTTAACCTTTAAGGTTACGGGTTTCCATTGAGGGCAGCAGATTTCCTTATTAATAATCCTTTAAATGGTGACTCTAACGTTTCTATGAGGTGTATCTCGTCATCTAGGCCACTAACTACCAGTTAACCAGGGTCTAAAAAGACACTGTTTGGAGGGCCTCCAGCCTTTCCACTGGACCCCACACTGTGCTCAGTTCTATAGGCTTGGCATTGAAGGTCTCTGTGGCCAGACTCCAGCCTTACCTTCTGACCATCCCTCACTGGGCTCTGGCCCAGGCAGCTCGGAAAACCCCCTGTTCTGTTGTATGTTGTATGTTGTATGTTCTTGACCCCTGCTTTATCCCACCTTCCTCTCATCTATACCACCGCATTCTAAACCATTCTTCAGGTCCTAGCCAAATCCCGACTTCTCTGAGGAAGTTCTTCGTAGCTAAAACAGCACATCCCAAACAAGCACGCTGGCTCTTTTACTCAGGTGTAAGCCCTTAAAGGTGGGGGTATTGTTGACACTTCCTGATCCTCTCCCCAAACCAGAATAAATATGTGGGTGTGTTGATGGCTTCCCTCTACCCAAGCCCTAGAAACCAGGAACCACATAGATTTCCTCTAGAAACTTGAATGTCTAGTGGGCATGTGCTTCTGAGCTGGGGAATAAGTCATCGTAGGTTTTCTGACTTAATTCAGTAGATTCTTATTTATTGCGGCAGAGCTGCCATCAACCTAAAGTTGACCAAGAGAAGGAAGGCCCTTATGGTCTAGAGCAGTGGTTCTCGACCTTCCTAATATTGCAACCCTTTAATACATTTTCTCATGTGGTGGTGACCCCAACCATAAAATTATATGCTGTTACTTCATAACTGTTAATTTTGTCACTGCTGTTATGAATGCTAATGTAGATAGCTGTGTTTTCTGATGGTCCTAGGTGATCCTATAAAAGGGGCATTCCACCCTCTCTAAGGGTCTCAACCCACAGGTTGAGAACCACTAGTATAGACAAAAGTATGGAAACACTGTAAGCAATGTTGAGTCAACATTGTAATAATGACCAAGCCATGGGACCATAAAGTCAGGTAATGATGAGGGCGGACGGGAGTCAAAGAAGGCATCCCCCTGTCCTACTGGTGACCCATCCTTCTCCTCAGAGAGGTCGTATGAAGCAGATACGGCAAGGCTATCAGGTCTGTCTCTGTGGAAAACATGGGAGACTTTGGGCAGATGGATTTAAGTTTGTCCCCTGGGTACAACAAGGACTGTCTTCAAGGAGATGGACACTTACAGTGATGCTAAAAGGTGATAAGAGATAGCAGCTGTGCTTCCCAGTCTATGCAAACACACACGCACACACAGACGCACACGCACACACATACCCACACTGCACACTCAGCCCGCGGGAATCCCACTTCCCTGCTTTTCCATCATACTCACGCACCCTCTTCCTTCTCACCTTAACTCATTCTTGCTCTCCTCCTCTTCACCTCTGGGTCCTGGGGCCATCCATTATTGCCTCATTGGAATAGCCCTGTATCTGCTCCCAGTAGCTAGAGGCTCGTGTTGGCGAGAGGCTGGTCACCTGGATGCCCAGTCTCCCTGCAGGGGAGAGGGGCCTCAGGAAGGACGTCAAGCCTCAACTCAGCACCTTCTCTTTTCTCTCCACAGAAAACCAAAAGAGACGTCAATAACTTTGACCAGGACTTTACCCGGGAAGAGCCGGTCCTTACGCTTGTGGACGAAGCGATAGTGAAGCAGATCAACCAGGAGGAATTCAGAGGCTTCTCCTACTTTGGCGAAGACCTGATGCCCTGAGAGAGAAGCTGCCTCAGGTGGATTAGCTGACGCTGCAAGGAGGGTGCTGAGAGAATTCCACGTCGCAGAGGCTCGGAAGGTCTCGAACTGTTCCTCCTCCCCAGAGCCCCAGACCCATGTCCACTCTATTTATTACAATCCCTCACCCCAGGCCATGTCCTTCCCTACCCTCCCAGTGACCAGAAGGCACTCTTGGGGTCTAGACTCGACCAGAAACACACGATTTGAATTGTATCGCTCTGTGGGTAGCTGTGTGCAGTGCGGGAATTGGATTGTCCGTCCGTCTGCAACCCTGAAGCAATTCAGTTTTTTTTATTACAAAGGAAAACAAAGAAAGAAAGCCAACACCAGGACTCTGGCTCTGCCGCTGGATATGGAACCCTGACTCTCCTCTCCTCTCATCCCTCCTCCTCCCCAGCCTGTCATCCCTACCCTCCTACCTAGGAGGAGACTGGTGTTTCTTCCCTGTAAGGGCAGGTGCCCCCAAGGCACGCCCTTGCTGGGAGGAGCCCGGGGATGCTCAGGCAGGCCAGCTGTGTCAGTTCACTCTGGAATTGCACAATCCTGCTTGCTTTGGTTCTAGCTTTTTTTGAGCATGCCAAAGTTGTGTACATTTGTATCTCCTGGAAGAAATTATTTTGAGTTTGAACACTTTAACATTTAAAAAAAAAAAAAAAAAAAACAAACCTGTTACCAAGTTCACTTTCTAATTGGCCAAAAGATAGACATCCCAGTGTGAATGCAGGTAGATATTAAAGGGCTAACGCACAGTGAGAATCCAGTCGTCCAAAGTTTATTATTAGTGCTTTAGTGACACATGAGGGCTATGCAAAGGCAGCAAGGGAAACTCTGGCTGATCATCGTGAGAATTCCCCCTGAGCACAGAGGCCGCCAGAGCAACAACCGAGACCCTGAGCTTCCAGAAAAGCTCAACTCCCAAATTCTTGCTCCGGTTCCCCACCCCCCCCCCCAAGTTCCCAGCATAAACTCTATCTTCTGTGCACTTCTACAAAATGGCAGTACCACTGTGTTGTGGTTTGGAACATTCGGTGTGTAAAGTGCAGTCTCTGCGTGGGAATGCGAGGAAGGAAGCTCAGCCTGGGTCAGGCAGAAGGCGTCGGGAGACTGAAGAACAAATGGTTTGAAGACCGACAGGGTAGCGGGATGTGGCCAGAGTTTTGGTGGCACGCAATGGCAATTCACATGGACTCTACTTAATGGACTGATATTACCTCCCATAGATAATGCTGACAGTGTTAGTCTCTGACTCCCAAGGGTTCTCTGTGGCTTTGTGTATATGTTCCCTGAAGGTCATTTGATTACCTATTGTATTGAACTGATTTAGCAGGGAATGGAATCCATTCCAACTGTTGCACGTGGATTTCCCAACTGCCCCTAAATATATATACTTGTGAGTGGCAAAGTGGCACTAATGAAGTTTTTTGCTTTTTTTTTTTTTTTTTTTTTTTTTTTTTTTTTTTTTTTTTTTTTTTTTTTTTTTTTTTGTATATAGTGTTTGCTGCAAGGCCTGTGGAATTAACTCATTGAATCTAGAGGTATCAACTGCTGCATGCTCAGGCATATTATACAACTGTAGTCGATGAAAGAATAGCTATAATAATGTCCAGGTGCAATCCTCTTATCAGCTACCGGTTCAAGTTACTGAGAGAGAGGTATGTGTCTTTCTAGGGAGGGCTGGGGCCCCTTGTATTTGTTTATTTCCTTTTGGGTTAAAGATGTAACCATATGATGAGCTATACTAAATTCACACGGTTCTCCTGTGCTCCGTCACGCCCTGATGTAGATGGCAGACGGAGAGGAATGTTCTCCATAGTGGTTGCCAAGCTTGGACAGTGACTATTTTGGGCCCATACTAAATGTGTCCCTATTTGCATCTGGCTGAGCACAGCCTTTCTTACTGATAATGACCTTCAGTTCTCTTCTGCTATTTTTTTTTTTTAATGAAAAACTCAGGTGTAACTGTGATCTGTTCTTATGATGATTGCAAATATTAAATACTATGCTGTATCAATCTGTATGTTTGGCATACCAGGGAAGTGATGAAGAACATTAGGTTAATTTAATTTATCTTCAGTGACTTGACATACTGGGGGAAGACTATCTTTTGGAGTGGATAACAAGCACAGAAACATCTTCATGGTGGTATCATCTCATTGTTTAGAAAAACATGATAATACGCCCATCATACTCAGATATCATATAATCTCTCTCTCTTTCTCTTTTCCCCTCTCTCCTCTCTCTTTGTCCTCAGCTTCCTTTACTATCATGAATGTTGGACAGCCAAGACCAATACCAAGTGGCTGCTTTCCAGGGCTTGGTGGTATTCACATGACAGTGGGGGCTAGGCCCTTCTTCCCAGCCAACTGGCACTGTTACTGGGAAATCAAACAATACATTCCACCAGCAAGCAGTAAGCAGTCAGTGCCCTGGCTCCTTTTCGGTGCCCATAGCCGGCTGGCTAGGATACCTCTGGCCAATGCTGTTCTCACACAGGCAGATTTGAATCCAATGAAGATCCGCACTGGTGTGAGTTCCTTGGACGGGTACTGAGTCTTTTCAGCAAGAGCTTAGGCACAAGGAATGGGACGCAGTGGTGGAACTCTGGGCCCTGTGCTCGGGCTCCAGTGCCGCCGAGTTGAGGATAGCCACACTGATCCATTTCTGCCAGGTTCCTATCTTTTCAACTCTCACTCTCTTTCTTTTAGAAAAAATAAACTGCAAAAAAAAAAAAATGCCAAAAGCCTACATGAAGGATAGTATCTCCTCCATTCCTCTCATCGATGGACTTTGTGAAGTAGAAACATATTTTTTTCCTCCAACAGTGAAAACACAGTTCATTCTTGCTTTAAAAATAAAAGAAGGCTTAAAAATTACCTCTTTTTAAATGATGTGCAAAATAATTCTGGCTAATAGAAAATGTATTCAATTTTAGGGGTTTTATTTTGTATTGTGAAGCTTTCTTTGTACACTTTTTTTTTCCTTTCTGGATGTGATTTTAATCTCTTGCCATCCATTAGTGTAACTTCATTGTAAACATTATTGTGCCAAATGTACTGTACTCAAAAGATGTGAATGTGTATTGTTCCAGAACGTAATAAATATGATGACGTTAAATCTTACTTCTCTGTCCCAGCTAGATGTCTCCCTCCTTTTGCTGTTTGTATGCTAGAGACCAAAGCTCCTGGGGTTGGCTGCCCCTCGGCTGTTAGGGCTGATGTGGCTGTGCCGTTCATACAGCTGAGGCCCAACTAGTGGCACAAGGCCGGACTAGGAACAACTCCGGGAAGAAATGTTGGTTCATGAGTTAACATAAAGGACATAAAAGATAAAAGAAGGATGATATTGGCAGTAAGTAGATGAGCAAAGATACTTAAAACAAGTCTCCACATTAAAAACAAAAGTTGGACCTGATGGTCCCATGCTAGAAAAGCTGGGCCAAGACCCTATCTCAAAATATAAAATAGCTTTGCCACTTGAAAGGTTTCCAAGGATTCTCTGATTATCCTCCCCCCCCCCCCAGCAATATGGCTTCCCTGCCTAGAGTTATGAACAAGGATCTTCAGACCCACACCAAGAAGAAGGGCGTGTTTATTATGTATTTCCTCTCTGATTCCACCATAAACAAGACCCTAGGTCCAATGTCTAGGACGACAACAACAAAGTTCAGGAGATTAGAGAAAGCTCAAGTACAGGAAGGCAGAGGCCTTCAGCGTTCCAGGAGAGTACATGTTAATCAGCCATGAGGATGACCAATCAGAAGTGAGCAAAGATGAGGATGACCAATCAGAAGGGAGCGGAGAATGAGTGGGTGATGGTGACCCTCAGTAGAGCTTCAGATCTGGACCTGAGTGTGCTCTTTCAGTGTTTCTTCCCTGAGAATAAAATGATCCAAGGACTCTGGGTGATTGACAACATCTGGTAACATACTTTTAAAGAATTACTGCTAATAATATTTTAAAAAAAAAAAAAAAGCCAGTGATGGTACACTTTTAATCCCAGAATACAGGAGGCAGAGGCAGGTGGATCTGTGAATTTGAGGCCACAGAGCAAGTTCCAGGACAGCCAGGGCTACACAGAGAAGTCCTGTCTCAAAAAAAAAAAAAAAAAAGCCATTGGCTCAAGATGTTGTGCTCGTTAAATACAAACACCCTAGGGTCATCTGGGAGGAGGGGACCTTGACTGAGAACTGCCTGGTGCTGCCTGCTGCTGCTGCCGCTATTCCTTGGCCTTGCAGTACCCAGGTGTGATCACTTTCCTTTGTAAGTCACTCTTCAGAAGCAACATGGAGAATGGGCCAAGATGCCTTTGTGTCAAGGCTGGTCCCTGACATAGTGGCATGGTCACTGACACCTTTGTCCTTCTCTCCTGGGATGGCACCTGAGATGGGCCCTGTGCATCGCCTGGGTTTTCATGTAGAGTTGTTTGCTCTTGAGACAGGGTCTTGTGACACAGCTCTCGCTAGACAAAAACTATACCAGGCTGGCCTTGAACTCACAGAAATCTGCCTGCTTCGGCCTCTGAGAGCTGGGGTTAAAGGTGTGCACTACCACATCTAGCCAAAAAAAAAAAAAAAAAGAAAGAAAGAACTGGGCGGTGGCAGTGTACACCTTTAATCCCAGCACTTGGGAGCAGAGGCAGGCAGATCTCTGAGTTCGAGTCCAGCCTGGTCTACAGCGTGAGTTCCAGGTCAGTCAAGGCTACTGAATGAAAAAATGAAAAGGAAAGGACATGACTATTCCTAGGTCTGGTGGAGGAGAAAGTTTATTATAGGTATGTGGGAGAGTATAGCCAGAGGCAGGGATATCTGGGAAATTTCAGAGTGGACATAACCAGACCACACTGAGCTGGACCGTGTGGAAGTGGGGAGGGGAAGGAAGAAAAGGGAACCAGGTGCAACAGCCAGGAGGCCAAAGGTCCAAGAAAGGGAAGATAACCATAATGTCTGGATTACAGAGGGCAGAACCTCTGGGGGAAGGGCAGCCCAGCCCCTGGGTTGGAGAGTTCACCGTAAAGGGCGGGGATATACAAGCCATACCCAGTAACAGGTAGGGACTGAGGGATGCTGGGAGAACCCGGAGGCCAGGTCTGCTTTATGTTAAATAGGAACCCCAGCCATTTGTCCCAGTTTGAGATTTGGAGCTACCTGGTGAAATCCTGGTGGGGATGGGGGGGTTGTTTATTTTTGTGGAGGGGTGCATAAGCCAGGTGTATTAGTGGCACACACATAGAGGTTAGAGGTCAGAAGTCAAATATTTCCTTCTACCACATGGATCCCAGAGATTGAACGTAGGTTTTCTGTCTTGGCAACATGTCCCTTTACCCACGAGCCACTGTCTCTCTGGCCCTCTGTGTTGTCTTGACAAGAAATCCCAAGGTAAGACTCACAAGGTAGATTTAGGGAGTCAACACCAAACAAGACTTGGCCTCAGCTATTTCGCCTTAGGCCAGAGGTGACAATAGCCTCTTCCTGGCATCCTACCTCAAGATGAGCAGCTGGAAAGAGCAGGCTCTCTGCTAAGTGTCCCCTTGCAGTGCAGAAACAGTGTGAAGCCTTCCCATTTGTTCCCTCCTCCTGTTACTTCTTGAGCAACTGGAGTCCTCTTCCGTCTTTGCAGATGCCTTTATCTTCAAGTGTTTGCCTAGAGCACTTTAGGAGTTGGAGGTCTTCCGCAAGGCCTTTGATCCACTTTGAGTTGATTTCTTATCCAGAGTGAGAGATGGGGATCTGATTCCAGTTTCTCTTGCCCCATCTGTAAAATGGCAGTGAGCTAGAAGCCCAGCACACACAATGACTAGTGCCTTTGCTAAGGTTTCTCCTTGATAAGCATCCTCAATCCTCCATCATCATATAGCTAAGCAGGGGGTCAGGTGGGTTAGTGTATCTAGGGCAGCTGATCTTCACCTTCTGATTGGCTTTTCCCATCTCGGCCCATCCACTCTTTCACTGCCAGAGACCCTCTCTACCTTCCATCCATGCCAGGCCCTACCTCTAATGCAGGAAAGGAACAGAATGTGCGAGACAGGGGGTTTGGTCTTCTTGCAATCTGACCAGTCTAGGTGAGAAGCCTAAGGCAGACAAATAAGACAAAGAAATTCCTGTAGGCTGTTCACACAGGGGAAGTGCAGAGAAAGGGCCAAGGCTGACTTATCAAGGCAGACTTCCTGGAGGAGGCAGAGGAGGAAAAGCGTAGTTAGGGGCGGGGCAGAGGAGGGCCTCTTAGGGAGTTGTTTGGTGCTACAGAGCCTAGGAGAGTTGGGCGTTTGTGTGAGGTAAATATGTTCCAAATACAATGCATGCTTGGATAAAATCTTCAAAGAATTCATGAAAATATTATATGTTTTAAAATGTAATAGACTGAATTCCGGCCAGAGAAGCAGGTAGGCTAACTGCAGATCTTCGCTTCTCCTCTAACACCCCCAGAAACAACCCCCAGCCTCATCCCAGCTCTGTAGCAGACCAGCTGCTGCAGTCACCACCCCATCTCCAGGGGATCACACTGATCTTCCTCTCCTAACCCCTCCACTCAACTCATTGCTTTTTCCTAGCCCCCAACTCCAGCTTTGGAGCCTGTCCTGGAACTAGCTCTTGTAGATCAGGCTGGCCCCGAACTCACAGAGATCCACCTGCCTCTGCCTCCTGAGTGCTGGGATAGCGCCACCACCGCCCATCCCAACTCCATTTCTAAGGGTCAGTTCCCAACACCTAGAAACATATTTTACCTGGAACCCCCAGTGGCCACACCTACCAGGATCCCAGAAGAATTTCCTACTGGGCAGCACAAAGCCACCAACATACTCCTACGAACCAGAGAGGTCAACAGAAACCCAGAACAAATATCTGCCCAATAAAGATAAGACCAGATATCATCACCTAGAATTACAATCTTTCCAAACCCAAATCTCTGGGCACTAGCATGAAAACACAATTAACAACAGGCAGAGAAATGCGTCTCCACTAGAGCCCAGCAGCCCTACCACAGCAGGCCCCGAGTATTGCCACATAGCAGAAGACAAAGACCTTAATATAGCTTTTATGAATGTGATCGAGGTTCTTAAAGAGGAAATGAAAGAATCTCTTAAATAAATCTATGAAAACACAAACAAACAGTGGAAGAAAAAAAACAATCCAAGACCTGAAAGTGAAAATAGAATCAATAAAGAAAACCCAAGCTGAGGGAAATCTGGAAATATTTAGGAACTCAAATAGCAACCTCAAAGGTAAGCCTCAGCAACAGAATACAAGAGATGGGAGAGAGGATCTCAGGCATGGAAGACACCGTGGAAGAAATGGGTACCTTGGTCAAAGACACTAATCCTGGCACAAACATCTGGGACCAAATCTAAGAACAATGGGAATGAATAGAGGAAGGAGAAGAAACCCAGGTCAAAGACATAGAAGATATTTTCAGCAAAATCCTAGAAGAAAATGTCCCTAAACTACAGAAGGAGATGCCTATCCAGGTACAAGAAGCTCACAGAACACCAGACATGCTGGGCCAGAAAGAAAATCCCCATCAGTATATAATAATCAAAATACTAAACGTACAGATCAAAGAAAGAATATTAAAAGCTTCCAGGGGGAAAAAACAAGTAACATATGAAGGTAGATCTATCAGAACTACACCCAACTTCTCAGTGGAGACTCTAAAAAGCCAGAAGGGCCTAGACATATGTTTTTGCAGACTCTAAGAGAGCATAGATGCCGACCCAGACTACTAGACCCAGCAAAACTTACAATCTCAGTAGATGGAGAAAACAAAGTTGAAGCAATATCTGTCTACAAATCCATCCCTAACAGCCCTACAGAATGTGCTACAAGAAAAATCCAACCCTAAAGAGTTCAGTCACACGCAAGAAAACACGGAATAAATAATTCCAGAGCAGCAAATCAAAAGGAGAAAACGCATGAGCGTGCACACATGCACACCACAACAAAATAACAGGAATCTATGAACACTCTCATTGATATCTCTCTGCAACAATGGTCTCAATTCCTCAAATAAAATAAAAAGACACAGACTAACAAAATAGATGTGAAAACTTGATCCATCCTTCTGCTGCATCCAAGAAACACACCTTAACATCAAGGATAGGGTAAAACAATGGAAAAAGACATTACTAGCAAATGGACCTAAGAACCAAGCTAATGTAACCATTTTAATATCTGGCAAAATAGACTTCAAACCAAAACTAATCAGAAGAGATAGGGAACTCATCAAGAGGACATTTTAATTCTTAAAATCCTTGCCCCAAACACAAGAGCACCCAAGTTCGTAAAAGAAATAATACTACAGTTTAATGACATAGTGACCGTCACATGCTGATAGTGGGGGACTTCAACACCCCCTCTAGACAGGTCATCTAGACGAAAATTAGGCAAATGCTAGAGTAATTGATGGTATGAACCAATGGACCTAACAGATATTTAAAGGGCATTTCATCAAACACAATTTTCTCCAAAATTGACCACATACTCAGACACCCAGCAAGTCTCAACAGTCAAAAAAATCGAAATAACCCCCTGTGTCCTATCAGACCACCATGGATTAAAGTTGGACATCAGCCAGAACAAAAACAACAGAAAGCCTGCAAACTGGTAGAAACTGAGTAGCTCTCTCCGGAATAAAAAATGGTTCAAGACAGAAACAAAAGACTTTCTGAATTGAATGAAAATGAACACATGAATGAAAGAAACACAACACACCCAAACTTATGGGATACAATGAAGGCAGTTCTAAGAGGGCTCATAGTACTAAGAGCCTACATAAAACCAAACAAAAAAAAACTGATGAGTTCATACTAGTAGCTTAGAGGCACACTTGAAATCTAGCACAAAAGGCAGAAATTATATCCAAAAAGAGTAAGTGGCAAGAAATAATCAAACTGAGTGCTTAAATCAATAAAGTAGAAACAAACAAAAAAATAATACAAAGAAGCAATGAAACAAAGAGTTTAGCTTTTCTTCTGATGATCTGTTTAGAGTGGGGTACTGAAATCTCTCACTGTCAGTGGTGAGGGTCAATGTGTGATTTAAGCTAGTTGATTTACATAAGGCAAGGAGAGAATATCCAAATTAACAAAATTAGAAATAAAAAGGGAGGCATAATAACAGATACTGCGGAAATCCAGAGAATAATAAGGATATACTTTAAAAAAACCTGTATCGCCTCAAATTGGAAAATCTAAAAGAAATAAATAATTTTCTTGATACATACAGCTTACTAAAGTTAGATGAAGTTAGGCAATTTAAGCAGATCTATAACTCCTCGTGAAATTGAAGCAGTCATTGAAAGTCTTTAAACCAAAAAAAAAAAAAAGTTCAGGGTTTTAGTACAGAATGCTGGCAGAATTTCAATTTAAATACTCTTCAAATTACTTCACAAAATAGAAACAGAATGAACATTACCTTTTTTTTTACAAGACCACAGTTATCCTGATACCTAAACCACATAAAATTCCAATAAAGAAAGAGAATTGCAAAACAATTTCCATTATGAACATAGATGCAAAAAAAAAATTTCAATACAATATGTGCAAACTGAATCCAAGAACACATCAAAAAGATCACCCACCATGATCAAGTAGGCTTCATCTCAGAGATGCGGGGATAGTTCAAAATACTTAAGTCAATAAATGTAATCCACCATATAACCCAAAAGACAAAAGCCACATTAGATGCAGGAAAGGCCCTTAAGAAAATTCAACACCCCTCATAATAAAAGTTTTGGAGAGATTAGGTAGGCAAAGGATATATCTTAATATACTAAAGGAAGTTTACAACAAGACCATAGCCAGCAACAACTTAAATGGAGAAAAACTCAAAGCAATTCTACTAAAACCAGGAACAAAACAAGGCTGTCCAGTCTCCCCATCCTTACTTAATATATTACTTCAAGTCTCAACTAGAGCAATATTTATATTATATTAGATTTATTATGCCTTCATCTCTTAGAAGCCTGTTTGATTTCTAAAGAGAGAAAGGGAGTGGGTCCAGATAGAAGGGGAGGAGGGAAGAACTGGAAGGAGTAAAGGAACAGAAGGAGGGGAAACCATAATCAAAGTATATTGTGTGAGAAAATAGTCTATTTTCAATAAAAGAAAAATGTATAGAATGTATTTACACACAAAAATATCCATCCCCTTTCTGTGTCAGTGGGTGTGCGTAGACACTGCCCCAAATGGTCACAGGCTGCAGCCTGAGCCGTCATAGAGACACATTCCTGTGAAGCTGAGATTTGTGACATTGACGCAGAAAAGAATTTTGGGGTAAGTCCATATGAAGCAGAGTTGGGTTTCATTGGGAAGAGGTTTCAACATTAATACAGAGGTCCGTACAAGTGTGGCTACTGGGTTTCTCTTGAGACACTGCTAAATGGTTCCACCGAAGCCATAGGTAGGATTTCTGTAGTGATATTAATCCTACATGGGGAGAATAAGATCATTACCACAATTCTGAGCCAAAATTTTTTGTTTGTTTTTCGATACAGGGTTTCTCTGTGAAACAGCCCTGCCTGTCCTGGAATTCATTCTGTAGACCAGGCTGGCCTCAAACTCACAGAGAACTGCCTGCCTCTGCCTCCCAAGTGCTGGGATTAAAGGCATGAGGCACCACCGCACAAAGAAAAAAGTTCTTTAGTAACCTTTTAGATTTAACTTCAGACACTGTAAGAGTCAAAGTTATATTTTAATTATTGTGCCTAAGAGATCCATAAAACAAAAATGTCTCTAACCTGTAAGCCCCTGGCCCAAAGACAGAAACTGTGGGAGATAGATGCTAGAGGCTGGCATTTATGTAAAGCCACATGTTTTTGCTCCCCTAAATAACTTTTATTGACCCAACTACACTAACGTGCTTGATTGCATTTGGGTGGGAGGTATTTAGGCAGGAAATTCATCAGGACGTATGCTTGCCCAGTTGGTCCTGGTGGGAAATACACAGCCTTTTGGGTCTGCCTTTATAAGTCTCTGCAAAATGTGGCTTGTTGCCACTTTCTGGGAACCTCAGAATAACCTGGGAACCCCAGAATGGTTGCTCTATAGCAACTTTTATAAAAAAAAATGCTGGTAACTGTGTGTGCTGAATTCTCGACTCTCTGTTGGTAAGCTATTTAGCCAGAGTCCAGGATGAGAGATTCTTCCCCCTCCCATGCTCCTTCATTTTCCCTCTCTTTCTTTGAATTTGTCACCTCGGGTCATTCGTTCACATGTCCATTCTCTTCCAAACTTGCATCCAGCTACCTTGTGCTGGCCAGTAATCTAGGTTCTCAACTTGTGGCTCGCCACCCCTTTGGAGGTCAAGGGATCCTTTCCCAGAGGTTGCCAGAGACAATCAGAAAACACAGATATTTACTTTACAATTCCTTAACAGCAGCAAAATTTCAGTTAAGAAGTATCAACAAAAGTAATGTTGTGTTTGGAGGCACCACAATGTGAGGAACTATGTCACAGCATCAGGAAGGCTGAGAACTACTCTATTGGTGACAGTCTCTGCCTAACAGGCTTATGTAGGGGTGGAGTGTAAAACTAAATACGACCATTAAGCATATTATATAAATAAAAAATAATAAATGCTGCAATGTGTTAAAAAATCCAAACTGTCCTGACATTTAATCAATAGTATAAGTAGCCACTTAAAAACTTATTATGCTATAAATCAAACAATTTGTTAAATAAAATGTGCCTTAGCTTGGTCCCTTGAAAACGACTTGTTCATAACAACTTAGAATACCAGGCTTGAATTTAAAATATGTTCTACGTTCCTACAAGTACCAGTTTCCAGGGACACGGCTGACCTTGGCTAAGCCCCTTCTGCCTACCCCCAGCTATGATACACACTCCCATACTGCAGTTACCACAGCCAGGGGCCATCCAAGCCCTTAGTCAGGGGTGTGAGGCTGGGGGTTGGCTCACCCTGGGAAAGGCAAAAAGTCCAGCAGACTCTGGGGCCTGAAAACATGGACGCACATCATGTCCTGGTCCAGGCTCTTCTCCACTATACCAAGAAAGCTGCCTGCTTGGAGAGAGGAAAGAGAGTCAAGTCTGCAGGGTCCTGAGTCTGGGATGAAGCAGACGCAGTTTACCTGCGGCTCTATTAGATGGCATCTGTAATGAAGAGAATGGGCGAATGAAAGAACCAATGAATTTCCCCAGCCCGTGGAAGCAACTTAGTGGTACAGGAGAATTGCCTGTATTCTGCCAATCATGTTTTAAATAAACGCTGATTGGCCAGGCAGGAAATATAGGCAAGTCAACCAGACAGGAAGTAGAGGTGGGGGCCATGAGAAGAGGAGAATTCTGGGAAGGAAGAAGCCCATTCCTCCCGACTCCTGCCCAGGTCACCCAAGAAGCAGGATGTGATCTGCCTTGCTGAAAAAGGTACTGAGCCATGTGACTAACATAGATAAGAATAATGGGTTAATACACATTGCAAGAGTTAATAAAGAAGCCTGAGCTAATGGGCCAATCAGTTTATAATCTTATGGAGACTTCTACGTGATTCTTTGGGGCTCTGCATCAGCTCCTGCCTCCAGGTCCCTGCCCTGACTTCCTTCTGTGATAGACAATGATGTGAAAGTGTAAGTCAAATAAACTCACTCCCTTCATCCCCACGCTGCTTTCAGTCATGGTGTCTCATCACAGCATAGTAACCCTGACAGACACTTCCCCTTCTTTTTTTTTTGAGACAGCATCTCTCTATGTACGTCTGGCTGTCCTGGAACTCTCTGCATAGACCAGGCTGCCTTTTCTTTTAGGAACCTCCATGCTAGTTTCACTTACATTCTCACCAACAGTAGATCAGCTTCCTTCCCCCTTCATCTCGCCAGCTTTTGTTATTTCCTTGTTGTGGGGGCGCTGGGGCAGAGGCACTGGGTTTGCTATGTAGTTTCCTGCCTCAGCCTCCTGAGTGCTGCCTCCTGCCTCCATGTTTGTTTCTTGCTGATTGGTAGCCAGCCATTCCTATTAGGAGCTGGAGTCTCAGTGGAGTTTTAATTTGCATTTCCTTTACAATTAAGGAGACTGAAAAGTTTCTGCACCCCAATAAGCCTCTCCACCGATGCAATAATCTGAATCAGAGCAAATCAAACTGAATTAGAAAAAGCCCAGGTTTAAAGGATAAAACTCTCCCGGATGGCTTTCCAGCCCACAGAGGAGCTATGAAAGGAAGACCGGAAAACCACATGCTTGTTCTCTGGGGGGCAGTTTAAATGCCCTGTGGGAGTGGTCTTGAGCTTCTCTGGAGAGGGGTCATGGTTTGGTGGCCTTTCTCGGAGGTGGAGTCAGACTGAGGCAACTCCCAGGGGAGGCGGCTTGGGGTGGAACTTCTACCTGAACATTCCAGATTCTTTGGCTATATGGATGCCAGGGGCAAGGGTGAGGCTTCCACCCAAACATCCCAGGCACTTTGGATATGTGAATGCCAGAGCCTGGGGTATGGCTTCCATCCAAACAGAGATTGTACTTTCTTCCCTATTTATTGAGTATTTATATTTTTTCCACTTATTTGTGTGTGTGTGTGTCTATTTGTCTGTCTCTCTGTGTCTGTCCACAGTATGTGTATTGAAGTCAGAGAGCAACTTTCAAAAACTGGTTCTCTTTCTATCGTGTGAGTCCTGGTATTGAACTCAAGTTCATAGGGCTTGACAGCAAGCTCCTTACCTGCTGAGCCATAACACAAGTTCCATTAGTATTTCTTTTGAGAAATGTCCATTCAATTCGTTTATTCATCTATTCATTAGTTTGTCTAGTGTTTAATGTTTTAAGTTCTTTATATTATATATATACTCGTCCTTTGTCAAATACTTAGTAGGCAGAGATTTTTCTCCCCTTCCTTAGATTGTATCCTTACTCTGCTGGTTGCTTTCTTTGTTGCTTAGAGCCTTGATATTTTATGAAATCTCACTTTTCAGTTTTTACCCATGCTCCCTGAGTTATTTCAATCCCATGCAGAAAGCTCTTGCATATATCTAGATCTGAAAGTGCTTTTCCTCTAGCAGTTTCAGTAGTTCGGGTTTTAGAGTAAGGTCTTTCATGCCTTTTGAGTTGATTTTTGTCTAGAGTGGGCATCTGGGTCCATTCTTCTGCACAGCTGTTGGTATTTTCAGGACCATCTGTTGAAGAGGCTGTCTTTCTAACATATGTGTTTTGATAATCTTTGCCAACAATCAGGTGGCTGTATCTGGCTCTTCTATGCCATGTTCTACATATACCATGTGGGTTTTATTTTAGTGATTTTGTAGTGTAATTTGAAATTAATGATTGTAACACTTTGAATATTACCTCTTTAAGCTTCCTTATGAATTTTGGAATTGGTTTCTTAGTTATTTCTTCTTTTTTTCTTTCTACTTTTCTGAGCTACCTTGTTTTTCTTTATTTGATATTTTTTAAATTTTGTTTTATTTTATTTTTTTAAATATAATTTTTTATTGAAAAAAAATTTTCTGTCTCCTCCCTGCCTCCCATTTCCCTCCCCGTCTCCCTTTTCCCCCCCCCCCCCCCCCCCCCCCCCCCCCCCCCCCCCCCCCCCCCCCCCCCCCCCCCCCCCCCGCGCCCCCCCCCCCTCCCCCCCCCCCC
>NW_026067934.1:7303805-7503779 GCF_014885135.2 Alexandromys fortis | reverse complement strand
CCTCGTGGTCCTGACTTCTTTGCTCATATTTTCCCTCCTTCTGCTCCTCCTTGGGACATTGGGAGCTCAGTCCGGTGCTCCAGTGTGGGTCTCTGTCTCTATCTCCATCCATCTCCAGATGAAGGTTCTATGGTGATATGCAAGATATTCATCAGTATGGCTATAGGATAGGGTCATTTCAGGTTCTCTGTCCTCAGCTGCCCCAGGAACTAACTGTTTTATTTTATTATAAATGCCTGAATGTACATCTGGGTACCACATGCACACGATACCTGTGGAGGCCAGAAAAGGACATTGGATCCACTGGAACTGGCATCACAGACAGATGTAGGCAGCTGTGTGGGTGCTAGGAATTGAACCTGGGTCCTCTTGAAAAGTAGTCAGTGCTCTCTGCCACTGAGTCCACCTTTCCAGCCTATAGACTGTTTTCCTGAAGGAGCTTTCTTGCAATAACATGCTAATCCAGGGCCATGAGGCCTGGGCTGTGTCACCGCTGGTGTCTACACAGGCACTAACAAATGTTGACATTATTATTATTATTTCTAGATTTACCAGGCCTAGCTCACTCTCATTTTATTGTTCTTTGTGAGAGAAAGGTTTAAAAAAATAGAAAAAAGGAAAAAAAGTAGATGGAGAAAAAGAAGGACCTGAAAAGAGAAAGATAAGGAGAGGAAGGCCAAAGCCAGAGGTAGGCATCCCTCAGACCAGCTGAGGACCTCAGCGAAGTTACTGACCCAGTCCCTGCAGCTCTGAGGAGCTTCCTCTTCAAAGAAAGGTTAAGAAGCCAAACAGGGTGATGTCACTAAGCAAGGTCAGTGACACAAAAGACAGGAGAGCAGGGAGAGTCCCCAGCAGAGGCTCAGCCAGCTTCCTCCTCAGCTTATCACAGCCTTCTTTCTTGGCCAAGGTTAGTGCCTCTAAACTCCAGGCTTTGCCACAAGGATTGGTAGTCCTCATTTGACCAACCAACAACCCCCTTCAAATCGGTGGGCCTTGCTTTCCTCCCCCTCATTCCCTGAGTGTTTTATCTGCATTCTGAGAGGAGCTAGGGGCAAGGGATTGCCTGAGGAGGACAAAGGTGGCTGAAGACCAGTGGGTGGAGCCAACAGGAAACTCCACCCTCTGACTACCCCAGGAGGCCAGTCCAGAGGGAGACTTCAGTGAGCTTGCAGGGTTAGGGAAAGCAGGCAGGACCCAGCAAGAGGTCAATTGTCCCAGCTACGAGTATTGATTTATTTGGGCAGTTGGGGGTCCCATTTGGTGCCTGAAAACACAACCTTCTAGAGAACCTATGGTTCCATCTGGGAAGAGCTAGAGCTCCACTTCTGCCTCCCATTGTGGCAATGAACGCCCTGAGAGGGCAGGAAACTATCCAAACAACACAGCCCGTGTGGTAATGGGGCATAGCTCTGTGGACTTGCTCACTTGAATCTGGGGCTGGTTGGGGATGAAGACAGAGCCTCTCCCACATGTTCCTAGTTTGCATCTCAACACAAGTTTAGGGATGCTCTGCTTTACCTCTGCAGAGGAGTGTGTATCTCTGCAGAGGAGCGTGGCGTAGGTGAAGTATAGCACGGTTGAGAGTTAAGACTTGCTCTGTCTCTCACACAAAAGCAGAGCCAGGAAACAAGGCACTCGGGGGTTCTTTTCTCTCCTTTCCCAGCCTTCTTCCCATGCCACCACAGAGCAGGGTCCTGAGAGCTGGTCCTCAAGTCCCACAAAGCCTGCATCCTCTGCTCAGATGCCACGCCCACCACTAAAAAAGAAAAAAGAAAGAAAGAAACCATCCCCACGGACTATTCCAAGCAGGAAGCCCTTTTCAGTTCACTGGAAAACAGGAAATGCCTCCAAAGGTCTGAAGCCCTTTGAGTGGCTGCACCCTTCAGGCAGGGTCTGTGTCCCCAGCCAGCTGCTGGAGACAGTCTGGAAGCAGAACCACCCCAACCCCCCAGCCCTGAGAGTGTGATCTTTGGTGTCACTCCTGAGTTCCCTGTCCTCCTGAATGGGATCATCACCCCTGCTCAGCGCCTTGGCTAGTCTGGGAGGGTGAGGTTGCTCTAGGTTCCAGGAATGCTACCCAATGCACCAGATAAGCCAGTCAGCTTCGCAGCAGTCAAACACTGGTGTGAATGAAAACTTTTCTGGCCCAGATTGAGCTCTGTAGGGACCAGGACCCAAGACTGACTGACCCGCAGCAGAGGCTGGCCCCAGCAAAAATGTCATTCCTAGCACCTTCTGTGGCTGGTTTCTTTTCTGGGGAGATTGACCCTCTCACTTTGACCTTGTAGAAAACTAACCTTTAATTCTAGCAAAATGACGCTGGCCAGAGACCAAGTCGGATGACTGATGGTGTCTTCAGACATCCTCTGTCCATTATTGAGCTTCTATGGAGCAAGCACCAAGTGGTGTGAGCCCAATTCGATCCTCATAGCCTCCACAGCCCAGGGGAGTTGGTCAGCAGGTGGGGGAAGGGGAGGATACGTCCAATCTGAGGCCCTGCACAGTGTATACTCTGCTGACTGACCGTGGACCAATCGCCTCATCTCTAGGCCGTGGTTTCCATGGTTCCTCTACTGAAGGATAATATGCTATGTGGTACCCAGGTCATTGTCTTTAGTGGAACAAGCCAAAAGTGGAAAGGCAGAGGTGGTACTGCTTTGTTTGGGTTTAGTGCTGGTCCTTGGAGGACTTAAAAGAAGGAACATACAATCTTCTACGTGGCCAATGGGGTTGAAGGAATCTCTTGTGTTTGAAGGTCATTTCCCTGGTTCTACCATGTACTGTGGCCCTATGAATGGTACTACTGATCCTTCATCCTGCCTCGGGAAAAGAAGATCGGGCACCAGCCGATTAGGGTCCTTGGATGCCAGACATACAGACTTCGGTGAACATAAACACAGACTGAAAAACAGGATCAGACTCTGACGGTGTGGTAACCACAAAGTTAGGAGGAATGAGATTTACAATTAAGGCCATTTAAGGCCAAGCAGAGAAGCTACAGGTTAGTTGCCCAACTAACACCAGGAATGGAGGTGGATCAACTGAAGAAGAGACCATGCCCCTCAACACAGCTTACAGGCTGCACAAGACCTGCAAGCCTGCCATGAGGGAGCAGGAGGCACTGCCCTGCCCAGGTATTGACTGTGCATCTTTGCCAGTTACAGTCACCTTCCTTTGCCTGTCCATTCTCCTGTATCTGCTGAGAGGAGGACCTGAAAGACACAGATCCTGTTGGATAAAACCTCCTCGGGAAGATAAAGTTAGGACTAGAGGAGCAAACCTCAAGTGAGGTCTGAGGACTCTTTCAGATGCCTTTTACTGTGAAATCACCCCCAGATGTACCATCTTCAAACAAGAATTATGGGCTCCACAATATTCCTGTAACTCAGAACTCTGGCTTAGGGGAGATCACAAGTCTTTCATGGGCTCTGATCAAGATGACTTCTGGACTTCGGGATCAAGTGTAAGCTCAGCCAGGGAAAGATCTGGAAAGATGACATGTGGTCCCCAAGTACTGTCCTTAGCAGAACTTGCAAAGAGAGGAAAGCCAGGACTGGTACTCTTTGTGCTGGAGTTCAAGCTCACAGCTCTCCTCTTGCTGGAATCAGCTGACCAGGGAGGCCTCAGTTTATCCCTGGAACCTAGCAGAGACATCTTTAAATCCTTCTCTGTTGGGGTTTCTCTACAAGGCAACTTAGAACAGGTTATCCCAGCCTGAACTAAAGGGAAAAGGGGTCATACTGAGAGTAGAAGGTACAGTCTTTTTGTGACTTAAACTTCAAACTGACATCCCATCAAGAAAGTCCTTCCACCTTTGGGGAGAGATAGTTTCTAAGAGATAATTTGAAGGCGTTCAGGAGGGCTTCTCTTTCTCAACTCTGTCTCAAATCTCTATGACGCTGGATTTGTTTTTATAAATATGTCAACCAAAATGCATCCCAGAAACTTTAGGGGAGAAGCATATATGTGAACCTAGCTGCCTTCCTTAAACTGCTCCCTAAAGACACTTATAAAAAGTACAAGGGGCTGGAGAGATGGTTCAGTGGTTAAGAGCACTAACTGCTCTTCCAGAGGACCTGACTTCCATTCCTGGCACCCATGTGTGGCCTAACAACAGTCTGTAGCTATAGTTCTAGGGGATCTGACACCCTCTTCCAGACTCGCGGGCTCCAAGCATGAGTATGGTGTACAGACAATATTCATATACACTTAAATGTAAATACCCCCTGGTGATTGATGGAACTCCAGTAATAAATACTTCTTAATTCATAATTTTTAAGAACGTTGGAAGGGTTCTGAGGTCAAGAAGCCGGAAACAGCAGGTCTGGAAAGATGGAGTCTCACGAGGGGTGGCCTGGATGGTCAGAGGAGATCCGTCTTGAGGTGCCTCACAGCAGGCAGGCCCCATTGAAAGCCCAATCTCTAGCTAAGACATGGTCAATATGGCAAGTGAGGGGCGTTCCCGACTCTGACTTTCATTATCTTGACCGTTTTTTTTTTTTTTTGCACATAGCGTCTCTTAGCAGGTTTGCACTGTCTGTATTTGTGCGTTTATCTCCACGCACACTTGTTCGTACATTCAGGAACACACACATGCATTCATGGATGTGGTGTGTGTGTGTGTGTGTGTGCTTCTTTAGGTGCAAGTTATATCTGGAATCCCTGGGAATTGGAAGGGCTGGTTGGCAGGTCTATGGGTATTCTGGGAAAGGAAAGTGTTGGCACAGGCCACTAACACCTCCATGGCTGTGTATCCCTAAGATCCCCTCAGCCTGTTGCTCTCAGCACAAATATCAGATATTTTCATCTTCTATGGGAACTTCCTGTTCGGCTTCCTGTTGATCTTGGACATTTTTTTAAGGATATAATTCTTTATTTTGCTTTTTAGTTTGCCCAGTGAGGCACTGTGGTTCCTAATAACCTCTGAGAAAAGGAGAAAGAAGAATGTTGCCACAGGGGGTCAACTTGTGGCCTGGAGTTAAAAAACCCTAGGGCAATGTATGCACTATCATGAGCCTGTTCATGTGTCCCCACGTGCTGTGTACCAGTGGGAGGTGTGTGGAGAGAGAAGATACCCTGGGACAGGACAGACTTCTCCAGGGATCGTGGAGAGCCTCCTCTGAGGTTGGTGGGACAGAAGGCCATCAGTTTTGTCTCTCAGTTCGCCTCTAACTCCGAGGTTGCTCAAGAGAGAGGGGGTTCAGCCCGACACTGGGTATTCTCCGCATGCCCCCAGCTTCATCCCCTATGGCAGGCCCCTGCCTCTAAACAGAAATTCATCTGGGGCCTGCTCCCTGCTCACTCCTGCTGGTAACCTTCTCCGTCTACCCTCCACTCGTCCGTTCTTGTTCTGTCAAGTCGTCACTAAAGATCTGCAGAAGCTTTCTTGTTGCCCCTGATGCCCTTCCTTTCCCCCTCATGGACTTTTTGTACTGTTTTCCTTCTTAGATCTGGGCCTGTGGTCAAGCCTTCCTTTTTTTGTGCTCTGGATTTCCTTCATGCTCCAGGCTCTCTCCTGCTGAGTCATGAGCACAGCCCCTTCTCCCAGTGTCTTTGGATGCTCCAAAAGACAGACTTCTCCCCTTGGTCCCGCCTGCAGGACTAGGACCCAGATGACATTTTTCTCCATTTCAGCCCCAGCATCATAGCCGTCCGGCTGTCAGTTGCTGACCACCCTTTTCCGACATCCTTCCCGGGCTCAGCAGGGAGACTTTTGCGCCATAAGGAAACAAAAACTTTCACCCACCCAATCCTGGAAGGTGGGGTTTGAGTTAGCCTGGAGGAGAGGGAGTCCAGGGAACTTCTCTCCAGTCTTGCTTAAGGCTGAACTCTACCATAATATAAAAGAGGAGATCCCGGCTGCAAAGAAAAACAGGTTCCCTCCAACTACTGGTGACCAACAAGGACCTTACCTGCCCCTCCCCAACCTTGTACAAATGTAAGCTAGCACTGTGATTTCCAAATAAGGCCAAGAGTAAAAGAACTCTTTGGCTCCGCCCCTTATCAGATGAGGTCAGACTGCAGAGCAAGGCTTAAAGGTGACTTCTGGCTGACAAATGTGACGCTGTATCTTCCTATGGACAGGATGTTTTCCGGGTTTTTGCCGAGTTACTGACATGGTAGGTGTCCAGGCTGTGGACAGGAGTGAGGAGGTAGCCCAAGGCAGCCATTTCCCTGAACTCTACCTTCTCAGCCCGAACCAGAGGGACTCCTGGACATTAATGTCTGTGTGATTGGAATTGCTTCTCTGTGCCCAGCCCCAAACAAGCAGCAATCTTGGAATCTGTTGTTCAGGCAGTAGCAGGTTCAAGAGTTCAGGCCACCACTCAGGGGTTGAAGAAGACCAGGTCTTCAACTTTATCTCTACCTAACACCTTCACACCCAGTCGGTGCACACACCTTTGCCCCACAGGCTGAAGTCCTATGACCCTCTGCAACCTCCATGAGTTTTCAGACTGCACACTTATTGATTCATGCTCTGCTTCAGGGTCTTTTCCTTCCTCCCCTTTCTCTGGAAGCATCCTTTCCTGGAAACTTCCCTCCAGATTGTAGGCAGGAACCCTCTTGACCAAGTCATCATCTGCGATTTCATTCACATTGATAACGCTTTTTCTCACCCTGTCATGGTAGCACTAAAAAACGTATCTAAGCACTTGGGAGGCAGACGCAGGCAGATCTCTGTGAGTTCGAGGCCAGCCTGGTTTACAAGAGCTAGTTCCAGGACAGGCTCCAAAGCTACAGAGAAACCCTATCTTGAAAAAGATTTTCCTTTAAGCCCCTCCTGAGAACTGCACTTCTTTTTCACCTTAACTGTAAACTTCATGTCTTTCTGATTTTCACTGAGGTGACTACCTAGTCTCTCCTCAAACTCTCCCATTTGGGTGTCTGGGACCTTCAACCCATCAGCAAGGCCCCTGGCTTCCTCCCCTTCCATGAGAAGCACGTTTGCCCTAGGTCTTGGTATGTTGTCCTCACCTTCTGCACCCTCCCTTCCCAGTTTATTTCAACATCTCAGCGTCTGTGCCTCTCAACCCGTTTTGTCGTTTGGTTTGAAATTTCTGTACCCCTTTTCCTCCCAACTCCTCCCCTCTAGTTCTTAGCTCTTTGCTTCTCCTCCCTGAGTTCTTTCCACTGAGACTCTACCACCCACATGGCCACCCCATCTAACTGGTCTTCCAGTTCCCTGCCCACCATGCCTCTGACTTTTCTTATAATCCATCCCCCTTCTACCTCCATGGTTCCCAAGCCCCACTTTTACTTGATTTGGAGTCTTCAAGCATGTGACTTTGTATACCCCAGTTCTCAGCTTCTGTCACAGGGGTCCCATCATTTCCCAGCATGTCATCTCCCACGGAACCCAGCTTACACTCCACCATCATTATAAAACTCTTCCTAGAATGCCCGGCAGCTTCCCTGCAACTCTGGGTTACTCATCGAGCAAAATCCTAACACAATGTTACAGTGCTCATCAAATTCCAGGTCTTGGGGTTCTCCTTTCTACTCATGACCACAAAATACAGTAGAACTTAACTTTTCCTGGCAGTCACAGGATGGTCCTCAGCTTCCTGTCTTCCTCCAGAGCAAGATTAGTCAGTCCCTTACCCTCTGGCCAAAAGTCTGAAGGCTTCTCACCCAGAGTCCACCCATTTTAACTCATGACCTTGTCTCATGCTTCTTGAGAAAAAAAAAAACTGAATTTCTCATTTCTTACATTTCCAAAGCTTATTTCATAAGGGTAACTCGGGCAGTTTTATTAGAAGCTGTGATAGTAGAGTAGACATTCTTAATTTGCCCTGGGGTCTACAGGAGAGAGGCGGTGAGGCAAGATCTGTGTATCCCAGGCTAGCCTTCCACTCCCGATGTAGCTGAGGTGCCTTGACCTCTGCTTTCACAGTGCTGAGAGCAAAGGCTTGTGCTATTATACCCCTGCTGCTTCTGGTTTTGATGGGGAATTTAGAGTTTCAACATTAAGTGTGCTACTACTACAGGTTAGTGAAAGTTTTTTTTTGTGTTTTTTCTTATTTTTATTTATGTGTGCTTGTGTGTGGGTATCTGCAGAGGTCGGAAGAGGGCATAGGAGCCCCTGGAACTGAAGTTGTAGGTGGTTGTGAGCTGTGAGCTTACTGGGAACCGAACTCAGGTCCTTTGGAAGAGCAGCAAGTGCTCTTAACCACAGAGCCATCTCTCCAGCCCGCCCATGCTGCCTTGTGAGATGGTTTCTGTGAGGTCTGTTCTGTTTCTTTAATCTGACATGAGTTGAGTGTCAGATTGAGTACATTTTCTCTTTGACTGATGAAGCTAAGTAGGAAATATTATAACACTGTCCTCTAGGGGATCTTATTTGTTACGTTCCATTGCCAGAGCAGTCCTCCTTTGAACAAGAACCGCTAATCAGCATTTTACAGGCAATCATATAACTCACCATGTTCATCATGACGTAATTAGATCCGGGCAATGGTTTCTGAAGACACAAGAGAACATTAATAACAGACAGCCATGGAGGGAAATGACACCAAGTGAGTCAGACAGAGGCCAGCCTGAGCAACACAAGCCGCTGTTTAAAACAGTTTTAAAGGAGTGAAAAGGCTACAACAATATTTTTTACATAAAACAGGAATAAATGAATATGATATCAAGACAACTATAAAACATTAAGAAAAATTAAAGAATATTCAGAAATGAAAACATTGGGCGAGTTTGTAAATTGAAGTAGTTAGCTCATTCAAAGATGTAGCAAAATCTGAGCCAATCTGATTTTTTTTTCCCCCTTTAAGAAGCAGCTTTTTGTATGGCTGACCACAAAGATGGCGTTTCTCTTTGTCCCAGTGTTGACTTGGTGTTTAGGCCTCCATGTTGACCATGCTGGGTTAATTAGTTTGCTCTGGCATGCAGAACACTTCTGATGTCATCCTTAGTTGCCTTTCATGTCAAGTGAGTCCTGTGCTCGCTCTCTCTCTCTCTCTCTCTCTCTCTCTCTCTCTCTCTCTCTCTCTCGATTCAAATATCTGTTCCATTTCATTTTCCTTTTTAATCCCAGGTAATTCAAAGTATACACATATTAACCTGCTTTGCATCTCTAAGGTCTCCCAAATTCTCGGGAACATTTCTGCCTTGCTTTGTTCATCTGTCCGTTCAGCATCCATCCATGCTTTCGTTGTGAGTTTGTTTCTGTGTGGGGTGAGTCGGCTTGCAGAAACCAATGCTCTCCTTCCATCATGTAGGTCCTGGGGTCCGAGCACAGATCATCAGGCTTGGGGGCTCGTGCCTATTCCCACGGAGCCATCTTGTCAATCCTTTGCTTTTCTTTCTGGCACATTTTTTTTAATTATTTTCTGGCATGGCCGTTTTGCCTTCCTCCTTTTCATTTCATCTGTGTTTTCTCGTGGTGGTGCCTCTTTCCTAATGTTGTGGATTCGAGTTCACCGTCTGTATGATTTGACCATTAGCTTTTGATTTCTTATCTTTTCATCCCTGGATGCTTATTCTTCTTTGTAGTCTTTTGTCATAGAAACAATTTCTTTTCTTTTTTGAGACAGGGTCTTACTATGTAGCCTTGGCTATCTTGGAACTCACAATGTAGACCAGGCTGACCTCAGACTCATAAATAAGCTGGACTCTGCCTCCTGAGTGCTGGGTTTAAAGACATGCGCCACCACTTGTTGAAATAGGAGCGGCAGGGCTGCGTCCCCAGCACCCGGCCACCCGCATGGCTAGCTTATGCCCAAAAATAATTACACGGAAACTGTATTCTTTCAAACACTGCCTGGCCCATAAGTTCCAGCTTCTTATTGGCTAGCTCTTACATATTGTTCTAACCCATTTCTAATATTCTGTGTAGCCCACGAGCTGGCTTACCAGGGAGGATCTTAACCTGCTTCTGTCTGGAGTGGGAGAATCATGGCGACTCCCTCCACTAAGCTTCTTTTTCCCAGCATTCTCTTCTGTCTACTCCGCCCACCTAATTTTCTGTCCTATGAGGGCCGAGGCAGTTTCTTTATTATTACAAGACCCACCTCCATCAACCACTGCCTGGCTGCTTATTTTATTTTTTTAATAGCTACCTGCAACTGGTTTATATTTGCCTGTTTTTTATCACTAATGAAAGCCATGTCTTATTTAGTTGCTAAAACATCCTGCAGTTCTTATTTCATAGTATTTATCAGGTTTTCTTAGAAATCAAAGACAAACATTTTGGAAAAATTATGAAGAGAATATGAGAAGAAAACATTAAAAAAAAGAAAAAACAAAAACTGCAATATTCTCAGATAAGAGATTTTGCAATCTTAAAACAAAAATGGCAATACTTGGTGACACATGCTGTCATCCCAGAACTCAGGTAGGGAGGATCCTGATTCAGAAGCACAGACAGTGCTCTGGGAATTCTTGTTTTGTTTTACAAAAGAGAGGAATATTCAAAGTCTATGAAGGGTTTTGTTTTTGTTCTCTCTCTCTCTCTCTCTCTCTCTCTCTCTCTCTCTCTCTCTCTCTCTCTGTGTGTGTGTGTGTGTGTATGGTTTAATACTTTATATTTTTCTGTGACAGGATTTCACTATGTAGCTCTGACTGATCTGGTATTTACTATGTAGACTAGGGTGGCCTCAAACTTCTAATCAATTCTCTTGTCTTAGTGTTCCAAGTCTTAGAATTATAGATATGTGCCACAGTGAAGGGGCCTGTGAGGGACTATTAGGGATAGTAAATTAATAACTAAAGCCAGTCTTTGATTCTAGCATTCAGGAGACAGAAGCAGGCAGATCTCTGAGTTCAAGGCCAGCATGGTCTACGGAGTGACTTCCAGGAGAGAACTACAGGGCTACACAGAGAAATCCTGTCTGAAAAAAAAAACAAATAAATAAATGGATAAATAAATACTCAGTAGCACAGAAGTGCAATAGGATGGCTTAACAAACCTCCATTTTTTTCAGATCCTGCTTTCCATCCATTCCGCATCCTTTCTTCCGATACCTCAACTGTATGGATGTCGGATATTTGAAAATGTGTCTTATCTTTTTATACTTGTTTCTATTTTTACCCATTCTTCTCTTACTTTCTGAACTTCACTGAGGGCTAGGCGGTGGTGGCACACACCTTTAATTCCAGTACTCGAGAGGCAGAGGCAGAGGCAGGCAGATCTCTATGAGATTGAGGCCAGCCTGATCTACAAAGCAAGTTCCAAGACAGCTAGGGGCTGTTACACAGAGAAACCCTGTCTCGAAAAACTGAAAACTAAAACAAACAAACAAAACCAAAAAACACGGAGTTTCCTGAATTCACCTTGTCTGTGTCTAGTCTTTGCTTAGCTGCACAATGAACAGACTGATTGATCTCTTAGGATCAGTTAGGACAGGTACACCAGCTTTCACAGCTTTATTAACCATGTGTCTGAATGGCAGCCAGGCAGCCTCACCTAAGAATCCATACTTCAGTACCAAAGGTCAGTCATTTTCTAAACAGATCTACCTCCAAAGATAAAATCCACTGTCTTCTTTCTTTCCTTCCATTCTCAGACCCTGCATCCTCCGAGAGGAGCACACTCATCCACCTTTTTGCAGCTGCCTAAGTCACGTGCCTTCCTCTAGCAACCAGGAAGTTATTCATTTCAGATATGCATTAAGCCGTGTTTAGGACACTGGTTGTTTTTTCTAGCTGTGCTAATTCTCTGTGGAAGCCTATGACCATCTACCATCCAGCTACTCTATATTGTCAACGTATGAATCATACTCAGTTAGGAATCCTCGTCTGCGAACACCATCGATTGCCTCTTCCCTGTGTCTATCTACTGACCTTTTCAAAAATCTCTTGGTCTCTGTCCTCTTTCCCCCATTTTCTTCAACAGTTACTACCATTTCACTGAAGACTGGAATTTGTGGCAAACACAGTTTAGAGACTGGATTGCTTTCTCTAAAGCAGGAGCAAGGAACTACAGCCTACAAATCAGAATTGCTGTCTGCTTTCAAGACAAAGTTATAATGGTGTTCATTTCCATATGCCTATGGTTTGCCTGCCATATTGGCAGAGGTCAATCATTTTCATAGAACCATACAAAACTGTAAATGTGTACTGTCTTAGTTAGGGTTCTATTGCTGTGAAGAGACACCATGACCACAGCAACTCTTAGAAAAAGAAAACATTTAATTGGAGACGGCTTACAGTTTTGGAGGTGTAACCAGTTCTCATCACTGGAGGAACCGTGGCAACATGCAAGCAGACATGACGCTGGAGCAGGAGCTGAGACTTCTACATCTGGATCAGAAGGCAGCAGGAAGTACATGAGGCCCAATTCCTCCAACAAGGCCACACCTCCTAATACTGGATTTATTATGGGCCTATGGGGGCTATTTTTATTCATACACCACATGATTCTTTACAGAAATATTTATCAACCTCTGGGATAACATATGCTAAGTCTTATTTTCTCTTTTTCTGTCTTTATCTCTATTTTTCTATCATTATTATCTTTTATTCTTTTTACCTCCCTATCTTCAATGTTACCCAATTTCCCTGTGTTTAACAAGCATTTTGTTAGATCAAATATATTAAAAAATTATCATCTGTACATCTGGGTCTTCCTTCCCTGTGATATAGTCTGTTCCTGGTTAAACACATGGAATTAAATGTGGGATTGTACTACATTAAAGATTCTGGTCCTAAAACAAGATGGAGACAGTATGATGTCAGACAAGCTTGACTAAAACAGGTTTTAGGGAAGTGAGTTCTGTGTCAGCAAAAAGAAGGACTCTACCAGGTAAACCCATTGGACAATTCCCTCTTCAGTGTTCCTCAGGGAAAGGATGCTCCTCCAAGTTGACAGTGTTGGCCATGACATAGGCCCTCCAACCTCGTTAAAGCCGAGTATAGTGGCTGTCTCCTCATTGCTCAGTTTGAAATCAAGACCTAAGGACTTTCAATTCTACGTGTGTTGTCACAGCTTTGGGAACGTCTGTCACGTTCCTCTGGATATGGAACAATATCAGAGCTTTGCAACGATCTCTTTAATCTTGGATTCTCTAGTACTGAAAGGTCCTCTGGATGGGTCTGATGTCTACCTAGAGAGCTCGAGAATCTGTAGACAGTGATATCATTGGAATAGCAGCACTGGATTCATTTGTCCTGGGGCAAGAGACGGGTGACACTCAACCTGATTAGTCACCAACTGTATTTTAGTCCAGGCTTGTTCATGAGTCTTCAGTCTGGTGTTGGAGACACGGGGCTTCCCCAGCTCCTCGTCTGTCTTCTCTCCTCCATGACTTCCCTGGCATCTGCAAGTGTTAATCTACCAATAAGGACTGGGTCTTTATCATTTGGGGGGAGGAAGCCCTCCCTAGGCTAAGGTCTTTGTGGCAAGTGACTACAATAGGTGTCCAGTTTAAATCTGTGGGAGTCTTAAGACCAGCTTCAGACCCCTTCAACCCTTCAACAGCCTCGGCAGTTTTCCCTCAAAGAAGGTGTACCACAACTAGCTGGCAAGGAAGAGGTTCTTCCTCTTTGCACCCTTCCCCTGGACCTTCTCTTAGGGGGTTTCTCCAACTTCATTCTCCTTCCAATAGGTATATGCAGAGTGTGGTGCTGGCCTATATCAGTGACCACTTTCACAGCCTCTTTGACTTTTCCTGTGTGAGATTTCCAGGTGCCCAGGCCTATAACAAGTCTCTTGCCTCCATGAAGGAATCCATGGTTGGTACAGGAAGAGTGCTGGGTGAGGTGATAAACATCTCTCTGCTTCCTTTCCTTAAGATTTACATCCTTGCTTGATTTAGTATTCAACCGAAAAAGGGACCAAAATTGTTTGTGTCCAGTCCAAAAGGGTTTGTTGGATCCCCTGGAACTAGAGTTGAAAGCAATTGTGAGTCACCATGCTGGTGCTGAGACTCAAACCCAAGTTCTCTGGGAGAATAGCCAGCGTTCTTAACTCCTGAGCCATCTCTCTGGGCCCTACTTTATCATCTTAACAAGGATAATTAAAGAACAGGATGAGGAAACTTTCAGGAAAGCAGAATGAAGAGAACTTGAGATCATGGATAGGAATACAAAGATTATAAAATCAAAGACCTTGGTCCAGATGATCCAACATGCATTACTTGGAGGCTACAGAAAGAATATACATTATTTAACAAATCAACACTAAGCAGATTCACCCCAGACTCGGAAGCTTAAAACACTAGTGATCAATTTATAACACTCTCTCCTTCTGTGGCCATGAGTTCATAAAGGACTTAGCCGACTTGTTCTAGTTCATGTTTCATGAAGTTCCACTGGATATGGGACAGGGATATGATTTGTTGACTTTTAAAGACTTGGTTATAATTAGAGAATTCATTTCCAGTAGCTTACAGAACTAACAAGCTTGTTTGTCGGTGGCAGAAGGCCTCCTTTCCTTGCCTCATGGGCTATAGAATGACTTGATGGTCTTCACAACATGGGTGGCTCCGTCTCTGAAGCAAGTGAATCAAGAAAACAATAGCAGCAAGAGCCTAAAATATCCTTTCTGACCAGCCTTGGTAGCATCCAGTCACTTCCATAGTATTCTATTGGTTGGTCACATTGTTCATCCTTTTCAGTGTTGGAGACTACAAAGGGGCAAAAGTAATCAAAGAAACAATAAAAGAAAGTTTCCTAGATGAGAAGTTATTAGATTCCTGATGAAAGGGTTCTTCAAGTTTCAATCATAGTAGATAAAATAGACCCTCATCCAATGGATATGATTGTAAAATTCAAAACATTTAAAACTAAAAAGGAGCAGGGTGATTGTGATGCACACCTTTAATCCCAGTACTAGGGAGGCAGAGACAAGTGGATCTCTGTGAGTTTGAGGCCAGCCTGGTCTACAGAGAAATCTCCAAAGCTGCAGAGAACCTTGTCTTGGGAAAAGGAAAAGAAAATTTCACAAGATGTCACATGTAAGCATGTAGAATGGCCAAGACATTATGTTTTTCGGTGGCAAGATTATAGGACATGTAATGCCATATATAATGAATGAGGACATAATGAATAACAAAGCAATTAGAAAATCTAAATAGAGAAATTATTTAAGCCTATAGTTTTATCCCCAAGAAGAATCATTTATTAAATGTTAGTTAAAAAATATAAAACAAAATTTAAAAATGCCATTCTCTGAAATCCTGGGGAAGCGGGGTCCAGGAAATAAGGACTTCAATACTAGGAATAGAAAAAGGTCGCCAGAATGATGGAGAGAGGGTTGCCCAAAACAACAGCAATGTGCCAAGTGTAGAGATCAAACATAAGAAACTGGACAAGGTCGGGAGACCAGAAGGCTGTCCACGCAGAGCTTCAGGGGAGAGACTCTCACCTACCAGCACGTGCCGGGAAGAGTTTTCTACAACCCACGCTGCGGTTTGAGGGTAAATTAGTGACAGATTCTTCTGTAAGTGTGAGAGGAGATTTCCTCTCTGCTCTCAGAAGTTTATTCCCTGGAGCAAAGAGACAAAGATTAACTAGAGAGAACGACTTATGAATTTCTATGATCACAGGACCGTGATGAGCTGCAGCTATGTTACGTTATTCAGACAAGTTTTGTTCTTCTGTGGATTAGTGAGAGAATGCAGACAGTTTTGGGAGCTTGGGATTGATTGCTAGGGGAGTGGATGGCTCTGCCATTTCTCTGGAATTTGATTGGGCACAAGGGGAGAAATTATTTATGGTTCCACCAGGTGTGGTTAGATTCCTTGTTCGGTTGTCCTCTCTGAGATAGATGACAGGACCTCAGGCGGCTGGTGAAGGGTGAAGGAGAGTTGTGTTCCCAGTTGCAGCCTGGTCTTAATGAGGGTGAGGGAATGTTGAAGAAAGCCTTCCCGTTTACATCAAGTTACTCATTGTGCTCCCCCTGCCACCCCCCAGAAAGGAAAGAAAGAAAAAGAAACCTCATAAATTATCAATATCATTCCAAGAAGTAAGACAATGGAAAATAAAATAAACACCAGTTCTAGAAAAAAAAAATAAGACACTGGAGGAAATACAAAACAATCAAAGCTTGTTACATACTGCCACTGGAGCTAGTGTTTACAAAGCTAAAACACAAAATCCCAGACTACCGATCTAGCTGCAATGCAGGAGACTGGGGAACAAGAGCCTGTGCCTATGTGAGGGAGCCAGTGATGAAAAGGCAGCTAAGTCTGTGCTATCCACAGTGGGCAATCAACGGCTATTATCCACAGCGGGAAAGCCCACTAGTCGGAACATCATCACGTCATGTTGAGATACGAAGGGGAAACCATAGTGAGCAGCTTGAAGTAACCAGGTGCCTTTATCACGCAGGGATTAGTGAAGGGCACAAAAGAAGAACTGTTCAGTTTTGTAGGAAGCCTTACAAAACTACATGACTAAATCTTATATTCACATACATTTCCATGGAAAGAATGCTATGACCTATTAAATCCAAGCAAAAGGACAGAGTAGGGAGTGGCCCACTGTGTTGGACATTGAGAAAGAGTTAAGAAGATAAGAACAGAACAGAAGATATCACACGGTGGTAGAGCCTATGATTAGTGTGTGTGAGACTCTGGGTTCTATCCTCTCTTCTCTTCTTCTCTTCTCTTCTCTTCTCTTCTCTTCTCTTCTCTTCTCTCTCTCTCTCTCTCTCTCTCTCTCTCTCTCTCTCTCTCTCTCTCTCTCTCCCATCTCCATCTCTGCCTCTCTCTCATACACACAAGAGAAAAAGAAAGAAACCAGTATATAGTTGATTAAACTTTACATCCCATAATAGACACCATAGGGAAAGAAGTATAATCATCAATAGACATGGGAAGATGATCTACTGTTTTTAATAAGTAAAGACATTCAAATTAAAGAAACGTCCCTTAACTATACGTTGGCAACTGAAAAAAATACCACATACCATTAGAGGATATTGGCAGCCTCAGACTTGGCAATGACCATGGGTTAGGCAGACCCTGAAGGCTAGTTTGGACTGCCTATGCAGTCATATCGCGTCCCTGCCTTTTGCGGAAGCCACCCTTCTAGGACGTCTTTACTCTAATGCTAAAGTGTATTGTCATGTAAGTCCACATCAAGGGCTCGCCTTGGAAATAGCACAGATATCTCAGTACAAAATTAGCTAATGATACTGCCTTCTCATGGAATTCCACATGCTGCCAAGATCTTTGAGTGCTCACATGGGGGAGAAAACAATATACCTGAAATTACTTTTTAAAAACGGTGTGAGGTGTGTGTGTGTGTGTGTGTGTGTGTGTGTGTGTGTGTGTATGTGTGTACATATCGGAAGGGGTGAGCATGTGGAAGCCAGAGGTCAACATCAAATGTTTTCAATCATTCTCCTTCTTGTGGGAGAGGGGAAAGGACTCTCCCTAAACCCGGAATTGCTGATTAGGCTAAACTGGCTGGCTACCAAGTCCCTGGGATCCCCCTATAGTCCCCCCCACACCAGCACTAGGTTATAGGGGTGTACCACATGCATTCTGGGATCAGACTCATGTCCTCATGCTTGTGTGGGAAGCATTTTGCTCACACTAACGGTATTTATAACATGACACTGTCTATGTAGCCACTGGTGACAACTGACATCCATAATAATCTGGCACCTACTTGGTGGCCAATAGGGAGTCTTTGCTAACTTCCCTGTGGAGCTATAAGGCCAATCAGTGACATTTCAAAGCAAAATATAAACTAGGAAAGTATGCTGGACAGGAAAGGTCAGTGGGGTGATTTAGAATCTGGACTTCATATTGCTTTGTTGTTTCTATTAATCAACTTAGTCGTGATTACATGTGATCAACTTATTTATATAAGTTATAAATATAAGTGTCTATGTGTTTTGTAGATTTTACATAATGAATAATTTAAAATAAACTTTCTTTAAAAGTTGTATAATTCATCGGCTTAGAAAAAAATCTAGAACATAATATCCTCCACTTCCTTTCCCGGTCGTCCTGTGCTTTCCTGACCCAAGAAGGCATCAGCTGACCTTTAAGAAGTCCATGGACTCTGGTGCCAGTCCTGGCTCTGCTCCTCACTAGTGGGTGACCTTGAACATAGCACTTAGATTCCCTGACCTGATCTCCTCAACCATCCCACTGGGCACAGACCTTTCCAGTATGTCCCACTGGGACCATCAAGGACAAATGAGGTAACAGTGGGAGAAAGCTTCAGCCAATGGGAGGCCTTTTATTTTGCAAAGGAAGATCCTCCCAGGCATTGTAGCATTTGGTCCTTTGGTCTCCATGGTGACATTTCTCTGCAGTAAGCCTCCAGCGCCCTTTTAGACAAGGCATTGTACCAACGGCTGATGACCCACACTGACTCAGTCTGCTGGCTGGTCTAATGTCAATTTGAAGCAAGCTAGTGGAGGGAACTTCAACTGAGAAAATGCCTCCATAATATTCAGCTATAAGGCATTTCTTAATTGATGGGAAAGGGCCCAGCCCTTTGTGCATGGAGCCATCCCTGGGCTGGTGGACCTGGGTTCTATAAGAAAGCAAGTTGAACAAGCCATGAAGAGAAAACCAGAAAACAGCACCCCTCCATAACTTCTTCATCAGCTTCTGCCTCCAGGTTCCTGCCTTGTTTGAGTTCCTATACTCACTAGAAGTGTAAGCCAGAAAACCCTTTCCTTCTCAACTTGTGTTTTGGTCATGGTGTTTTTGTCGCAGCAATAGAAATCCTAAGACGTTCGGTCTCTCCTGCCAGGAGCTCAAGAGGGGTAGAGTCAGACATGAGACATAGGACAGAATTGCTGAGACTCAGAGGAGTCATAGAAAAGGTCGTGTCTTAGCCACTGTTCTACAGCTGTCAAGGGACACCATGGTCATGGTAACTCTGATAAAGGAAAGCATTTAATTGGGGCTGGCTTACAGCTTCAGAGGTTTAGTCCATTATCATCATGGCAGAAAACGCAGTGGTGTGTAAGCAGACAGAATGCTGGAGAAGGAGCTGAGAGTCTACATTCAGATCCATAGACAACAGGAAGAGAGACAGTATCTGGACCAAAGTCATCTTAATTAGATTGTTTGATTAGACAATTGTTAGTTGTTTAATAATTGGAAACTTCTTATTTTCTGGCCGTAGGTTGGAGCAAAGGTCTGTCTTTCCCCTTGAGGTGCACGTACCACTCAAGCATGCTGCAAACCAAACCTTAGTGTCTGGAAGGAGTGGGTGCTAGTGCTTTCTTGTTGAGTCTGCCATTTTTCTATATCTTGTATTAAATTTAGGGATCACCCCATTGGTATCCAGAGGCCTGGGAAAAGGGCTGGAGGGGTGAGAGGACCCCATGATGGGTCTGTGGGATGATCCTAGGCACACGTTGGGATTTGTGACATTGTTTCCTGCCTTCTAGCCTGTTACAGTTTGAATGTGTAATGAATGTCCTTAAGCCTTTATGTGGAAGGTTTGATCCTGCACAGTGTTCAGCATGGCACAAATTCATCAAAGCAGTGATCCATGGGCTGAAAGAAATTTCTTCTTTCAGGTTGTCCACCCCTAGGGGTCTTGTCACAGTTGCAGAAATGGAAAACACATAGATGCTCTTATATAGGCCCCATCTGCCTCCCTAGCTGCCTTAGAATGTCCCCGTACTGATTGGATTGTGTCCCAGGATGGCTACCTAGCCCCTGCACCTACGAATGTGACTTTATCTGAAAATCAGCAGGATCAGATGAGGTCACTAGCATTGCCTTAATCCCCCATGGCTAGTGTCTTAAGATGAGAGATGCTAGAGTTGGGGTGGAGTGCTGCATGTATGCATTCAGTCTGCAGTGCTGTAAAAGGAAGGAAGGGGAAGGAGAAACGCAGGAAAAGGGAAGAGGGAGAGAGAGAGAGAAGGACCCAGATGCAGACACAGGGACAGGAGACAACAGATGCCTGTGTGATGCAGTTTGAACCACATTCCAAAGGGACTCTCACCCACTGACACCTCGATTCTGCCCTCCAAGACTCCAGGCAGTCATGGGATATGTCTGTGTGCTTTAAGCCCCTCACTCTTCTGTGCTCTATGATCACCCACATAACAAATGCTTTTCCCTTTTCTCATGCCCTGCTTTCTGAGAATGCCAAGGAAAGGGAATAGGTGGAGCCCTTCCTCTCCTGGCCTCCCTCAACTGCCTTTACTCTGTGCTACAGATTTCAGGCAAACCTGCCTTGAAATCCTTGCTGACATGAAGCCTTGCTCTCCCCAAGAGTAGACAAGATCTATTCTCTTGCCTGTTCCTTACCTGCTTCCGGGCCACCTTGTTTGTACAGCCACTTCTACACTGGGGTGTCTAACCTAACTCTCATGCCCTCTCCAACATGTAAGGGGTCCCAGCTCAGCCTTCTCTTGCTCCACCTCTATCTGTCCCTCTTTGCTTTTAGTGCAGCTGGAAATCTTTGAAGCAGCTCTCCTGCTCCATCAGTCCCCCCACCCCACCCCTGCTCCACCAGTTTTCCACCCACCAACCATCCATTCTGGTTTGCTCTAGGTGGATGAGCCCCTTTATGCTTTCTGCCAAACAGCTGCTGGCCCAGGTCCATTGCAGAGTCTTGCTATCAGAGCCCAAGACATCCAGGCTGCTGCTCTGCCTCCAGCATCACTCTGTTTTATGTGTTTTCCATTCTTTGATAGAGGGCACTTCCTAAATAGCAAACAAAACAAAACAAAAATAAACAAAACAAATAAAAAAGTGCCCAGGAACAACAACTCCACCTCCCAGTATCTAGCCAAGGTTTCTCTACTGATTCTCAGAGGCAAAGTTTGTCCCATGGTGCTAGGAGGATCGAGGTTGAATTTAGAGCCGACATGAGCCCTTGGTAGTGGGAGGTGGAGTGGGGGCATCAGATAACTGTTGAATGTCAACAGGTCACCTATACACATGTCTTCTTCAGAACACCTTTATAACGCTTGTTCAGTATTGTAGAACACAGTTCTCCAAACACTGTAGCCATCACCTTCCTCAACAGAGCATCTGTGACCATGTGTGAGAGACCCTCAAGATTTTGCCTGTTGACATTCCTCACAGACAAAAGAGGCAGGAGGATCACTAGATCCTCCCCTGGGATCCCAGCCACCCCTTCCTATACTTCCCTACCAGCTACACATAATTCTGTCCAAGCTGTGTGTGGTCTTGTGATCTCAGGAGGTCCTGTCACACAAAGAGTTTGGAAGGTCAATGAAGGAGGCATTCCACCTATGCATCTATGGGAAAGTCACCGTCCACCCTGTGGTGAGACTTTCCAGGGCTGAGACTCCTTTGCGGTCATCTACACACTTATAAACAACCCCTTACCCATGCCTTGTAAATAAGCCCCATCAACTCTTTGACTTAACATGTTGGACTATAGTGGAATCAGAGTTTGGTCTGTCCCTGGTGACGTAAGAGAAGCAGGTATTTGTTTGTGTCCCTCCAAGAAAAGTCCATTCAACAGCCAGGTGGAGGCTAACTACTGCTTTGACATAAGGAAGAGATGGGAATATTCTCTACACTGTTGTACAAACAAAGAAATGGTGGCTCACAGAAGTTACAAGACTTGCCCCAAGTTAAATTATTCAGTCACAGTGGAGCTGGTGTTTGACTGGGTGACTCTGAGCACGAAACCATCCTTCTTTGCGTATGAACATGTTGACTTATAAAGATGAAGAGCAGCTGGCCGCAGTCTGCAGCCAGTGATGTCCTGGGGAAGCATTACTCGCCATGAATTCAATCACCGAGTTTCGAAGGAGCTTAAGATGTAGCTCGGTTGGTAGAGAGCTTGCTAAGTCATCACATAGCTCTGGATTCAGCCAGCAAGAGTCATGAATTGCTCGTGTGGTAATCCTGGCACTTGGTAAGCAGATACAGAAGGATCCGAAGTTCAAATCCATCCTCCATTGTGTGGTGACTTTGAGGTCAACCCAGGTTGCACGAGAACTTGCCTCAAAACAAAGCATAGTGGTTGTTTTTGAGAGGCAAAGAAAATTTGGATAACACTCATAGCCCCTCCCCCTGAGCCATTACGGCCTAATACGTTTCAGAATGGTAGCAGCCTTTCCTTGGACTCAAGATCATTGCCATGCAGTTTTAGATACAGAAAATCTTGATGTCTAAGGCCAGTGCCACCTGGCTCACCACCAGCCTTATATAAACAATGATCTATAATCTGTGTGGTGCTCACCAGCATCCTGCTTTAAGAGGCACACTATGGTCCTTAGACCTAAGGGGACAGTTTCTACAGTACCTAGCCTTAGCTTGTAAGTCTTGTGCATGCTCTGGAGATGGGGTTATAGAAAGGAGCAATGAGCAGGTGTAAGAAGACATCTGATTTGTTTTCTCTTTCTGCTCAGCTTCAGCATGGGCCCCTGTGTGTGGCTTATTTTTCCTCTGCCTATCATAGACTTGACTATGTCCTTTCGTGGTATCTCTGCCGGCCTCAGGAAGGATAGGACATGAAGAGAAAGGAGAACAGCGCTTTGCACAGTTAGCTGGAGAAAGGCCTGGGCTTCAGGACACACGGTCTACTGCTCAGGGCTGCTGGACCTTGGTTAGGCCAGGGCTTCCCCTCCCCCACCTGCTCCATTCTGCCAATGGCGAGAGATAATGGCACCTGCTTCCCAGGGTGAGCTCCTCAGAGCTCACAGTTCAGCTGCTCCCATAATGCCAAGAGGGGGAAAGGTCTTGGCAAGGCGGAAGCTGAAACACAGCCAGCAGAGTGCTCGAGGGACACGTGGTACAGGGAAAGACAGTGGCTCACAAGGGACCTGGCTTGCTGGCTTGTCGTAGGCTTCTCGTGGACAGCTGCTATGGCAAAGCAGGGGGCAGACTGGCAGGCAAACAACCAGTCCTCAGCTACAAACCAGAGAGCCCACAGGTAGGCCTGGGAGGGCTCCTGCACCTGCACACTGTGTTGTCTTAGTTAGGGTTTTTATTGCTGTGATAGAGACTATGACCTAGAAGCTGAGAAACAAAGAATGTTTTATTATTTTGCTTACACATTAATATCACAGTCTACGATTGAAGAAAGTCAGGGCAGGAGCTGAAGCAGAAACCATGCCTGGAGGGGAGCTGCTTACGATCTTGCTCTCTGTGACTTACTCGGTATGCTTTCTTATAGCACCTAGGACCACCAACCCAGGGGAGGCATGACCCACAAAGGGCTGTACCCTCTCACATCAACCATCAATCAAGCTAATACTGCACCATGGCAGGGAGTGTGTGGTGTGTGCTCAAAGCCTGTCCTCCTAGGGACTGAACTCAGATCCTCAGCCTAACACACTGAGCCATGGTCTGTCCTAGAATGAACTTTTTCCTTTCCTTCCTTCCTTCCTTCCTTCCTTCCTTCCTTCCTTCCTTCCTTCCTTCCTTCATTCCTCCCTTTCTTCCATCTTTCCTTTCTCTCTTTCCTTTTTCCCTGGATTCTTTTACTTTGCTTCATTATTTTGAGATTCATCGGTGTCATGTTTCCTTCTCGTGGCGGAGTGGTATTCCACTGTAGATGTGTGTGACTGATTATCTGCTCTCTTGAGAGACCTTGTGTTGATGGCAGCTGGGGTTCTTACAGATAGAGCCACTGTGGGCATCTTTGTGTACACATATGACTTCATTTCTCTTGGGCGAAGACTTTAGCAGTGTCGTGGGTGACTTCTATAGTGCGGTAGGTTCAGCCTTCTGGGGCACTGCCAAACTGTCTGGCAAAGGACTTGTTCTAGTTTACAGCTCTTCCAGGAGCCAATAAAAGCTGTCTCACCTCCCCACCAATACTTGCCACAATCAGGTTTTAATTTTAGACATACTGAAATTAGTATGGGTTTTCAGTGTGTCTTTAATTTGCTTTTCACTAATGAAAAATGACTTTAATTTCTTTTCATGTGCTTATGGGGTACCCTTATATTGTCTTGGTGGTGCCTGTTGACACTGTTTTTGCCCATTTTCAATTGGGGTGTGCATTTGTTACTTATAGGGCTTTTTAAAATTAATGTATTTATTTTATTTCTTCTCTCTCTCTCTCTCTCTCTCTCTCTCTCTCTCTGTGTGTGTGTGCATGCACATGCATGCACCCATTTAGAGTGTAAGTATAGAAGTCAGAGGACAATTTTAAGGAACTGGCTCTCTTCTTCTATGGCCTGGGTCTTGAATGCAGGTCAACAGGCTTGGTGGTAGGCACCCTTACCTGCCCAGTCATCTTGCAGCCTGATTCTGCTTTAATGTAGAGGTCAGACTGGAATGACTCGCTATCTTTAGGGTAATCAGTTTCCCTGATTCTATTTATGATTTCAAAATATCATGTAGTAACATTCTCATTCTTTAGTGTCTTTTGTTGGATTTATCCTTACAGATGTATATTCATTAATGTTATGTAAAGGAGATCCTCTTCAATTGCATTTTCCAGTTATTGGCTGCTGCAAGAAACATCACTTGGGCTGGGAATGGTGTTGTACACCTTTAATCCCAACAAAGCAGATACAGGCAGATCTCTGTGAGTTCATGGCCTGTCTGGTCTACATAGTGAGTTGTAGGACAGACAGAGTTGCATAAAGAGACCTTGTCTCAAAAAATGAACAGAAAAATATCTTTGACTTTTATTTATTAATTTTATAACCAGGCACCTTAATGAACTTCATAAGCTTTTAGAATATTTGTCTTTGATAATTTAAAATGTGTAGATGGACTCGATTTTTGCTCTCTCTGTCTCCATCTGAGTCTTTTCTATCTGAGATTGATCTTTCACCTTTTTTTTTCAGAAAATTTATCTGTATTATAAGTTTTTTCTTTTTTCCAGTTTGATTTCTCTTCTGATAACTCCAGCTATCCAGATATTTAGCATTTCTAATATAAAACCTTATTCCCTCTTTTTCATTCCTTTCCTGCTTGAGTGTTTCTCAATTTCATTTCTTAGTATGACCATCCTATTCCTTATCCAACTCCCGTGGCTATAATATAAACAATACACGTATAAAATTATACCTTTTTTTTTCTTGGTTTCTCCTCTGTGAGGTTTTCCAAGGGCTTTCCACTTGAGCTAGGGCTGTTGTTTTGGTGGTGAGGGTGGGGGTGGTGGCTGCTGTGTCAGGAAGCAACCATAGAGCAAGGGAGGCCCCACTTGCTAATCTTAGTCCATAGACCTCTATATGGCTTTTTTCTACTCTTGGTTCACACAGCTGGAAGCTGTGCTCATAAACCTGCCAGATGTGGGGACAGGTAGGAAGGAAGGCTCATTATGTTGGAGTCTACCTCATACTTCAGCCCACCTTTGGCCCACGGCCTGTACTTGTCAGTGCAACTTTGATTCCCGTTCGATGCCTGTTCTATGATGCTGAAAGGGAGACAAAGTTATCAACAGGATAAAGGTCCGTCCTTCCAAGATTTTGGAGCCACACTACCCATTGCCAACGGCACTCCTTAACCTTTGACAAGAAAGGCTTTCCAGCCCCAATGTCAACTGACTCCCACCCTGCCATTCCGTCTTCTTGCCCTGTCCCTGCAGCCTGTAGAGTTCCTACACAACACTCAGCCCTGTCTACCACAATGCCTGGCACTTGGCACATATAAAGATTCACACACGTGTATACACTCACACACACACATGCACATGTGGTGGAAAAGTTAAATGTGTATCATCGTCCCCTTTCCTTGCGTGGAACATTGAAGCATGAGGTCACTGACTCAAAGCCACATAGCTCATGTTAGTTCTACGGCTGCCATCAGGCTGGCCTGAGTCCCAGGCCCTGCCTCACTACACAGAGCAAGCGAGGCAGAATGGCTTTCCTTGGCCCGGCTCCACAGAAAGGGAGAGTGCGCTTTACCAGAAAGCTCCGCTGGCAACCTGTCCATCTTTCTATTATCTGCTCTCTGTCTTGCTTACCAACAGCCACACTGGGAGCATAGTTCTTACTAAATGAAGCATGAGATGATATCATTTCTTTAAAGCCTGTTACCTGTCCATTCCCTCAGGGCAGTTCTTTATTAAATAATTTCTCACATTTTCCAAGTGAGTCAGTCAGGGTGATGGGTGATGAGCCAGAAAGAAGAAGATGGAGAAAGCCAAGAACAGTTGACTTTGTCACTGGGAGGGAGAACTCAGTATCCAGGGAAAGGGCTTGAGAGACTTTGGAGTTGAATATGAAGGCCATCTTCTTCAGAGAGCTCTGGGGAGCACCACTAATACCCTCGTTAGAAGTTTGCTCTTCTAGCTGGGCATTGGTAGCTATCTTTAAGGCCAGCACTCAGGAAGTAGAGGCAGGTGGATCTCTGTGAGTTTGAAGCCAGTCTGGTCTAAAGAGTGAGTTCCTGGACAGACTCCAAAACAAAAACAAAACAAATAACAACAAAAAAAAATGGGAAAAAAAAAGAGAGGAAGGAAGAAAAGAAAAGAAATCTGCCCTTCTGAGCTATTCCCTTGGCAATGTTATCTTCCCTTGACTGCTCTCTCCTGGGTCAGAATCCTCAGTGGTCTGGGTAGGAAGGGGGACGTTTAGAAAAGAGGGAGGGGAAATGCAGGAAATACTAGAGGCTGTGCTGCATCTGGGGTGAAGAGTGTGATGAGGGACTGGGCCCCTGAGAAAGTGAAAACTTGGGCCCAAGAAGCTGGGTTGAATGTCACCCAGCCCTGGGGTTTTGAAGTTCTCTTATGTAATAATGGCTCTCTCTCAGCCCCTGGTAAACCAAGTAGGTTCCTTGTCTGGCCCAAGTTTCCTGATGATGCTCTCTAGACAGACCTCTGAGGAGATCTGCCTTACTTCCATGTGGAAATCACATGTAGGGCTCTTGGGGATGACTTCACTCTAAACTCAGCCAAGATGGAACACCTCCTGAAGATAGCTCAGCATCCAAAGCCTATGGCCACTCAGGCATCCTGGTGCAATTGTGATTGTGGATCTTATGTCTGGGTACCTGTGCCCTAATTCCAGTTTCCTGTCTGACCTTGGTTAGGTCTCCAACATCTGAGGCCCCAACTCTAAAGTGAGGAATGCTGTGGACACCCAGGACTGGGGAGAGCGTGAAGTCCCCTTGGAGCAGGCACTGGGACCCATGTGGATGTTGCTCTGCCAATGTGAAGACAAGGCTGTGAGATTCCAGAGTGTGCACGTGTTCTTTGAATGGAGAGGACTCTTCCCGAACGTTAGCTTACGATATTGTCATCTGGGAGGATGATGCAGGAGGATCACAATTTCAGGGTTAGGCTGAGCTACACATTGAGTGAGATCCTGACTTGCAAAGGGAAATATTTACTTCATGGAAAAGATCGTCCTAAGTTGGCCCTACAACTGGAGTGCAGCTATACTCAAACCCTGGGATGTTCCTTAGGGTATCCAGTTGGTGCTCTAGAATACTTAATCTAGTCCCAGACCAAGGGACAAGGGACACACAAGGCTAGAAAGGGAGCAAGTGTGAGATCTCTGGTCCGAACACACTAACTGTATCATGCATAAGATTTCTCACCAGGTCTCCAACCCTTTTCCAATACCCTGTGTTGTGGTGGCCTCTTTCTCTTGCTTTATTACAAAGCCCCTTGAAGTCATTGTCTCTGCATTGACTCCTTTGGCTCATGCATTGAGAAGTTCCTCTCTTTGTTCCTTAAATCTGCCCTACTTGGTCCTCGGGCACAGCTTTCCCTCTTGCCAGAGCCACCAATGGTGCATGTGGCCGATTCTAGACCCACTCCCCACTTACTAGCAACCCAGGGCCCAGTCAGTCTCCCAAGAAAGTTCCTCTGAGTTCTGACCTCACCCCCAGTTTCTCCTACAGTTTCACTGGCTACTCTCTCAAGCCTCCTGTGCAGCTTCTACTTCGTATTCTCAGTCTCTGACTATAAGAGGATGCTAGGGCTTGGGCTTTCTCTTCTCCACCCACACCCACGCTTGAATTGACCTTATCCAGTCCCATGTTTTGCTATGTAGAAACTGATGATCCCAAATGTATGTATAAGTTTAGGCCTTTCTCCTGAATGCCACTCAGAATTCAACTCTTGCTTGAAATGTACCTTTGGATAGCATTTCCAACTAAATTTATCCAAAAAGGGAAAAAAATTATCTCTGTTTGTTTCCTAGTTCTTCCTCTCCTGTAGTTTCCCATTTTATAACCTTTCCAATTACTCGAGCAAAGCCTGTAGTCGTTCTTAATTTCTCCTGTAGTCATCCTTAATGCTTTTACTTCATCCCCCGCCTCGGTAATCCATCAGCAACTCTTGCCAACTCACACAGTCCACTCCCAAATCTCCCAGATTACACTTAGAGTCCAACAGCAGCCTCTCCATGTACTGTTCCATCCAGATCCTCATCCCCCATCCCACCAGCAGCCCTGGTCTTCCCGAAACAAAGTGGATCGTGTTGCCCATTAGTCAAAGCCTACGGACTATTCAGCTCAAAGTGAAAACCCTACTATGAACTATAGACTTCAGTGGATGTCACGGCATGAGAGAGCAATGTCTCCCATAGGCTCCCTTCCTTGGTCCCAGGTGGCAACACTGCTTGAGGAGGTAATTGGACTCATAGGATGTGGAAATGCACTGGAGGAAGTGTGTAGCTGGGGTAGGCTTTGAGAGCTTGTAGCGTGGCCCCACTTCGTTGCTCTCTCTGTTTCCTTTGCGCTATGTGATCTACAAACGTTGTGTGGGGGAAGAGAGTCAAAGGACACACTAAGCTCAAACGAAACTCTTTATCAGACCTATCACCGTGCACAATCTTATATTAGTAACAGCGTCTGTTACACAATAACAGCAAAAGTGTTATCATCACCCCTCTGTTCTAAACTCAGGTGACACTGGTCTCACTTGGGTCCTCATATCCCAGCTCTGTATGTTCCAGCTACATGTCTTTGCTCTTCCTCAACACCACCTAGAACTTTCTATTTCTTCTTCCTGTTGCTTGGAAAGCTCCTTCCTAGTGTGTCCTTGGTTTGCTCCCTGGCCACCCCAGTTCTCACCTGAAGTTCAGTTTGTCCATTGTGCACAATAAAACACGGTGCCACCTGTCACCATGTATCCTAGTTAGGGTCTTTATTGATGTGAAGGACCCCATGACAGTGGCAACTCTTAGAAAGGAAAACATTTCATTGGGACTAGCTTACAGTTTCAGGTTAGTCCATTATCAACATGGCGGGGAGCATGGTGGCATCCGGGCAGATGTGGTGCTGAAGAAGGAGCTGAGAGTCCTACATCTTGCAGGCAGCAGGAAGTAGACTTAGTGTCACACTGGGGGGAGCCTGAGCAAAAGAAAGACCTCAAAGCCTGTCCCCACAGTGACACACTTTCTCCAACGAGGCCACACCTACTCCCACAAAACCACCTCTTAATAGTACTCCCTTTGGGGGCCATTTTCTTTCAAACCACCACAGCCTCTCTCCTTCTCTGATGCTATACTCCTCTCTGGGAAGTTTGAATTGCGCTGTATTTCTTTTCCAATGGGTCATTTTTTTATAGCTGTATTTCTCCTCAAACTTCAGAACAATAACAGCCTGAAGTCTGGAACTGGAGCCCACAGCCTCTGTCTCTCTGTCCCCTCTAGCCCAGAGCGCTTCCATCTTCTCTAGCAGAGTCCTTCTTTTGACATCAACAGGTGGACTCAATAAACTTACAACTCAGCACAGTCTTGGTGATTTGGGCATCTCCTAGAGAACCAGCTTTACCTGGTCCCCATGGCCACGTTGGCCACTGCAGCTCTTTCCTTGGACATGTACAGAGTCCTTGCCTTTCCTATACAGAGTCACCTGCTTGTCTGACTCCCTACAGAAAGCTCCAGTTTTAGGCTCATTGGCCACGTTTGCAGTGTGGACTTCTATGCAGTAAAACTGGGAGGCTTGAATCTGCCCTATTGCCTCTCTGTTCACACCGACCCTCTGACCTATGTGGGGCTTTTGTTGTTGATGGTGTCTTCCTCTGTTAGAGTAGAAACACCCTAATTGCATAATGCGGTGATTCTCAACTTTCCTAATGCTGCAAATTACTTCATTGCTACTTCATAACCATAATTTTGCTACTGTTATGAATCCTAATTTAAATATCTGATATGTATATCTGATATGTGACCCCTGTGAAAGGGTTATCATCTCTAAAACAGTCATGATCCACAGGTCGAGAACCACTGGCCTTGGCCTAATATGTTGTCTTTGGGGCCTAAACAATACCTGGCTAATATTTGTCAATTCAATGAATTAAAAAATCTTAGAACAAATGACCAAAGGTTCAAAAAGCCATAGGAGTAGGTGCAACATGGCGGGAGAAGGGTGGCCCAGACACCCTAATAGCTGAGCTGGTGTCTGTGGCTAACGGAATGAGTAAATACCATGTCACAACAGCTATGCTGTGCCTAAACATAGTGTTTCCTGTTGGTGGCTCAGCCTCCCTGAGATGTGCCCTTCAGTGCATCTGAGGTTGTTTCCTGTTCTTCATGCTTCCATAACCCCCCCCCAAAAAAACTCATTCTGGAGTTAACCCAAACAACTCCTCTTTGGTTTGCAGGCAGAAGGCATCAAACACACAGAGACTTTCATCCTCAGGCCCAAGACTAAAAATTGACCATGTTGCTTGTAATTTTTTGCCTGCTTGTTTTCCTGACCAATCTCAACTTGTTCCAGGTGTCAGAAAATCAAAAGTAATACATAATAATGTTGTCTCCAAATGTTTGAAGTTAGGTATACTATCTGGCCAGGCGGTGTTGGCACACACCTTTAATCCCAGTGCTCAGGAGGCAGAGGCAGGCAGATCTCTGTGAGTTCGAGGCCAGCCTGTCCTACAGAGGGAGTTCCAAGACAGCCACAGCTTTACAGAGAAACCCTGTCTTGAAAAACCAACCAAACAAACAAACAAAGAAACAAATATCATCTCTGCTGGATTCTTCAGTCTGGTTCCTGACCATGGCCCCTGTTTATGCACACGTATAAGACATTTCTATTAAATACTAAATTAGTTGTCAGAATAAAAAAGACTACTTACTGCTAATTGCATCTGGATGTTTTTATTAGTAGCACTCTTTAAATTACACTTAACAAGGGCAAGTAAAGATGGCTCAGTGGATAAAAGGCACCTACTGCCAAGCTTAAGGACTCGAGTTCAATCCCCAGTATGCAGGGAACTGACTTCTTCAAGTTATCCTCTGATTTGTACACACAACATGCATAAGCACTCCCCCTCATACACACACATCAGATTTTTGTTTATTTTGTTTGTTTGTTTTTCCAGACAAGGTCTAGCTCTCTAGCTCCTGGCTGTTCTGAAACCCACTCTAAAGACCAGGCTGGGCTTGAACTCATAGAGATCTGCCTGCCTCTGCCTCCAGAGTGCTGAGATTAAAGGTGTGTGCCACCACTCCTGACTAGCTTAATTACCCTTAACCCCAGAGAGATGATGGGAAGGCAAAATCAGTTCCTCTCAATCCTGGCAGGAATCTTGGGAGTGACATACTAAGAAAATATCTGGTTGAGGGTCAAGCATGCAGATAATTTGGCAGAGTTCTCCTTGCCTAGTGTGTAGGAAGCCCTGAGTTCAAGCCTAGTATGAAACACACTGGGTAGGGTGGTGAACCCTCTATTGTCAGCACTTGAGGAATAGAGGCAGAGGCTCTGATGTTTAAGATCCTCTGTTGCATGGGCAGTCTTGGACTAGCCTGGACTACATAGGAGGCCATTGATATCCAAAACTCTATGGGTGGTGCCGGGCATCCGTCTATTCTGTTGACGCTGCCCAGCTGATTCCAGTGTTCAGCTGGTGTGGTGAGGGTCCCTGCCCGAAAAGATCCCTGAAATGGTCTCTGCTAACCGTGTATACTATTAAAAGTCATTTCCCTTCGAGTCAACATTCAAGAATCTAAAGGAATGATTCTGTCATTCTTGGGAATGTAGTGGCCTCTGTTCTTATCAATCCATTGTCTGCAAAGGGACAGACTTGGCCACACTGAAGTGTAAATGACTGATAACCCTTCCAATGAGACACTCTAGTCCTGAGCAGGAGGGGCCAAGGCCCCCCTCCCTCGCCCCACATCCCATGGTGGCCAGCTGTTTCCTTTAATGTCTGTCAGATTCTTGGGCTTCCAGTCATAAAGACAGAGAGAGCCAGGACCACAGTGAGATTCGGCTTCTGAACAAGGCAGTGTCTCTTTAATTTGGTGCTGGTATTGGGCAGCATCAGAGAGCAGGACCTTTGAAATATTTATCTGCTTGTTATTTATCAGGGCAGGGTGGGGAGGGGGAGGAGGGAGGAGAAGAGGTCCTGGGAACTATGCCCAGAGCCAGAGAGAGTGCAGGGAAAACGAGGCTAAATTTGTTTGAATAACTTTTACTGTACTCTGTTTTTATGATGAAACTAGGAAATGTTTGTTAGAGAAAGCCTGAGCTACACAAAAACAGGGTAAAGAAGAAAATAAATTGTCTGTGCTTCCACCACCTAGGTTTACAGGCTGCCGTGTCAATCTCCTAATTGTGCACACGGGCACCTATGGGATCATATGCTGCTTCCTCTGCCTCTTCCATGAGTGGCGTAGAATAAGCACACCCCCACACCACTCAAAGTTGGTTATTTAGTGTGTTCGCTTTGTTTTTATTTTGAGAGACGGAGACTCACTATGAAGCCCTGGAAGACTGGGAACTCACTGGTCTATCAAGCTGACCTTGAACACACAGAGGTTTGCTTGTGTCTGCTTCGAATGATAATCCTCTGATTTCTGTGACAAATACAGTCCTCACTTCCAGTGATCACAGATGAGGGCTCCTGGATGCAGAGACCAGCAGCAGGTACAGGCACCCAAAGTTCCGGCGTACCTGGTACAGGCGCCCCGAGTTCCGGCGTACCTGGTACAGGCGCCCCGAGTTCCGGCGTACCTGGTACAGGCGCCCCGAGTTCCGGCGTTCCTGGCCTTAAGAACTTAGACAACTGCTTATTTTACTATCATTGCCATTTTTGAATTCCCAGACCACCTACAACGACGCCAAACAAACCAGAAGTGACAGTCTCAAACCATCACTCCAAAGGTTATTTCCTAGGTACAAAGGGAAACGGGGCCACCTGACAGTGGAGCTTGCCCGTGGAAACCACCTTGGCGTGGCCTCGCCCGTCATCGAGTGAACTGGCACACTCGTCTCCGGCAGCACTTCTGTGCAGCTTGTGCTAAAACCATCTTCAGAGAAATGCAGACCCCATCTTCAAAGAGTCAGGACTCTTGTCAACTGTGAGTGCGGTGAGGGACGAAGAAGCTGACCTTGGCTGTGGAGGGACGCTCGAGAGCTTGACAGCTGATTGCACTCCGGGATTGCAGATTCGTTTGTGGGTTAAGGAAAGGAAGTGCACAGACGTGGAGAGGTCGCTCTTTGGCTAAGGGCACCTGCTACTCCGGCAGAGGGCTCAGGTGGTCCCAGTACCCACATGGCTGCTCACAACCCCCTGTGACTCCAGGTCTAGGCAACCCCACGGCCTCCTCTGGCCTCCACGGGCCACCTCATACACTCGAACATGAGCAGGCTCACACGCATACACTTAAATTACATAGGTAAGTTTTGAAAAAAATTTTAGAGAAAAAGTATAATCGAGGAAGGGTGAGTATCGCCTACATATTAAATACCATCCTACCGCGTTCATGATTTTTGTGGTCTTGCACAAGTGCATTCTGATTCTGGGATGATAGGCTGCAAAACTGAGGAACAGAAGAGCGTGGTGTTGGCATTTTCAATCCATTTAACCAAAAAAAAAAAGATGTGTGTGTGTGTGTGTGTGTGTGTGTGTGTGTGTGTGTGTGTGTGTGTAGGGGCAGTTTGTGTAAAACGCCAGTCAAAGGTGGGTGCAGTGAAGGAGGTGGGGACAGTCACCCTAGCTTTTCAGCTTTCCGAGGTTTGAAAATGTTCACACAGTTGGGAAATGAAAGGTAAGTTGCACATAGACTATATAAATGCAGCACACACATTCTACAGTGTTTAAAGTGTTTCTGGGTCAGTATTGAAATGTTGGAAACTTTACACTTAGAAATGTAATTCTTGTTTTTGTTTGTTTGTTTTTGTTTTGTTTTTGTTGTTGTTTTTTGTTTTTAGAGACAGAGTTTTTCTGTAGCTTTGGTGCCTGTCCTGGAACTAGCTCTTGTAGACCAGGCTGGCCTCGAACTCCCAGAGATCTGCTTGCCTCTGCCTCCCGAGTGCTGGGATTAAAGGCGTGCGCCACCACCACCCGGCAGAGTAATTTCTTGACTTTTTGAAGAAAACTACCAGGCCTGACCACGTGACACCCACGCTTTTGGGCACAGTGGCAGCAGGTGCTGCTGTGTGAACTCTACCGACCTTAAAGGAGCCCTGTGCTTCCCCATGCATGCCTAGGTCCTTCCAGGCGTGGATGTGGGAGCAACTAACTAGAAATGCTTAATGCAGGAGGACTTTGTCTACTTCAAACTCCATATTGGGAATAGAAGGTTCTGGATGAAAATCCCTCAGAGACTTACAAAGTAAGCTGGGCTGTCTGCACAGCCAGCAGAGACTTACAGAGTAGGCAGGGCCATCTGCACAGCCAGCAGAGACTTACAGAGTAGGCGGGGCCATCTGCACAGCTGCAGAGACTTAGAGTAGGCGGGGCTATCTGCACAGTCAGCCTGCCATCATGTCCAGGACACATTAGTCCTTCACACAATGAATCAGAATTAGGCTCTGCTGGGCAATGGTGGTGTGTACCTTCAATCCCAGCACTCTGAAGGCAGAGGCAGGTGGATCTCTGTGAGTTCGAGGCCAGCCTGGTCTATAGAACAACAGCCAGGGCTACACAGAGAAACCCTAAGGAAAAAAAAAAAAAAGAACTGGACTTGAGATGCACCTCATCTTAGTCCTGCCTTCACCAGATGGGGGGCTTCCACAGACTACACATACACCTTGTGATCTTGCAGAGAAAGGTGTTTGCCAGAATACACGTCATTGACCAATTGACAATAGGCATTCAAATAGTGTTCTCGTAATCTTAACCACATCAATGTATGACCAACCATAATAACTATGCCTGAAAAGCATTGCCTCAGAAGTCTCCTGTGGCCAGTGGGACACTCTCGTCTTGCCAACCCACTACGCATATTTCTTCATACAAGGTCAAGGGAAACGCTTCATGTCCTTACAGAAAGTCATAACACTTAATTGACCAAAACGAGTCTAATGAGGAGACACATACACGCCTCACATGACTTCGTTGTAAACAGGATAATGTCTTTGTTACTGGTGTAGAAACAAAACCCCAATTCTAGTCTTGTCTTTAACAGTGACTCAATCTCCAAGGCTGGGTGAGGCCCTTATTCCGTCTGAGCCTTCAGTTGTCTCACTGATCAATGGTAGACACTTGTCTGCAGCCACGCCTACTCTATCAGGTTGTGTGGCAGGAGAGTATGGCACACGTAGGGAGGTTGAAAAGATGTTAAGACATACTGGAAGACTGCTGTCTTCTGTCCATTACCACTGTTGATCACCATCACCTTGCCTTCCTTCAGGCTTCTCCTTTTCCCACATTCAATTCCTAGAGCTCTCCAAATGGCTTCCCTAAGAGATTTCTGGCCCACAGCATACACAGCTGAGCCCTTGAACTGTAGACTCCCACAGAAGCAAGGATGTGTGTCTGAGTTTGGCTTCTATCGCTGTGATAAACACCATGAACAAAAGCAACTCTGAACGGGTTTATTTCAGCTCACAGTTTATAGTCCATCATAACAGGAACTCAAGGCAGGGACCTGGAGGCAGGAACTGAAGCGCAGACCATAGAGGAGTGTTGTTTACTGGCTTGCTTCCCATGACTTGCTCTGTCTGCTTCTTTTACCACCCAGAATCGCCTGCCTGGGGGTGGCACTATCCCTAGTGATGTGGACTCTCCCACACCAATTATTAACCAAGAAAATGCCTTACAGACTTGTGTAAGAATTATCAGTTGGAATTCCTCTTCCCAGAGAGCTCTAGCTTCAGTCACACTGACAAGGAACCACCCAGGACAGTGGGTTCCCTCAGTAGCCCTGGAAAGATACTAGGAGTCTCTTCCCCAGATCTGGTGTTGGTGCAGTAAGTGGTGAGTGACTGACTGTGGATGGGTCCCTGCTGAGGAGGCCAAGCGGGAGGGAAGATGGCAGGGCCCCTATGAGCCATGTTACTCTGCAGAGAAAGATGGCACCGGGAGTGGGCAGGAAGGGCCTGGGTCAGGGACCGAAGGGAAGGAGCGCTGACTTGGGCTGCTCTCCCCTCTCTAAGAAAGACTGCAGCAGGAACCCCACACTTCACTTGCCCCCTCATGAGAAGGGCCTCTACAACCACTTCTCTTGGCTTCACCAAGTGAAATGAAAAAAATACACTTCAGCACTTCCTGCTTTCTCTCTTCCGGCCTCTTTGGTGTGGGGATGATATGGGCAGGAGGAGTTCAGTGTTCTGCTTTGGAACAGAATTCCGGCTAACTGGATTCAGCTTGACCAGCGCAGATGGATGGCAATGAAGTGGCCCACCTCTGTGAATGCACCAATCTCTACCCTGAACAGCCAGATATTCTAGACATGGAGAAAAGGCTAGACAACTGAGATAGAAATTAAAAAGGGGGGTGCACAAGACTCCCATACCCCCCAAAACACTTCTAGTAACAAAGAAGCAAGAAAATGATCAGGCAACTGGGAAGCATTGTGGGGGCTGAGGCAGCCCTGCGTGTGGAGGAATGGGGACACCCCTAACTGAAAGGACACTCACAGCAGAGGGAAGGGCACCTGAAAACCAGTCATTTTTGTTAAAAAAAATTTTCACGTGAGTGGCTGTGTGTGCTAAGAGCAGCTAACGTTTCAGAAATTGCCACTGTGATCCTAATCTAAATGCTAAACACGAAAGAGTCTGAAAGAGACAGCGGAAAACAGTACAAGGTGTAGAGGTAACACCCCGAGTGACGAAAAGTGGCTTTCTCACATTGTTGCCGTTCCCTTCAATGCAACCCTGTCTCCCAAGCACCCATTTTGACCTCCAGTTTGTGTCGTGGATTGTGTTCATCTCCTATTACCAAGTTCCTTCACTCAAGAGTGACTTGTCTGTTGTATCCAATGAGTGTTTTCGGTTCTGTTCTAGGGATTACGGACATACAGAGAGCAAAGCAGATCAGCCAATGCCCTACAGGGCTTTTAGCACATAAAGAAATAAAGTACTGTATCTCGAACAAGCATCAGATGTTACAATACACAAACTCCGGAGAAAGCACAGGAGAAGAAACTAGGCAACATGAGCTGAGGAGCGATTGCCTGGGAAGACTGAGTAGGTCAGGCACGTGAAGTTCTGGAGCGAGCGGAAGGGACTGTGGATGCAGAGCCTGACAGCAAGAGATCCCAGCAGAGCTCAGGGGCCATGTGGCCAGGCAGAGGGAGAGGCGGTCAGAATGACATGCTTCAGGACTTCAGGGGCCGTTGAAACTTTCCTGGCTTCTGTTTTAAATGAGAGAGACATAGTTTTCAACAGGGAGAACAATATGATTTGACCTTATTTTCATCAGATTGCTTTCCTTGAGGAGACACTGAATGGGGCAGAGGGAGAAATGGCAGCAGTTGGGCCAGAGTGGCTGAGGTGTACATAGGTGAGACACAAGGGTGACTTCTGCTGTCTCTCAACCCAAAGTCCACAGGTCACGCTAATGAACGGGATGTGGATATAAAAGAAAGAAATTCAGGATGAGCCCAAGGCTTTGGGATAAGTCATCACTGCCGGGGGGGGGGGGGGGGGGGAAACGGGCTAATGGCATTTGGGAAAGAACAGAAAATTGACTTTAGGTGTTTTGAGTTTGGAAATCTCTCAGCCATCCATGTAGAGGTGCGGGGTGGGCAGTTGTGTCTGAGCAAGGAATTTGGGGAAATCACCCAAGCCGTCAATTTGAGAATCATCCAATCTAAACTATTTGCATATAAGTCGCTTCATGTCAACATCATGTCTTACTCATCTTTGAAGTCCCATACAGCTCAGGAGTGGCTTGCTTACACTGGTGGAGACTCATTAACTTTTATAGGGCATGTAGACATAGCTATAAAAAATAAGCTCAGGATTAAGGCTGTTGTGATGACAATAGTGTGCCTTCATCTTCCCCTAGCGCGCGCGCACACACACGCGCACACACACACACACACACACACACGCACACACACACACACAGCAAGGATGATAGCAGAAAGCACAGCTCCAGAAGAAGCGCCCTGGCTCAGAGTCCTCACCCTGCTGCTTACAGTAGCCGGCTTCTCCTGGGTCATCTTGGGTAGATTACTCAACCTCTCCTAGCTGCTTCCCCTATCTGTAAAATGGGAGTGATCGTGACAACCAGTTCAAAGTGCATTCTTGAAGCAGAGTGGTGCTTGTGTGTAAAATGTACAAAACTCCTTTTAAAGGTAACCTTTAGAGGGAATCATTGGGGACAGGAATGACAAGCATCAGCTCCTGAGTTTATCTCTTCGTCCATCGGAAGGACTTCCAGTCCACCATAGATCCCAGCAACTGGGATTCGGTATGCCCCGCCTGGGCCAGTCTCAGCCTGCCTGGATCCTCCCCACTGCTAAACAGTTCTGGTCACCACACCATCCCCACCCTGTGCACATGGCTCAGGCAATCTGCTCAGCTCCAGCCCTGACCAAGTTCCTCCCTGGTCAACCCCTACAGTAATGGCCTCCAATAGTTGGATGGTAATGCAATTAGGCTAGAAATACTTAAGGATCTACTCATATTTATTATTAATTTGAAATATAGAGACAAGATTTTACATCATTAGTCACTGGTAAAATATCAGAACCACAAGGAGATACTACTCGTTAGAACAGCTTAAAGCAATACAAAGCTTGGAGCGGCAAACAACCCTGTGACCATATTACCAGCGAGCTGACATGGGATCAAATGATACTGCAACTTTTGAGTTCTAGTTTTGAAGTTTCATATAAACATGCACTCGGCATATGATGGATGTAGTGATCTCATTCGAGGGTATTTATCTTAGAGAGATGAAGACTTGTATGCACATTAAAGCTTATGTCCGAGGGCTGGAGAGAAGTGTGCTTGCTTTGCTAGACTCCTGAGTTTGGTTCCCAGCACCCATATTTGGTGGTTCACGACCGTCTGTAATTCCAGAGGGTTCATTCCCTTTCCAGGACTCTGGAGGCATGGGAACTCATGTGCACGTACCCATACTACGGGGACACACACAAAACTATATAATTAAAAATAAGGGCCAGGCGGTGGTGGTGCATGCCTTTAATCCTAGCACTCGGGAGGCAGAGGCAGGAGGATCTCTGGGAGTTTGAGGCCAGCCTGGTCTACAAGAGCTAGTTCCAGGACAGGCACCAAAGCTACAGAGAAACCCTGTCTCGAAAAACCAAAAAAAAAAAAAAAAAAAAAAAAAAGGCAAATCTTAAAAGAAAAGAAATAAACTATGTAAAAAGCCTTCTGGTAGCTCTACTCATAATTGCCAAAACTAGAAGAAATTCATGTCTGAGCAGACAAAGATCAGAATCTGTATGACTGATAGAATACATCCAAGCCCTAAGAAAGGACAAAGTATGGAGGGTGACGAAATAGGAGCGTGGGTGAATCCTAAATGTGTTTTATAAATGGGGTAATCTGAAGCCAAGAGGCTCCATATTGCATGGCTCCATTTATTTGACATTCTGCAAGAGGAAAATCTATAGGAGCAGGGAAGAGATCAGTGGGTGTCAGGTGTTGGGAGGAGTTGACGACCAAATGGCGGCATAAGGGCATCTAAAGGTGAACAGACAGCTGCCTATGTCTAGTGACTGACAGATGCCATGTGTTGGCTAAAACCCAAGAACTATATACAAACAGTAAACATGAAAAAGTTGTAAATTAAAAAAATTAGAATGCGGACTGAAACTCAAAACAGGACAAAAACTATAACAAATGAACCTAACTACATTGTAAATAAGCAATGTCATAATACGGAAGAAGGAGCCCCAGTACCCAAGCATGCTCTGATAGTGTGTGATTAAAGGAAATTAAGCTGTGAACAAGTAATGGCATTAATACGTTTGTGTCTTGCAGACCCACGTGTTGGCGATTCTGAAAATGGTTTCTCAGATTGAACAGAAGTTAATGTGGACAAGGAGAGCCAGTCTCTTGTTCTCAGAGGAAGAAGTTCCAGGTGAGGAGACGGGTAGCCAGAACAGGCTCAACTGTGTTGGATCCAGAGTCATCAGCATGAAGTCCTGTTTGTGGTAAAATACAGAGCGTCAGACTGATCATCTTAATCTTTTAAACTGTGCAGTGCAGTAACATCCAGCACATTCAGATGTTATGCAACCATTTCCAGAATCTTTCCTCATCCCTAATACACACTGTAACAAAGGAACAGTAGGCTCCCCATTCCTTGACCCCACTCACCTCTTGTCTACCTTCTGTGTCTGTGCAAGTGTCTTTTTGTAATATTGTAAACTTTTCTGAAATTACAATATAATTACATTATTTCCCTACTTCGTTTTCCTCCCTCCAACCCCACCTACGTGCCCTACCCCTTATTCTCTGAAATTCGTGTCCTCTTTTCTTTAGTTGTTATACAAATGTTGTAGTGATGAGGCGAGCAGGCCTGCTTTTCATCCCGCCTGGCTCCCACACAGCTGGCTTTACACCAGAAATAACAACACACAAGTTGCATTCATTTAAACACTGCCTGGCCCATTATTTCCAATCCCTTATTGGCTAACTATCACATATTCATCTAACCCATTTCTAATATCTGTATTGGCACTTGACTGTGGCTTACCAGCATGAGTCTAACCAGCGTCTGTCATGGAGAGGAGAGTCATGGCGTCTGCCCGACTCTGCTTTCTTTCTCCCAGCATTCTGTTAGGTCTACTCCACCTATCTAAGCTGCTGTCCTATCAAAAGGCCAAGGCAGTTTCTTTATTAACCAATGAAAGTAACACATAGACAGAAGACCGTCCCACATCAAAATGTGTGTATGTGTGTGGTTTTATTCCTAAAAACATAAATACAACTGGTATTGCTGTATAATGTTGTCTGGCTATCTGTATGTATAATCTCAGTGCCAATTACTTGGTATTGGATAATCGCTGTCTTTTATGGGAAAGCTCATTTCTCTCACTCTCGGCATTTTCCAGTTGCCTGCAGTTCTTGTCTAGGGTTAAGGCCTGTGAGCCTCCCCTTCTGTCAGCATTGGTGGTGTCATTGTTTAGGTCTTGTTTAGGCAGTCATGTGGATGAGATTTCAGTGTAACTTCTCTGATGTTTTTAGAGACACAATCATCTAGCAAACTTCCTGTTCCTCTGGCTCTCCAGAATCTCCCCTCCTGGTCTTTTAAAATGACCCCTGAGCCTTGGGTGTAGGATTATATTGTAGATGTAGCAGTTGGGACTGGGCACCATGAAAACTATTGTTCTCTGCATTGCGATCTCTTGTGGGTTTTTGTAGGTCTCCATCTGACTAGACCCCTGGCAATGGGTGTGTACCATCTGACCTGGATGTGGCACGGCGAATGTGTCTTTTCAAAGTATCTCATGTAAAGGGAATTGCAAGATTGTTTCTCTTCTGTGCCTTGCTTACTTCACTCTCTGGGTTCATCCACGTCATCACATGATCAGAATTTGTTCCTTTTTGAGGTTGACTAATATTAAGCTGTGTGTTTATCTTTTTGCTTCTGATGGACACATACAGACAAATAACTGAACAGATAAATGCGGAAGGGCTGGTTCAGTGGGTGAGAGCACTTACTGGACAAACCTAAGGATGCAATTCCCAGAACCCACATAAAAAAAAAAAGCCAGAGTGATCCTGAGCACTTGTAATGTCAGTGCTGTAGGGTGTGGGAGGAGACAGGACTTGCTGATTGCTGTGAACAGACGATGGGAGAGCCCCCCAGCAGCACAAATGTTGTTAACAATGCGAAATTGAGCACTCAAAAATGATTAAGATTGTATATTTCATGTTACAGGCATCTCCCCCCCCCTTTTTTTTTAAGGATTGCAGAATTTGTCACATGGGTCTATCCTCCTTTACTTGGACAAAGTTTCTTGCAGATTAAATTTTTTCCAAGCAAGTGGTCAGGTCTGGGTTGTACCTCATTCTCTACAGCAGCACCAGGCTATGTATCGGGTCAAACGCAATTCATAGATGGAGATCAACACAAGAATAGGAAGGTCAAGGTACCAAACAGGAAAACCTGTATGTGTTCATTAGGAGAAGCTGGCAGTCAGGTTTCACTGAAGATTATCTTAATCTCAAAGAGACCAGACAAGACTTCCTTCAGATCTTTGGAGCTTGGCGACTCAGGATGAGGGGTAACCAGGGAGATGTATGGCCCTTTCCCTTCGCCATCTCTGCCTGCCTAAGGAACCAGCCTGAACATGTGTGTTCCTCGTGACTGTGAGCTCTTCCTGTAGGGTTTAAGGTTAACCTAGCTGCATAGTTAGGGTTACGTGCGCCAGTCTGCATTTTGAAGGCTTAAAACCTCTGAGGCCAAGCTATGTCACATGCCCTAGCACCACTTAAAATACGGAAGAAGTGCACTGGGTTTGCATTCCTGGGTCCTTTTCCAGAATTTCAACCAAATACAGAATGGGAGTACTGCAATGGGCAGGGAGGGGGGGGGCTGCATCTACTCTAAGCTTATGCAGACTTCTTGTCACATGACAAACGGCACAGAGCAACAACTATTGTCATAGTGTTACATTTTAAGAAATCTAGAGATGAGTCAAAGTATAGGGGAAGCAAGGTGACTATATATTATATGTAAATATTGGGATGTTCTATATAAAAGGCTGATTATTCTTGGATTTTTGTATACAAGGTTATCCTGTAGCCAATCCCCCTTGAAAGACAAGAGATGATTGTATGGTTCTCCTGCAGGCAGAGCGCTGTCTGTTACTAACCAATGCTGATAATCTACTTCCTGTCTCTCCCAACCCTCCTCAGCACCCCCACCCCAGCCACACACATGCACTCAGTCCCCAGAAGGCAGGTAAAACTGGAGGCTGGATAAACTAGTCCTAGACACTTCCTCCAACACACACACACACACACACACACACACACACACACACACACACGTGACTCACTGGCTTCCCAGAAGCTAACCAACATCTGGTGGTGAATGATCCCTGACCCATTTCCCCTCTGCCAGTACTCGGAATCAGAATCAGCAGTTACAATCCTGAAAGATGAGAAACACATTATCAATACCAGGCATTTTTAAAATATTGTTGTTTTGTTCGTGGTTGATTGGCTGTTTAGTTTTTTGTTTGTTTGTTTGTTTGAGACAGGGGCTCCTGTAGTCTGGGCTGGCTTTAGTATGTAACTGTGACTGGCCTTGAACCCCTGATCTTTCGGCCACTTCTGAAGCACTGAGTTACAGCTACTTGCTGCTTCCCTTGGCTTTGTTTATTGTATTGGTTTGGTTTGGTTTGCTTTGATTTTGTGATACAGGCTCCCACTGTGTGGTCCAGTGATGTGGAAAATCATTGTATAACCCAAGCTGACCTCGAACTGGCAGCAGTCTTCCTGCCTCAGGCCCAGAGTGAACCACCCTGCCTGAATGGTTTGCATGTTTATAAAAGCAGCAGAGGCTGGGGAGCTGGCCCAGTTGGTGCACCCGCGCTTGTGGTGCCGCTCTGAGGACCTGCCATCGGGTCCTTAGCACCCGCGCCTGTGGTGCCGCTTTGAGGACCCACCATCGGGTCCCCAGCACCTATGTGAACACGCTGGGCACAGTGGTGTGTGACTGCAACCCAAGTGCTCCGGGGTCCAAGCAGGATGAGTTTTTGCTTTTGCCAGTCTAGCCAAATCGATGAGTTCCAGGTTCAGTGAGAGACATTAGGAGAAGACACCCAACATCAGCCTTTGCCTTCCACATATGCATTACATATACAGACTTACTATGTGCACACACGATACACACAGTTGTTTGTTTGTTTGCTTAACAACAGCTGGAGCTGATGAAGCAGGCCTGTAATCCCAGCTAATCAAAGGGTGGAGGCAGGATGATCGAAAGTTCAAGGTTTGCCTGGGTAAATTAGGGAGACCTTGTCCCAAAAAGTAAACTAGGGCTTGGGGATATATGCATTCATGAAGCCCTAGGGTCAATCCTCCATGCTGGGGAGAAGGGGAGAAGCAACAACAGGAGTGAGATTTACTGACTTACTTTTTTTTTTGTTTGTTTGTTTGTTTTATTAAAGATTTCTGTCTCTTCCCCACCACCGCCTCCCCTTTCCCTCCCCCTCCCCCAACCTAGTCCCCCCTCCCTTGTCAGCCCAAAGAGCAATCCAGGGTTCTCTGCCCTGTGGGAAGTCCAAGGACCACCCACCTCCAGCCAGGTCTAGTAAGGTGAGCATCCAAACTGCCTAGGCTCCCACAAAGCCAATAGGTGCAGTAGGACCAAAAACCCATTGCCATTGTTCTTGAGTTCTCAGTAGTCCTCATTGTCTGCTATGTTCAGTGAAGGCGATGAAAGGAGACAGAGACCCACATTGGAGCACTGGACTGAAATCTCAAGGTCCAAATCAGGAGCAGGAGAGAGAGCACGAGCAAGGAACTCAGGACTGTGAGGGGTGCACCCACACACTGAGACAATGGGGATGTTCTATCGGGAACTCACCAAGGCCAGCTGGCCTGGGTCTGAAAAAGCCTGGGTTAAAACCGGTCTCACTGACTTACTTTTTAAATGACATAGTGCAACCTTTATTTAAAGGTGGTTCTTAGCCACAGCTGCAGATTGGTGTGGGAGAAGGCAGTGAGCCTGCTTCCACAAGTGTGTGCAGTCCGGAGATTTGTCTGCATTTGCTTTATGCTAGTTTACCAAACTATTCTCTTTCCACACAAATTCACAGCATTCTTAAAATAGTCCGTTCTCATTGTGCATTTACACTGCTAAATTGTTTGTATAAAAGTCTGACTTACACCCAGATTCTCGGAAGCATTGTTCCTGCATAAAGCCAAGTCTTGCTGTGTGAAGGTTTCTCAGCAAACTCCTAGAACTATAGACAATGTGGAAATGGAGGGTCTTGGATATAACAATCGGAATACTTGTGACTCACCCAAGACTTGCTTCCCTTTGGGGATGGGGAGTTTCTGGCTAGGAGGAAATAGATGAATTCATTCATTTGTTCGACAAATATTTATTTGGCTAAGTAGCTTGTAAGCCCTGGGCACCCTTCTAAATACTGTAGAAGACAAGAGGGAAGTGAAACAGTCATTACACCCTGCCCAGCGCATCCTCCCTGCAGAGACGCCTTCCTACCCCTAGACCTGGTGGGGAACCAGATTCAGAGAAGAGAGATCTCAGGCCCCAGCTTTCACTTTCTTAGGTTCACTGTAGGTTTGCCTACTGCACAAATCCCTGGGCAAAGAGAACTGCCCAGGTTGTCCTAGCCCTGTGAACAACTGCTCTTCTTTTCTCTCACACACACCCTTGAAGTCCCCCTCCATGGGCAAGAGTGACTTCCAACCATAACTTCCCAAGACCCAGCCTTGCCAAAGAATGGCTGTGGCCCCAAATGAGGCAAGTCAGTTCAGCGCACAGAGCGTCCCAGCTCAGATTTCTCTGTTTGTAGAAGTTAATCCCTTGTTATCATTCAACATTACCATATTATTAAATCAGGGCGGACCTTAACTGGCATGTGAGTGCGGGTGGAGAGGATGGATTTTCGGCGTTGGCCATAGTTGTGTTCTGGGGACAGAAGCCAACACCTTGGTTTGCTTGGGTGTGGTGGTAGCAGCAGTAGCCTGGAGCCATTTGTCAGGGCCTGGGAAGTCTGGCCAGTCCCACAGTCAGGCAAATAACCTAGGACACCTGCTGGGAAAAGCTGGCGCCTTCTCTAGAGTTCAAGCACATGTTGGTCCGAAGAGAAAATGATTCTCATATTAATGGGAGAATGCCAATCCAAAACACTACTCTAAACCTGGCGTGCTTGGTTTCAAGGCCTTTTCAGAAGAGCAGTATCACAAACATGTTGTAAAGACCCTGGTTCCTCTGTAAGCTGATCTGAATCCCCCATAGCCACAGCAAGAAAACTTGTGCTGTAGCCACCTGGGGTCCCAGTGAGGAAGCACACACAAGTAGGGTACCAGCATGGCCCAAAGTCTTCAGAGTCCCGGGGCACAGCATAGCAGCTAATAGGGGGACCTGTGTAGACCTGCTGTTCCCTTGGGGAACTACGGCCATAAGCACACACTCACTGACAGCTTGGGATTTGGAAAAGTGATCTACCAAGCGCAGTGGCCTTGGTAGCTCTAATTCTGGTTCACGCACACGACGTCTCTTGTCGGGGCCATAGTATGACGCTCTCCCTTCAGCCGTCTCCCCATAGAAATGTTGCTTCCTCCCCTATGTGTGCTTTATTCATCCCTCAGCTCCGGGCAGCACAGCGTGAGCTTCGGCTTCGGCAGCTGAGAAGGTCAAAGGCAGGGCTCTTGCAGTTCCTGTATTTTCCAGATTAACTTGGCACCAGCACCAAACTGATCCTGAAAAAGTATCATGGAACCGAACTGAAAACTTCCTCCCTGCCTGCCAGAGACCCTTGACAGCTGCCGGAGTCAGGGCTTTGCAGCTCCCTGCAGCCAGTGCCTAACCCAGACTCTCTAGCCCACATTTCAACCAATGTCATTTCCCAAATGTAGGGAGGGGGTGGCCTCTTCACACCCTTTGTCTTTGATGAAGAGACAGACTTCTGTGTCTGCCTGGCTGACCAGCTAGTCCTACCTCACTCCTCTCTCCCAGGTGAATTGTGGGGATCAGCGGACCCCTCAGTTCTGAGTGCAGAACAGGGCCAAATGGATCCGACAAGCTTCATGCATGCTTACTGCTCTGCCAAGCTCAGAAAAGGACCTACCCCGGCTGATGGCGTATTGTTGGCTGTTTGTTGAGGTCACTCTCAGGAGGAGGACCTCAGCAAGATGCCTTTGTTGTCAGGGGCTCTGTCCATAGTAGAGCAGACTTTCACCCCCTTGGCTGATTCTGTATTTCAAAATTCAGATGGGGAAAACATGAACTATATATTGATTTTTGATAAACAGGGGAAAGGTAGAGGGGAAGAAAACAATTGTATGAACTATCTCATGGCCAGAGGCACATGGTAGGATGGGTCCCAGAACCCGCAGCTATGATTCACAGAGCAGCCATGGTAGGTTGGGTCCCAGGACCAGCGGCCATGTTTTACAGAGCAGCCATCCAGGTCTCCCAGTGCCCTTTGCTCTTTCTCCCCAAGGCCTCCTGGTCGTGGAAGGATCTGGAGCTGGGCCCTGGGAGTTGCACAGCCTGGAACCTGCTATGTGAAAGGCCAGAGTAATCCCCCAGGGCCACAATGAGTCAGCAAGGAATCCAGGAGAAAACCTGTTAGTGGCAAAGCTGCTCTTCCTGTGCCCACAGCCTCTAAATGATGATTCCGGCTGAGTGGGAGGTGTGCAAGACCCCCCAGGACATGGGTTTGCTCTGGGTGAGTTACGAAGCACAAACTATCTTAGAAGGAAGCTCGGGACATCCTTCACACTCATTATCTTGCTATTAAAGAACCCCAGCATATCCACAGACAGATGCTGTTTGAGGCCACCCCCTAAAGTGCTTCATAATGGAGGGGCGACTGAATGTAAAGAATATGTATATGAAGGATTTGGGGTCAAATCAAACTTTTAATGTGTATATTTCTTATTTTGTTTTCAGACAGGGTCTCATTTGGTAGCCCAGGATGACCTGGAACTAATTCTATAGCTCAAGCTTGCCTCAAACTCACAGCAATTCTCCTACCTCAGCTTCCTGAGAACTGGGATTATAGGCTTACATGACCATGCCTGGCTTCTTGAGCCAAAGGACTTTTTAGCACTTTGGTGATGGAAATATGAAGATCAAACTTGGGATCTTGCACATGGTAGACAAACTAGGCAAGAATTCTATCACTTAACCATATTCTAGGCTCTTAGCGTTCTAATTCCCTGAAGGGACAACCATGGACAACTTTCAAGAATAGCTATTCCTGTAAAAAAAAATCCTAAGTTTTTTGAACCCAGGGTGAACCTATAACTAAATCGTTCTGGAAGGCCACTCTATTGTCAGCAAACTCTATGGTCCAGTTGACCAGGAAGTACTGAGTTCAGGATAATTTTATGGCTTAGCTGGCCATAAGCTGTCACTGCCCTAGAGAGTAGTTTGATCATTTACCAATCTTTATAGAACAGTCTTTTCAACAAAACAATCCCAACCAATTCTCAGTTCTTTGAGGTAGTAGTAGGATTTACATCAGGCTCTCATATATATATATGGCTTTTACTCTCCTCTCTCATATAGATTTCATCTCTCTCTTTCCTTCTCCTAAATATAACCAAAGTAGCTTCAAACTCACCATGTAGTTAAAACTTGAACTCCTGCTCTCCCCACCAGCTCTCTTAAGTTCTAGGACTAAAGGCATGGACCACCATGTCCGTATTACACCACACTGAGCATCATACCCAGGGCCGTGTGCTTGCTGCCAAACATTCCACCTCTGAGCTACATCCTCATTGTCAATTTCAGATCTCTTTAAGATACAAAAATATACTTAAGGTTTCCATTCTCATTAGATAGACCTGTCCAGTAAGAGACAAGGGGACTTATGGGAAGAGCCTGAGCATTTAGTCTGGAGAAAGGACCTATCAGTATGAGAATGGGCAGAGAAGCTGAATACATCCCAGGGCTCCTGCGAGAACTGTGCAGTGATTTCGAGTGAATGAGGGGAGGTATGGTGAGCAAGTAAACAATCAAAGAAAGACAGCATGTATATAGTCAGGGGACCCAGAGGAGCTGTCTGTGCCACTCTGGAGGGTTGGTTCCCAAGATGAAGCCAACCTATTATAGACTGAAAGTGTGTGTTCCCTCCAAACTTACATACCATAATTTCAGGGTACTAGGGCGCAGGGCTTTGGGGGAGTATAGTATAGTATAGTACAGTGTAGTTTAGTATATCATAGCAAAATATAGTAAAATGAGGTCATGAGGGAACAATACCCATGGTGAGATTCCTGTCCCTCCCTAAAAGAAGAGAAGATTAAATTCTTATGATGATATTTTCAGTCTGTGGCACTTTGTCACAGTAACTTGAGTTGACAAAGACACCATCCAAGTCATCAGTTTCTTAGAGATTAAAGAGATGCCACTCAGTCTACACTGGCCTGACGTCTCGCAGGAGCCCTTGCAGGAGATACTCTGAGTGCTATAGAAAGGAGAGCGAAGGCTGGGTGTGATGGGGCATGCCTGTAATCCGGGTACTTGAGAGGCATAGACTGAAGGACCAGGGTTTAAAGCCAGTATTGTCTACACAGGAAGTTTGGGACCAGCCCTGGCTAAATGAAACACTAGCAAGAAAGACATGAAGTAAGGGAGGGAAGGAGGGGTGCAGGGAGAGAGGGAGGGAAAGGAAAGGAAGGAGAGAGAGAAAACAGACAGGAAAGAGAAGGAAGACAGCAGTGGGGAGTGAGGGGAGTGGAGTGGAGAGGAGAGTGAAAAGGAAGGAAGGGAGGGAGAAGAGGGCAGAGGATGAGAGAAGGCCAGAGAGAGAGAGAGGAAGGCTGCTCTCCTAACTTCTTGAAAGCAGGGGAAAATGGGTGTAGTTTTTATTGGCTATAGAAAAGGAGACATCTAACCAATCTGTGTTTCCCTGAGGCCTGGAAGAAACCAGACAAGCAGGGTGGAGGAGATCCTGGTTTCACTGGATCTTATGAGATTGTTCTTCAAGCCCCCTCCCCCACTGACTGGAGATTGCTGAGGAGAGACTTGGAAATTTTGAGAGGGTGTTGGCTGAGTCCCTATGGTCAGACAGTGCCTCTAGAGTTTGCTCTTTTTCGTTGCTTTGTTTTGGGTTTTTTGTTGGTTTGTTTTTCAAGATAGGCTTTCTCTGAATAACAGCCTTAGCTGTCCTGGAACTAGCTCTGTAGACCAGGCTGGCCTTGAACTCACAGAGATTTGCCTGCCTCTGCCTTCCAAGTGCTGGGATTAAAGGCGTGCGCCACCACCTCCCGGTTTAGGGTTTGTTCTTCACTATCTCCTTCCTGTGCCAACATGAAGATTTGAGACATCAAATAAACTTCGCAGGAAGCCAAGTAGCCGATGCATGGAAAAGCATGCAGTACAATCTGTTGGTGAGGCTCCAGAGACTTTAGAATGCTCCTTCTCAAGGCCAGCGAGACACCTTAGGGGCTTATTGGTTTAGAGCATAGATTGTTCCAATAGAGGAGCCACATTCAGTCCCCAGGACCCAAGTCTGTCACTCTAGGTCCCGGGGATGAAAGGCCTCTGGCCTCTGTGGGTACCTGCACTCGCGTGTGCGTACATACCTCCATACAGACATGCTCTTATGCACTCACGTGTGCGTTCCACACAGACATACTTACATACACTCACGTGTGTGTGTGCATACCTCCACACAGACATGCACACATACATGCACATGTGTGTACATACCCCCACACAGACATGCTCACATACACAGAGTTTAAAATAACACAGATTAATCTTGCTTTTTGTGGTAGTGCATGCCTTTAGTCCAGGTTAAAATAAAACGGGTGGAGGTGGGAGAAAACCCTTTTGCCCTCTCCCCCTCCCAGCAGATACCATGGCACCTTGCTCTCCCAGATGGTTAAAGAACATCGCCAAAGCTCAAATCCAGGACATGAAGTCAGCAAACCTCCAAGTTGCCGTCATGGAAAAAAAAAAAAAAAACTCGAATCTGGCCGCTCTCCTTGTTTACTTCGCTTTTTAAAAGACTGATTCTTTTTAATTATGATTATGTTCCTGTGGGTCTTGTGTGTGAGTGCTGCTATCTGCAGAGGCCAGACACATCTGATTCCTGGAGCTAAAAGGAGGCTGGGAATGGCCCAGTGAATGCTGGGAACTGGACTCAGGTCTGCTACAAGAGCAATATCTGTTCTTAATGGCACAGCCATTCCTCTGGGCTTTTATTTCACTTTTAATCTTTAAGTACTTTTAAAGTCACAGAAAAGTGGAAAAATAATATGAAGAAACACCCAAAATCTCAGCCAAGGTTTCACATTGCCTCTGGTCGTTTTATTTTACCCAAGACCTGAAGGATTAGTGGCTATTGTGCCCCATAACTGTCCCCAACAGAACGGGGTGGCTTTCTTTTTCATCTAGGTATAAATTATATCTAAAACTGTGAATGAATACAGAAACACTGGGATATTTTCAGTGTCAAGAGCCCTATTCAAAGGGTCTTCCGTGTCTGGGGAGACGGGTTGGCAGGGAGTATAAGTAACTGGCAAAAAGCAGCAAAGGCCCCCGATGACCCCAAGCTGGGTCTCCTCAGGCTGGGATAAGAGGAGGCCTGCAAAGGCCGCTTCCTAGAAGGGCCCGCCCATGCTTCCTCCTCAGCTTGGCCCTTCCTGCAAGCCATTGTCACATAGGGAGGACCAAGCCAGCAGGCCTTGCAGGGAGGCATTTCCGGGAGGCACAGGAGCAGGCAGCCTGGCAGGGCGGGGCCCATTGAGGGAGGAAGTGCTTGCCGAGGAGTGGCACGTCGCCCTGGGCTATGCCAAGTGCCCTGCTGGGCAAGGGGAGGGGACTGTGCCACCACTGGGACCCCAAACAGACCATTAAGGCTTAGAGCAGAGCTGCCTTGATTCCCACAGTGAGGACAGTATTTCTTATCTCTTAGCATCTTCCTAGGGCTCTGTGTTGAGGGGGGAAAAAATCACTGTGTTCCCTGCACCCATCCATCCACTCATTCACTCCATCCGCAAATGGTTGCTGAGCTTCATCTGCCTGCTAGGAACAGAACAAGGATCAGGGAGCAGGGAATGAGGATTGCAAATGTCCCTGCTCTGCTGAAGTTGCCACTGTAGCAGATAGACTGACAAAGGCTAGCAGACACAGTAGTAAGAAGCATGCTCACAGTAGGTGGTGGGTGGTGCCAGGGGTAAGAAGGAGAGACATCACCTAGCTTGGGGAGCCTGCCTGGCAGACTGTGAGTCCAGCCTGCCCAGTCATGGGGAATAACTGTAACTATGTTCCAGTGGCTCCCAGGATAAACTGTATCCACTTGGAACCAATTTATCTCTCCAGTCGTGTTCCCCTCTAGGGCCTGCAGCTTACCAGGGCTGGGGAGGAAGGGGGTAGGTAATCTTCCTCTGAGATTCTACACCCCATTACATTCCCTCCCTCCTCTAGCTCTGTCTTCTGTTTACATGACACTTGGTGCAGAAACCCACTGGCCCGTGTCTGGCCATACTACAGTTATAGGTGATGCATTAGAAGGCTCCATTGGCTATGCCTGGCTATGCCTCCCCCTCCTGTACCCAGCACCTGCCTGGTATACAGAGTAGGTCTCAGTAATGGAATGCAGAATGATAGGGCAAGCCCAAAGTGGGCTTTGGAAATCTTCAGTGAGCAGACTCGACGGTGCTTCTAGCTATTTCACAAACTGTATTCCCAGCTGTGGGCTCCTAGGATACAGATTTCCTGTGGCCAAGGGGCTGGTGTTGGGGAAAGAGTCTCGTTTCGTTATAGAAAATGACTGGCTCAAGAGGCATTGTGTCCAAGAGAATAGGAGCAGCCACCCCTCTCCCTGACTCCACCCCTGCCCTGGGTGCCAGTCTGGGCTGGCTACACAACTCCTGGAAACCCTGGTCATCAATGTGCTTCCTCTCCCTCCCCTAGGGACCTGAGCACTCCTGGGGCTGTGGCGCCTCTGCCACAGAGGCTAAGTTCTTATAAGCATAAGCCAGACTGGCTGGTTGGCTACTACTTGGCCCCCAAGATCAGCTGGCCTTCCCTTGAAAGGGTCCTACCACTGTCTTGTCTTCTGGTTCCTGTCCACACAGCCCCGACCCATACCCTTGTCTTGTCACCTGGATGGAATGGAATGTCTGTGACTCACCGCTTAGAGCAACTTTCTGAAGCTCCCTTTCCAGGTCGCCTCTTTACTCAGAGACCTGTAAGGGCTCGCCCAAAGGACAAGAGCACAACACTAAAGCCTGGAATTCTAGGTTTTCTGCGGACTGACCCTAACTCTCTTCCCTGCTCCCCTTTGCCAGTTTCTTTCGAGCAACGGGCCAGTTCTAAGTTTTACCTATCTTGAAGGTTTTCCCACTTTCCTGTAGCTGTCTGGCCCTGACAGTTCTTAGCTCAGACAGTCCTGGCTCAACCATCTCCCACATAAGTGGTCTTTTAAGCTTGTTCCCTGTAGCAGTGATTTAATAACCAGTCACCCCCAGAGTGTTAAAGGTCCCTGCAGTCCTAGAACGCGTTTTGCTTTCCTTTTTGCATCTGTCTCAGCTTTTCATCTATAAAGTTAGAGCCCGAGGTGCAGACTCACCCCGTCTCAGACTGTGCTGTGACACAGTAGCTGGAAATTGGGAGACCGAGAACGGGGTTTACCAGTGGGAAGTCCAGCCCCTCACTGCTGGGTTCCATGTCTTCTCACTTGTTACACGTTTGGCTCCCGTATCCTCGTGTTCCAAACACGCCTATAGAAGGGGAGATGACACAGTGTACAGTGCACAGCGGGAGCTCAGAGCCTCCATCTGCTTGTTCTCCAGAGGGAGGACGTTGTAAAGGCATCCGGAAGGATCACCACCATTGGGCCCTGACAGTCGGATGTCAGTTATCAGCATAGAAAGAATGGCTGGTACAGGAACCATCTCCTTACCTTCCTCTGGGTATGTTCTTGTCAGCTCTAGATTAGGGGACAGACAGAGGAGCCAGAAACCATTTACAAAAATGAAAACAAAAACTTACCGATTCCTCTTCCTAGGCCACGCAAACTTCACGTCCTTCCTATTATCTGGAGAAGAGAACCTGTGTAGGAGTTACCAGGGGGAGGGAAGAAGGCTCCCCAGGGCTGCTGCAGACACTGCACTCTGGTGCAAGGCTGATGGAAGGAGCTTGGGGCGATCAGTCTCCTGGGGCGAGGTGCCTGCTGGGAGGTGAATGTTGCCCCACTGAGAATGAGGGGGAGAAAACTGTCAACGGGATGGGGGTTTCAAGTAAAGAAAGCAGGTGTGGGGGCAGATGGAAATGGGAGGGATAAACCTGCCCTTACTGAGCAGCTGTCATGTGCCAGGCACCAGGCTAGGCACATCTCCATCTATTACATCATCTGACCGTCCCCGCAATCCTGGGAGACAATGTTATTGGCAACATTCCCAAACACGGAAGTTTGTTTCACTTCTTCTTTCCTTTGCAGTTCTAGCCATAAAGTTATTCGTGTTCATTACAGGCATGCTACATGAAAATAATAAAAGTATATGTAAGGAAATAAAGAGCATCTATAGTCCCCATGGTCACGACACAACACCGTAGCCTTCAAGTATGTTGTAAATTTCAGGTTTTGACATTCATTTTAAACATATGTAATGCCACATTGTGTGTGTAATGTACTTCCTTGGTGACCTTTACAACAAAAATATTTTCATGTCATTAAAAATTCTACAAAAAAAAAGCATCTTGTGTGCTTTCCTAGTGTCCCATGCAAATACAACTAGTTTCCCAGCCGTTCCCCAGCTTCTGGGCATCCAAAAGGTGAATAGCATCATTGCCCCGACATCCTTTGCCATATTTCTTTTCTTTTTTTTCTTTTTTAGGAATCGGTTATTTTGATATAACCTTAGAACAAACAATTTGGAAGAAAGAGGAATTATCTTCTTTTTGAAGGCCCCCCAGATCCCATGATTTGGCCAGGGCACAGGTGCAGTCCCCCGCAAGGTGCAGGCCGTCATATCTCTCATGCATTCACCTGCCAGATGGGGCCAGAGAGGAAAATTTATCTTACTTATTCAGATTAAATAGAAAAATCTAGAAGAAACAGTTCTGGACGCCTGAACGAGAAAGACAGGACAAATGTTTGTGGGGCTGTGCGTCCCTGGTTCTGAGCGTTATACAACCTACATAGACTTAAAGTAACACAGGCAAAGCTGTGATGTGGGTAGTTGTGCTAAGTTCTTGCCTCTGGAGTTAGTCTGTCCAGTTCTGATTTTAAATAATTTGGTTTCTAGTTTTAGAAGTAATGTTTACTTTTTGTGGAATATACTAGAAAATATGAATAAGGAAAAAACCCATAGCCTTTCTCAAATGCTTATTATTAATGCTTAGGATTGGAAGTACTTTTCAGTACTGTGTGTGTGTGTGTGTGTCTAAGTATGGTGTATGCACATTTGTGTGTACCCATGCATGCATGAGCAGAAGCCAGAATCGAGTGTTGGATGTCTTGTTTTATCCCTTTCCAGATTATTTCCTTGAGAAAGGGGCTCTCACAGAATCCAGCTGAGCTAGGCTGGCCCTAGCGATGCTCCTGGCTTGGTCCCTCACAGCTTTTGCCATGAGTGCTGGGATTCAAACTGGCGTCTTTCTGCACAGCAAACAGTCTAACCCACGGATCTACCTCCCCAGCCCTGTCTATCTCTTTTCTAATATATCTGGATACCAGTATTAAAAAAATAGCTGCGTAAAATTGGAATTTGTATTATATATACTATCATACCTCATTTGCCTGCAAGCATTGTATTCTAATCATTATACCTTTAATTTTCATTGAAAATATCTTACTAGCTATGTGATTTCAAGTTGAGTATTATTAACATGCTAAGCATGTTTTTACTCATGACCAATTAGATTTCATTTCTAAACATTTCCTATTAATAACTCCATGATGAACGTCTGAACATCTGCGAATATTAATCTTTGACCTCATCTCCGATTACATCCTTCAAACAGATCCTTAAGAGTGAAATTACTAGGTCAAAGTTTATGTGCATTGTTAAAGCTCTTGGTACGTATTGCCAAACTTTGTTCTCAAAAACATTCCTAGGACAGTGGAAGATAAAACCAGACCCTGTCTGATACTGATTATTAAACACTGAAAACTATTCTAACAGTAGGGCAGTGGTGGTACACGCCTTTAATCCCAGCACTCGGGAGACAGAGGCAGGGGGACCTCTGTGTTCCAGGCCAGCCTGGTCTATAGAGTGTTCCAGGACAGCCAGACTACACAGAGAAACCTTGTCTCAAAAAACAATAAACAAAAACAAAAGCAAAAAATCAGCTCTAACATTTCATAGTCAAAGTGTGCTTGTTTTCCTTAGTTTCTGATGCCACCAACTGAACCAGGGCCTCATGTCTGCCAAGCACACATTCCGTCACTAAGCTTCACTTCACCCCTGGTCCCTGAGTTATACTTCCAGATATATATGATATATAATTGTTGCTAAGCACATTTGAAATGTTGCTGTTTCTTTTTAAAGATAACTTATTTATTTATTTATTTATGTGTATGGATGTTTGTGCATATGTGTGTCTGTGCACCATGTACATGCTTGGTGCCCGTGGAGGCAAGAAGTGGGCATTAGATTCCCTGAGACTGGCGTTAAATATGGTCATGACCCACTGTGTGGGTGCTGGGAATTGATCCCAGGTCCTCTGGAAGAAAATCGAGTATTCTTAACTGCTGAGCCATTTCTCCAGCCCCATAGTTATTTGTTTTATTATCTTTGGGGGTTATCTGTTATAGACCCCTAACTGCTTGTTTTTATCTTAGAATATTCTCATTGTTTTAGATGACCTCTTTGTGTATACTTTAAGTGTCTCAGTGCTATCCCAATTATAGTTATTCTTGAAAATTTTTCCAAATGAAGAAGAGCTCTCAAAAGAGGAGGAGGAGGAGGAAGAGGAAGAGGAAGAGGAGGAGGGGGAGGAAGAAGAAATCTCCATTTTTATAGACAAAGAAAGTTGCGAGTCAATGTAAGACATGAGTTACTTAAAGACAGTTAACTGATAAGTGTCTAGCTGCGATTTAAACTTCAGTATGACTTGTTCTAGAGCTCTTAATTAGAAAATGAAGAAGATTGCCAGACAGTGATGGTGCACACATTTAATCCCAGCACTTGGAAGGCAGAGGTAGGCAAATCTCTGTGAGTTCGAGGCCAACCTGATCTACAAGAGCTAGTTCCAGGACAGTTAGGGATGTTACACAGAGAAATCCTGTCTCGAAAAATGAAAGAAAGAAAGAAAGAAAGAAAGAAAGAAAGAAAGAAAGAAAGAAAGAAAGGAAGAAAGAAAGGAAGGAAGAAGACAAAGAAGAAGATGATATGGAGGAGGGAGGTTTAGTAACAGTAGCTGTAGATCATGTTTGGTGGGACCACTAAAGGTCACCGGTCAGAGGGACTGACACTTAGGGAGGAGGAGAAGTTACAGAGGGCTGGAGACTTAGGAGCCAGGAAAGAGTCTGATCTGTGGCCAGCTGTGTATCTTTCTAATCGTTGCCTCTGGGCTCAGGAATGAGTTCCTTGTGCCCTCTCCCTTCAGTGACCTTTCAGAGAGTTGCCTCCAGCCATGTGCCAGAAAGCTCTCCAACTCTGTGGTGCACACAGCAGGACAAGCTTTGGTTTGCCCTCTTCTGTATATTCCCAAAGCCAAGGGGCTCCGTGTTAGTTCTTGTGGGTAGTAATGGGAGGACCTCAGAGGCAAGCAGATTCAGCCAAGTGCAGATTTCTTTTTTGAATCCATTTTCCATGAATTTCTTGTTTGTTTTTGCTTTCTCAAGACAGGGTTTCTCTGTGTAGCCTTGGCTGTCCCAGAACTTGCTACGTAGACCAGGCTGGCCTTGAACTCAGAGATGCGCCTGCCTTTGCCTCCCAAGTGCTGGGATTAAAGATGTGTGCCACCACCACACTGTGGATTTCCTTCATCATCTTGTCTTACCCAATCACACTTATTTCTACCTGAAGTTCTACTGCCCTTTGCTGACTGGTTGTAAAGGAGTCATTCTAGGAGTGAGACACTAGGAAAGAGAGACTGGGCTGCTGACCTTGGGAAGGGTACACAGGGCTTCCTGATGAGTCCCCAAACTCTTTGACCTCTCTGAAGTCCCTCAAACCCCACTTTCTAGAGTCAAAGAGGATGGAAGAGACAGGATCAGGAAGAAGAGGGACCACTTGCCCTCTGCCTTCTCTCTCACTAATGGCTCTACCTGGATTTCGCTGTAGGATGTTTAAACTGGGTGAAGGTACAGACCTGTGGAAGCCAGGATATAGCCCCAGGAGGCTGTAGAGGTTGCAGGAATGAAGAGAAAAGTGAGGTTCTGCAACACAGGAGACCAAAGAGCAAATGGAAATGACTTACCGAAAAGAAGGAAGGAGGCTAGCAAGATGACTCAGCGTTCAAAAGTCCTAGGTCCCACGCTGGGGGAAAAAAAAAAAGAAAGAAAAAAAACACTGATCCTAAAAGTTGTCCTTTGACCTCTGCACATGTACCATGACATACACACTCCTGCACATATACACATCACACACACCCATAATAATAAAAAATAAAAATTTAGAAAGACAGAAAAGAGAAAGAGGCAACAGAAATTTTAAATACATAGGATTTTTTAAAAAAAGTGTCTGCTATTTGTGTATGTTACGTGTGAATACTTTTTATTTGATTGGGTGTTTTGTTCTTGTTGTTGTTGTTGTTTGAAACACGGTTTCTCTGTGTAGCCTTGGCTGTCCAGGAACTAGGTCTTGTAGACCAGGCTGGCCTCAAACTCACAGAGATCTGCCTGCCAAAATGAGGTAATTTATAAAGTCTGGGTCTGTGATTGATCCCCTGAGTAGAGGAGACACTACTTAGGGGTTCAGGTTGGTCATTCAGAGTAGAGTATCAAGTTAAGGGAATGATTGTGCATAGGATTCAAGCCAAAAAAAAAAAAAAAAAGATGTTGGTTCTGGCAGCCCAACCAATGGTGATGTTGAGTTGGAGACAGAATCAGCTTCAGGAGAGATGAGATGACGAGGTTTGACTTGCTAGTCAGGTCTCCAGGGAGGTTAGGAGACTTAGATAGGAAATCGATGGGCTGACCCAGTAACACCACAATCTTCAGCAGAGCCCATCCAGCCCCTAACTTAGGCACAGCACTTCCCTCTGCTAACAGTCTTTTTGCCCCGGATCTCTGGCCGAGGTCAGGCTAATTCCAGGACTTTGTCTCTCCTACTCTGAAGAACGCAGTGCAATCTCCATTTATTCAAAAAGCCCTGACCGCCTACCTTGTCTCTGCAGTTCCTATGCTAGATCCTGTGGCTTAAGCATGAACAAAATAATCTCCGTGCCCGTGAGGAGCTGATGGTCTGCTGGTTAAAGACAGGCAACTGGCAATCAACAAATGAATGGTTCCAGAAAGCAAAAGACAGGCAGTGAGAAGGACTGGCCTGGATGTCTGAGCAATGCAGGCCTGAGAATTGGGCTCGGTATGGAAGGGAATAGGACAGGAGCCAGGTGGTTGAGTCAGGTAAACTCGTGGGATTTGTCTGTCTCAGATGGGAAACCATTGGAGGCCACGAGCAGGGAAGTGACATACACCCGTTGGAGGTCATGAGACTCTGACAACTCTGACAGCACTGTGGAGAATAGCCTGTAGTGCTGACAAGAGGGAGAAGCAAATAGAAGAAAACAATGTCTCAGAGATAAGAGCCTTGGATTCCTCAATATGCTTTGTGAGCCGAGATGTTTAGGTGTGTCAGTCACTTAGTCCAATCTATCTGTATGGTTATCTGGTTGTAAATGGCCATTGGAAATATCTATACCATTTATGTCATAGGGGCACGGCGGGAATCACTGATAGAATGTTTAAAAAGTTACTTTTGCAGAACAAAGGGCCACACAAGAGCAAAGGCTGTGCTTATCTGCCCTCCTCCTCCCCACACTGGATACTTGCTAATCCAATTGGCTAACTGGGGCCCATAAGATAATGTGAGTTCATTTCCACTGCGAATATTGTGGCTTCTAAGGCCTCACTCACTGTGGTTGGATAACTGATTTGGCTAATGAGGCCAAACTCAACGATGGGACCCCAGGGCCAGCCAGATTCTTCCCCTCAGTTCCCAAACCAGTGGTGGCTTTGAACGGGGTGTTGTTGATCATCGGTGACCTCACTGAAAGAATGGAGGTAATTCCACTTAGTCCCTCACCATGGAGGCCACCCACCTCTAGGACAAGAAACAAGGGCTATGTGTGACAGCAGAGATTTGCTTCAGGTAGCCCACTGCCTCTCTTCTCGGAAGCAATTAGTGGGGGGCAGGGGGTGGGGTGGGTTATGGAGTCACCAGAAACCCCTCAGGAAGTGTCCAAGTATTACTTGTGCCATTGTTTTTGCCCAAGGACAACTATTCCTGTTGTCAGAGGATTGAGAAATAAAGCCTGCAGCATGTCAAGAAAGACCACAGTAATTAGTGGTGTTCCTCTAGAAGATGTCACCTGTGCCCAACCTCAGCCCCGAAGGCAGATCTCAGTAAAGAGATTTTGTTTAAATACATATACATGTATCTACACTTACAAAACAACCAAGCATAAAGAATTAAAAAAAAGAAGAAGACAGACAGACACTGGTGTGAGGACATGGGTCAATGGTAGAAGACTCGTCTTGTGTGCAACAAAGGAAAAATTGAAAAGCCAGATCCCACCTTTCAGTGTGCTTCAGCTAGGGGTGTAGCTTACTTTGAACCACGTCACTGCAGAGCCTTACAGTAGACTGCGGAACTGGGCAGTTTTATCTCAGTTACAGCCAAGGAAATTGGTACCAAGAGAAGCTGATGGAGTCAACCACAGTCAGTGTCATTCTAAGATGGCTCCCAGTCTTCAGATTACCATTCTGAAGCATCTGCTAGTCTTTTCTCTTGTTTCATAAAGGCTGGTGCTCCCCACATCCTGGGACCCTCTCAGGCCAGAAATAATTGAAGAAAAACTCAGCTCTCGGGACTAATTTTCCACTCTATCCTTAGAAGACAAAAGAGCAACCAGCCAATAAATATTGAAGGCCTATGTGTGAGAGAGCTGGCGGAGCAAGGAAGACATGCTTGTCTATGGGTAATTCAAGAGTAAGATCCAGTAATGTCTACCCAAATGAAAGACAGTGATAGTCACAGAGGAAGAAGAAGACGAGACTGGGTGAGTAAGAGTCAAGAGCTGTAGGGTACGGTGGGGAGAGGGATGGTACCATTGATTCCGTCTCCATTTCCTGGAAGCCAGGTGGCCTGATTTCCTTGTTTCCTGGTTCTTGATCCCCCTGGACCATGGTAGATGGAGGCCAGGGCCACTGGATGTGCCCAACAGAGCCTGCATGGAGGCCAGATCTGTTCAAGCCAGATCTGTTCAGGCCAGATCTGTTCAGGTGATTCAGGTCCAAGCCCAAAGCCCCCAGATCATTTCTTCTCCAGAACTGATGTTTGCTGCTAGGGCCTGGGTGGGAACAGCCCAGGCAGCAGAAGAGGTTTCTTCCAAGCTGAGGGGAGGTCCTTCCAGCAGAGAGAAGACCAGAGGAGGTAGCTAGTGGACATCTTGCACAGCACACTCTAACTGGGCCCACAGTTCCACTGGAGTGACAAAATGACGCAGGGTGGGACAGGCAGGGAGGGAGAGACAGCAGAAAAACCTGCTGTTCCTGTCAGGTTGGCCATCCTCCCTGCATCTCCGTCAACTCTGCTTTAAAAATATAACCAGAGGCTTACCATGGAAGAGCAGGGAGAGAGGCCCTTCCCAACACTTAGAAAATCCTTTTAAATGCTCATAAAAACTGATTTTTTAAAATAAAAAAACAAAACCTAAGTTTGGGGTTAATTTTTCTGAGACATGGTTTCTTGCATCCCAGGTAGGCCTTGAACTTGCTAAATAATTGACGGCCTTGTTCTTCTGATCCCACCACCTTCACCTCCCTCATGCAGGGTTTGGAGGTATGCACCACCACTCCAGACTTTACGCTGGAGATCGCACCGAAGGCCTCATGCAGTATAGGTCAGAACTCTACCACCCAACCTATGTGCTGTTTACTTCTCTCGGGTGTTTTTGATTGTTTGTTTTCAGATAGGGTCTCATTATGTAGCCTTTGCTGCCCAGGAAATCACCGTGTAGATCAGGCTGGCCTGGAACTCACCGACATTTATCTGCCTTGACCTCCCAAGTGCTGGGATTAAAGGCATGCCCAACCATGCCTGCCTGCAGACTAAGTCTTTAAATGTATTGAATATGCATTACTTCGGTATATAAGGCTCACTAATTTTTCAGTTCCTTTATCTTCTTCATACTCTGTCTTTGAAAACTCATTATGGGAGCTTAAGATGCAATCTCCCCTGGAGAAGAGAGGGAGACTTGAACCAGGAGGATTGCCATGAAAGCAGCCTACGCTGCAGCAAATTATGACGTAAGAAACACCAGAATGTGGGATCATCATAACCACATCTGAGTTATGCTTTAAACTGCCTTTGGGCTATTACCCATGACCTTGTCTCTAAGTCCACGAGGAGGATGCTTTCCTTCAGGTGAGGGAGCTGGGCTTAGAAATGTTTGTGAAAACTTGAACTTGAGCTACCCGAAGAAGTGGAGGCCACAAGAGCAAGCTTCCACCTGAACTTCTTGGCCAAAGGAAGGTGATGGGTGTCGAAGCTGCCTTTGGCTGCGTGGCCAGCCCAGCACAGGGGGCCGTGGCCTTCACGGACTTGAATCCGTCCAGTTGAAGCACTTAGACTTGTACTCTTCACTTTTTCCAGGCCCTGTCATTTCCTCCTCCACCGTGCAAGGAAGAGTGACTTCCTTCTCTTTAGCAGAAAAAACTGATTTCTGAACAATAGGAAAAGGGGGCTCTGTCTCCTAGCTCCTTCTCTGTCACATTTTTCCAGCAGCCTCTGACATCACACCTACCCTAGTGCCCACCCTAAGGTCCAACACAGAGCCGAGTGATGGGTAAGTAGCCTAGTGACTTAAGACCACAGAAGCTGGCTTAGACCATCACACCTGGCTGCCTTTCCCTCCTGTTCTTCATACACAAGAGCCTCGTGAACTCTGCTGGCCCCCAACAGGGAAATAACGCTGGACAATGGCTGCTTATCTAAATGATCAGCAGGGCTGTAACCAGTGCGCTCACTGACACCTTTAAACTCAGCAGAAACTTCTGGAGATAAAGAGATCTTCACTAGGGAGGAGGAACAGGGAAAGGAATAAAAAGGGGAGGGGAGGAAAGGGGAGAAGTACACAGAGAAGTCAGGGTGTGTCTACGCCAGGGGGTGTTCAATCAGAACTTAAAAGGTCCCAGGATTCCCCTGATAGCTCCTCTCCCAGTCCTTGGCTTCCTCTGCCATGCATACCTACAAATAATCTCTTGGAGACACTTTGATTTGCCTTTTACCTATTTAACAGCCCTAAGATGGTATAGCCAAGTGCCTAGACCTCAGCACCACATGATCTCTGGGTAGCAAGAAGTGGTGCTTTGCTGATAGTACTTGGCTCTCATAGGGTCTAGAAGTTCCCTCTGGCATGAATACCTGCTATGCAAAATGTCAGTGGAAAAAGACTAGAAGGGGCTTTGTAAAATAGAGCTGAGAAGCAACACAAAAAGGAAGCTTTGCTCTGGAAGGACATGGAGTAGGTTCCTGGCTCACTGAGTAAGTAGCTGCGTGGGCCAAGGACACCTGCAGAAAAGCAAATTATCAGGAACAAAACCGGAAGTGGGAAAGTTGGGATGCTCGAGGTTCATGCCCAACTCACACTGAGCACAAGAACAACCACAGCCCACTTTACACATCCGGTAGCCACTGGCCTCGATGGCCCAAGGACTGTGGAAACGAGCAAAAGCTGGAGATCGAAGATGGACGAGAGCCAGAACTCTGCCAAAGGTTTGAGTAGCTTCTGTAGGGCTGGTTCTTGGCTTTGAGTGTGGAAGAAACGACACAGTTGCCTTTTTCTACCCAGAATGCTCTGCTTCAGCTTCTCTTATTAGGAAACTCCTGGTCATCCTTCAAGATCTAGCCAAAATGTCACCTTTTCTAAAGGCCTTTCCTAACTTCTCTCTCCTCTTCTATTTCTTTTCTTCTTCTTTTTTCTCTCTCCCCCTCTTTTTTGTTTTGTTTTGTTTTGTTTTTTCAAGACAGGGTTTCTCTGTATATCCCTGGATGTCGTGGAACTTATTCTGTAGACCAGGCTGGCCTCGCTGAGTGCCAGGATTAAAGGCATGTGCCACCACCACTTGTCTCCCTTCTCCTATTTCTAACTAGTCATTTCCCATCCTGAGCTCTTAAAAAAGCAGGCCTTGGTATTTTACCTATATGGACGTCCATCTCCAATAGCAAACTGTGAGGTTTAATAGGAGGGCCACATGTGGCTCACATCTCAAGGGTGAGTATGAGCATGTAATGAGCATGGGTTCAATGCTTAGGTGCTAAGCTACAGAATGGATGGATGAGATGAATGACGGAAGCCAAGAGTCCCAGAACTGCAGTCAAATGGGATATTGCCTCAACAGAATTTGAAGAGGGCTGTTGGGAATATTATGTTATGTCAGCGCTACCATTTTATTAGTTTTTAAATGAAGTGTTGGCTCTTAGTAGGTATAATTAGCATGAATCATTCATGGGTTATTTTCCCAGGACTTTTGTAATTATGGATCTAATTAGTCTTTAAACCTTGCCATATAAGTTTCACTCTGTAAGATAGAGATTACCATGAACTCTGAACTGTCTATCCTGGAACTGTCTGCTTTGAGCGTTACCTCTACCGTGTTTTTAGGCCAAAAAGCAGCTTGCGTCCATAAATGACTATCTGAGTAGGACCCACATTAATTTGGCCAAAATAGAAGTAACTAGAGGAACCTAACCTATTATGCAAAATCAGCATTGAACACAGAACATGCCCTGTTATCTAAAGGCTTTGGAATACCCTCATCTCTCCGCTTTCCCATTTAGATAGGACGGTGAGCACTTCGGGCACAGCTGGCCTTGGATCCCCAGAATTCATAATCCAGAACCTTCAACCCTCTGAGGAGACAAAGAGAGCATTCTCGGGGGTTAAAATCTTAAGTATTTACAAGACACACTCTCCGCATTGTGTTCCTGTTTTTCTTCAAAGGGCAAAGACAGAGGTATGCACTCAATTCGTGCGGGCGCTTATTTCTTGGTGTGACAGCTGCAGAGGTACACGAGCATGAGTGAGCATGCGCACAGGTGCTTTCAGGAGTGTGCTGGGTGCGCTTCAGTAGTTGCCCCTTTTCTTCTTCCTCAGACACCTACACCTCAGAAAGGCCCGCTTTCTGCACCCATTGTGATGCAGACGCCATGGCTCTTATGCAAACCAGAACAGCCATAAAGGGGCAAACATTTTCCACTCTGTATGTCATTTATCACGTGTGCTGATATTTACCGTTTTGTGCTGAATACCCTGCTGCCCGTTGAGGATGCCAACATACATTGCCACCTAGTGTCTTTGTCCCTTTTCAGCCAGGGGGAGGCAGTGCAAGGAGGTTAGATCTCCCTCCCTCTTTCCCTCCCTCCCTCCCTCCCTCCCTCCCTCCTTTACAATCTCTCTTTGGTTTTTCTGGCCACAGCAGACATGTCTCTCTTTAATACCCTTGTGCTATCCTTGCAATCACCGACTTCTCCCTTCCAGCTTGAAGTCTTGTGGTTCTAGAAAGGCTTCTCCCTCAGCTGCCCCTTGTGACCATCCTTCAGCTTCTGCCTCCAGTGACATGGTTGCCCTTTTTCTGAGGACTTCTTGAGGACAGGCATGCAGACCGTCTCTCATGAAATATTCCAGGCAAAGTTCATCCTGTGGATTTTATATCTGGTCCTGAATATCATGATTCACATTAGACTTTCCCATCGCTCCGCTGACCTTATCTTCCAGAACAAAAGGCACACTTACCCACCTACCTGGATGTTATCGCCAAAGACCACGCACTTCAAATCCATCACTAAAGACTGTTCGATGCAAGGGTAACAATACCTACTCGCCCTGCCGTGGGACAACTCAGTTAGACTAGTCCAGTTTCAGATCTTTCTGGAGCATTGGATGAGGCCTTTACTGACACTGCCTAAGGACTCCCCTTCTCCATCTGTCTGGTCTTATTTCCTCACCAAAGTGTCCCCCAAGAGCATGTCCTAAATGGGGCTCCCATGAACTCTCATCTTGCCCCTTGGTCAGATTCCAGGAACTCCAACCTTTTCCCTTGCTGTGATGAAATCAACCTTTTCTGAACCCCGTGCATCCCCCAAGCTCCAGGAATATCCACGAGCTCCCTGTGTCATCTCCCAGAGCCTCAGGCTCTGGCCTTGGAGAGAGCAGTGCCTGTTCTCCCTTAGGTGGACCATGATGCTGACAAATGCACCCTGGCAATCTAGTTGTGAGTCTTCCTTACGGAAAATCATGTGCTCCCTTGAGGTGGACAGTGGCTCGGGAAAACACTCGAAACCATTCTCCAAAGATTTCTTGTGTTCTGCATTTTGGAAAAGGGGGCAGAGGGCATCCGCCGTTTGGGACCTTGGTTTCACTTTGACACCCTGTTATATAGGTCATGGCCACTTTAACTAGCTGAGGGTCATTCTAACCCTTACTCTGCCATTTTTGGTCATCCAGGCTCCAGGGCAGGGATGGCTGGCTGGGCCCAGCGTCATCATTTTTAGTGACAAGAGAAGTTGCATTTCTGTGCATGCTTTTGCCAAGGCGGGGCTAGCGTTTCTTTCCTACTGGCCATTCTTCTCACATGAGTGCTACTCTGTCACCTCAGATGTCACACCCACCATCTGCTGCCTGGCCAATCCCAGCTGAGCTTCTCTGGGTCCCAGGAGTGGACAGTTAGGATTCCAGATTTCTTTACCTTTCATTCTCTTTCACCCCAACCCCCAACCAAATTGTCACTTATCTATTGTTCAGAGAGTTAGCGTATGGTTTTGTGCTCACTTTTCATATTTAAGAGACTCTTGGGAGTATATCCATTATTGGTCTAATTTGCTGTCTTTTGCCATGATAAACGCCATAACCAAAAGCAGCTTTAGAGGCAAGGGTTTATTTGGGTTATACAAGCCGGATTACAAAGCATCACTGAAGGAGGTCAAAGCAAGCATTCAATCAGGGCAGGAACCTGGAGGGAGAAAATGAAGCAGAGACCACGGAGGAATGCTGATTACTAGCTCACTGTCCACAGACTGCTTGTCTCACTTTCTTATACAACGCAGGACCACCTGCCCAGGGATGGTGCCGCCCACAGTGGGCGAGGCCCTCTCACCATCATTAACTAAGAAAATCCCCAAGGACTTGCCTAAAGAGCACTTTGATGGAAGTATTTTCTCAATAGAGCTTCCCCCTTTGACTCTAGCTTGTGTCAAGTTGACAACAAACCAACTAACCAGCACAATTATATTCATTTACCAATTTAAAAGCTATTTGGAGAAAATGGAAAGTATCAGTATAACTTAAAAGTTGTTGCTGGTTTCAATTTTTTTTATTTTTTTATTTTTTTTATTTTTTATTTATTTATTTTTTTGAGACAGGGTTTATTTGTAGCTTTGGAGCCTGTCCTGGAACTAGCTCTTGTAGACCAGGCTGGCCTCAAACTCACAAAGATCCGCCTGCATCTGCACCCGAGTGCTGAAATTAAAGGTGTGCACCACCACCACCTACGACTCAAAAATCTTGAAAGGGGAGCAAATGTATACTTATAATGTAAGGCAGGTAGTGTCGTGCAAATGGGGGCCCTCCAGGAGGGAGGGAACTAGACTGATGCGTTGTTTTCCATCGAGTAGCACAGCAGAATGGCTGTGGCTAAATGACCCAGGGAGAAACACATACAACTTTCCTGCTACAACCTGATTCCTAGACCGGCCAACAGAAGCCACTGGTCTCTAAATCACTAGCAGTCCAGGTGTGAAGGAGCGGGGGCCAACAGAAGCCACTGGTCTCTAAATCACTAGCAGTCCAGGTGTGAAGGAGCGGCAGTGGGATAGGGTGTAGCCAGATAACTCTATCGGGAGTCACTTAAACAGCCAAGAAGAAAAATAACCTGTTTGACCCCGTTCCTCCAAATAAAATGACAGAACCTCTTTAAAAAGACAACAGATCCTGAGTGTATGGCCCCCAAATCATAATGTTTAATAGCATATATAGCATGTGTCTATGTAATGACCTTAGGATGTTGGCCAGGAGCCAGGCACAGGATGACTTTCTGGTACCAGAATTCAGGGTTAGATGTGAATATAGAAAATAGGTTTCATAAAGTTATAGAATGGGCTGAATGAAGGTGTGTGTGTGTGTGTGTGTGTGTGTGTGCGCGCGCGCGCGCGCAGTGGTGCCTCTATGAATAAGAGTAAACACTTCTTATTGTGACAAGACAACTGACCAAAGCAGTTTAAGAAAGGGTGGGTTTTCTTTGACCCAGGCTTCAAGGGGACCAGGCATCATGTGGGGATGGTGTAGTGGTGAGAATGCCTGTAGGTGCAACACCATATTGTGTCTGTTTGCAGTGAGGAGGAAGAGGAGGAGGAGGAGAAGGAGGAGGAGGAGGAGGAGGAGGAGGAGGAGGAGGAGGAGGAGGAGGAGGAGGAGGAGAGAGGAGAAGCCGGTATTCAGCACTCCTCCCTTCATTCAGTCTGGAATCCCGTGGCTCAGAGTTGTGTTTCCAAAGGAATTCTAAACCTGGTGAGTTGATGAATGCAGATTAACTCTTGGGGGGTGAGTCAGAAAGGTTTCTCAAGGAGGAGGAGCAACAGCTTCTCCCAGATAGGCCATCCTCTCCTCTCTGTGTTCTTGACAATTCCAAACCAACTAAATGGCCAGTCTGAGATCAGAGGGCTGTCACATGAGACAGTATACACATAGAACAGTGGCAAACGTGGGCTTTTGTGACTTTGAGTGTCTCCTCCAGTTTCTGATTCCTAGGGGCCACTCTTGTTTCTTCTTGATCCCATTGTACAAGGAACTGAAAGTCTGTCAAACGCTAAAGCAACAGCTCAGCCTTCCAAGGTCTCTTCTGCTAAGTCCCACCCACTCCAACCTGATCACAAACCGTATCCTGGGTCATGGCTGTCACTTTGACAGGATTACTGAGTCATCCTCACACCTTCCTGCTACATCCCCAGTGGCTGCTCTCTGAAGGTTTGTAGGTTAGCCCTTATCAACAGCTCATTCTTCTAATGGATTACTCTCCAAAGACTGGAGGGAACCAAAGACCTAAGCTCATCCGTGGATGCTGAAACAGCAAAAACCGCCATGTCTGGCTTATACTCTCAGTTCCTTACAAAGGTTGTTGACTGAATTCTGGCAGACCTATAAAGAGGCTTTAGGTAGGTCAGATGGTTTTGCCTTATGCAAGGTTGGGTCCTTCTGGGAATCTTATAGACACATTTCACTTATTGGTTAAAATCCCAGTTAGGAAGGGGATGCTAGTATGGGGAAGGAGCTATGCTGATATGGTTGCTGTGTTCTTGAGTGACTTTTGCAGTGTCCGCCTTCTAGGGGTTGAATCCAGGGCCCCACACAAACTTGCACCTCCAGGCCCTACCTTTCCTCTTAAAAACAAAAATCTCCCAGACAAATTTCATAACCTCAGCCCTACTGAAATGTCCCCTGCGGGTTAGAGGTATTGCTTAGTCACTTGTCAAGAGCAGCTTAGGATTCAGGAGCTCTGGTGGAAAACAACGTTAGGGCCCTGATGTTGCCAAAGTGCTTGAGGTTTTTGTTATCTGACTCTTTTCCCCCTCCCTCCATCCCAGTTTTAAGTGAAGTAGATATGCTTATAGTTTATTATAACCATACCTACTAATTTGGATTTCTCATTAAGAAAGACAAACAAATGGGTCCAATAGGGTTGTCTGGCTGGAGAAGTGTCGTGAGAAGTCATCCGCTGGCTTCTTTGAACTCACAGTCATGTGTGTAAATTCATTTCCAAGTTCTCAAGGAAAGGGTCTCTCGTTTCTGATTTTTCCACCTTTTCCCCACTCTCCCCATTCTTTCAAGAAACCTTCCCAAGTCTCCTGAAAAGCGCCCATCTTCCTGTGTGCCTACACAAACCTAAGATACACCCTCGGCCCCAATACACACCCCGCTTCTGCTTATACTTTTACTAGGAAATGTTGGTGCGAGAATAATCCAGTAAGTACGGGTCCTAGGATGGCTCAGTTTGCAGGAGCTTGCTCTCTTGGCAGTTCACACACTTGGAGCCCACGGCCTTTCTCCCAGTCTTCAAAAATCAGAGACTTCCCTGGTTTCTTTTGGAGATTTCCCTCTGATCACCACGTAGGAAATGGAAAACTGGCAGGGCAGGAACATCTCACAGGCAGAAAAGACCAAAGAGTTCTCTGCTTGCCTGTGTGGGACTTTAGAACCACCACTTCCCGCAGCTGTTGTTATCGTCCTATAACTCTGGAGCCTTAGAAGGCTGGCAAATCCAGTGACTTGGGGTCTGCTTGTCAACTCTCACTCCTAAGATCACACCAGGGAACCCACAGTGATGTTGGGTTATTTATAGAGAGCTGGCAGAGCAGGCCAGAGGACTCCAAGGCCCTACTCTCTAGCATGCGCGGCACCTCAACCGTAAACCCGGTTGAGGAAAAGACACCGGCAGAACAACCCAAGATCATTTTTGTCACGTTTTCTCCCACAATTTTCTCCCCCTGTCTTTCAGGACTCAGAAGTCAAGTTCAGCCACGCTTCGCCAAAATGAGCACACTGCCAAGGCAGGCAAACAGCACTGCGGTCGGAGTCCTGGGAATTATTCTCACCGACCGGAGGGAGCCACGCACCTGGGGCAGGGACTCATAGCAATACCCGGGAGCTGCGCCGCACGTCCCGGATCCCCGCTATGCGCTGGACCCCGGACCCCGCGCTTTGCCCTGGCTCTCAGGGAAAAGTGCAGATGAGAGGTCGCTCGCGCGAAGGCACACTCTGGGCTCAATTAGCTGACCCCGGCCACTATTCAATTCCGCGCTAACTGAGCCTTTCCGCCCGGAGTCCCACTTAGCTACTCGCCACCAGGCATACACAAAAACAAGTCTCTGACCTGCGGAAAGAGGAGGCAGGGCTGGGCGAGCGCTGGAGGAGCGCAGCCCGGGAGAAAGGGGCGGGCCGGGGTCAAGGCAGAGGCTGTGGTTGCGCCTCCCCATTGGCTAGGATGCGGTGGGCCGGCAGCCCGAGGGCGGGGGCGGAGCTTGCGTGGCGCCCCGCCCAGGATCCGCCCCGGCCCCACCCCCGGCCCACTGTGGGACTCCCGCGCCCCTCGCTCCCTCCCGCGGGCGGGCCGTCCGAGTTTTTAAAGTGGGCTGGCAGCTGAGGAAGCCGGACATTCGAGAGCGGCCGGTGCACAGCTTCGGAGTCCCCAGCGTTCCGCTCCAGGTCTCCTGAGGCGGCCGTACAATCCTCGGCAGTGTCCTGAGACTGTATGGTCATCTCAGCGGCCGCACTCGCTTGGCCCCGGATTTCTTCTAACTCGCTCTTTTCGAACCACTATTTTTTTGTTTGTTGGTTGGTTGGTTTTGTTTTGTGAAATCCCAGAAAACTGACTCCTGTTCGCGGATAAACGGAACTTCAGGTCCCTTGTCGCTACTCCCTTTTGGCGTCTTACAACCTCCTCCCACTCCTTTCCCTGGCCCCGCCTCCTCCTGCAGGTTCCTCCCTGTCACCCCTCTCCTCCCTCCTCCTCCTCCGCACCTAGCCAGCCGTCCGCAAACTTCCACCTGATTGTGCGGGACACTCGGACCTGTGAGCACTAAAGACCTTTCACACCTGCTGGGGCGACAGAGAGCCGCCGAGGGCCACCGCAAAGGCAGCGGCTGCAGCCCCTACGGGCCTAAGGAACCCAGGTGCTCCGGGTCTCGGAGGAACAAGGCGACAATGACAGCTGACAAGGAGAAGAAAAGGTAAGCGGGCGTCGGAGCCGGCGACCAACTCGGTCCCGGACAGTGGTGGAACTGCGCGAGGCGGGCGCGACCCGGGGCACTTTTGCAAGAGGGACGCGAGAGGTCTGGGAAGAAGGAGGACCGCTCTTGGGGTGCGGGGGGCGGGTGAGAGAGTGAGCAGGTGCGGGCTTTAGGTACGCGGAGCTGTGGCTTGGCAAAATTGAGTCGCGAATCCAATAGTTCAAGACCTTGAGACACAGAGAGATGACCCTGGAGGTCAGGGGTGCTTCCGTGGCGCCTTCCAAAGTCTGTAGTCCCCAGGGCACCAAGTTTCCCCCAGCCAGTGGTTTGAAATGTTTCTGGACTGATACCCTCGTCTTTCTGTTGGATTTATCTGTTGGAGCAGCAGACACGCTTTTCTTTTCTAACTAAGACCCTCCAGGTCTTTCGAGAGCGCTTCTATGCGGGCTGTATGCCCCCAAACCAGCAAGGGACAGAGTGCAAAGCGCAACTCGGGGGCGCGCCCTGGCCCGAGGAGCCGGAACATGGCCAACTGTCCTGCTCCAGAAGGCACTCAAGTTTTAGGATACACCCCCCCTTTCGCTCTCCCTATATCTAAACTCCAGCAGAGAGTGGGTAGTGACCTGGATTGCCCTGCGGGGGCAGGTGTTTTAATGTGCAGAGAGGACTGCGACACCGGGCCTCTCCGAGTGTCTGAAGAAGACAGAGAAGGGCAGCCACGAAGGCTTGCCCTTGCGAACCCTTCCGCACTGGGTGAGAGGCAACTCTGGCCAACTCGCGCTGCCCTGAGTCTCCTTCAATCCGCCCCGGATCTGTCGACACCGGGCCCTCTCAGAGCCTGGGTGGGAGCGCACTATGCGGCCACGCAGACCTGAGTACACGCTCGCCTCCTGCAAAAGTTTGTGGCAGATCACCTGTCCCTTTGCTCCTGTTTCGACCGGTGCGAGCCTTGTGCTAGAGCGTCCAGCTCTGTGCTCCGAAACTTGGCTAGGGTGACCGGAATCGAACGCGTGACGGCGGAGTGGCGCGAGCCATGAGACACCCACAGCCAGGCTGGTAAAGGACTGCGCTGAGGGCTCAGACCCCGAGCAGATTGGCTTTTGTTTGGACTTGCACGTAGGGACCCAAGCCAGGAACAGTGTATCCTCTGGCCGAAAGTGACGGCTCCCACCTCAGTGCACCGATAAGGATTTGATAAACGCGAGCGAATCGCACCCGTCCTGGCGGGGCGCCCGCACCCTTCACTGGTGGATCTCTGGGTGACGGGAGTGGGGGTGGTGCAGAGTCCGGTTCTATATTTCCCATTGTCACCCACCATACAACTCTGGGGTGCTGTGTCCTTTGAAGGTAGAGAAGTAAGGGAAAAGATTCAAGCTGTAAAGCCAATCAGAATGCAATCATAAACTATCAAAACCGCGAAGTTAGACAGCCCAGAGCCACCGGGGGAATTTGCTAAACATTTTATTACTCCCGTGCCAATGGGTGATTGTCGAATTTGCAGAGAAGAGACCTGGTGGTGATCAGTGCGAAGTGTCATCTTGCTCTTGGCTCTACCAATCACTGGGAGAAACGGGGTTTAGTGGGCAAAGCTATTTCCATACCCGCTTTCACAGCCTCCTTTACAGAGAGTTGTGGAAGAGCATGAGTCTCAGTAGGAGCAAAGTTGCATAATGACACAAAAATTATCCATGAGTGTGGCCACTTTAAGAACCAGTGAACTGCAGCCTGTGAACCCCCTAGGAGGTCGCCATAGTTAGTGCAGTGCCCTAGTGGTAGCTGGCAGGGTGTGTGTGTGTGTGTGTGTGTGTGTGTGTGTGTGTGTGTGTGTGTGTGAAGGAAAGGCAGGGCAAGCCTGTGGAAGTCCCTCGAGGCCCAATTCCTGTTAGGATAATAGTTTGAAGACTCCGGTCGTGTTGGCTAGCTTCTTGGAGCACTGAGATTAAAAACTGTGAAGCAGGACCATGAAAGCTGGTATGCCTTAAGTGGCTGCCCGAAACTTCCCAAGCACCTCATGAAAACGTGAGCTGCAGGGTTTCCTGAACTGGTAATTCCATCCACTGGTGCTTCTGAACGATTTGTATTTTTATTGGTTTAAGAGCTGTTTCTTCTCTAGAACATACTCGAACACTTGCATGTTTTTCGTTCTAGAAACAGCCCCTCAAGAATCCAGAAGGATTGTTTTATTCCCAGACATCCCTGTGTGGGTGGATATGTTTATCCATAATAATTAAGAGCCAAGTTTTTAATTGTTGACTGATCAGGTTTTGGGGGAAGCATGATCAGCTCTCTTGAGTTTAGATGAAGCAGAGGCGCATCAACCCCCCCAAGGTTCCTGACTCTAGGAAGGGCTAAGTGTGGATGTTCTCAAGTGGAGGTTTGTAGAGCACAACGATTAAGATAAATGGAAGTGAGGTCCTCGGATGTTTAGGACTCCAAGTCCAGGCCTAAGCCAGACTCTGGTCCAGGGACTTTTCATGAGTGCTCTTTTGCTAGGGGCAAGGGTACACAAGGAATTGGAGACACTTGGACCTTCACATTTTCCAACTGTGGCTCACTTCTCAGGCCTGCTGGAAAATGAAACCAAAGTCCGCCATTTGTCCAAGTCGAGGAAACATAAATCTGGATGGGTTTCTCAGGCTGAAACTTATTTTCTAATAAGAATTCCTTCAACACCTGTCAGCATTTTTCACTGATTTACAGGAACTAGAGAATGCTCCAGAACTGGTCTACAACACTGTCAGTCCAGGCACTTAAACTGTGCTTCATACAGCTTTCATGGAAATTTAGAAGGTGTCATGACAGCAGGCTTTTTTGCTTGTTTGTTTGTTTATTTGGTTTTACAAATTAAAGATTAATTTGTAAACAAGCGTGGAAGCCATAAAAAATATTTTCTCTTTCTGGGTAAGGCCCAGGAATGGTAAAACATCTCCCTCCTCCCAAGGAAAATTGGTGCTGATAAGAAGCAGAATGTCAGTGCTTTACAGCCGGTAGTTAGTATGTGGCCAGCAGAGCCCCCAGCCCTGATGCGCTTCTAGCCACTGAGGATTTCCAAGGAGCTAGTGGAGATCCCCCATCACCACAGCCAGACCCTGGACCTTCAAAACAGGGGATTTACTTTTCTAGATAATTGCAAGAGCAATTGCCTACCCATCAGTCAGCGCTGCTTTCTGTGTCTACTAACTCTAGGAAATGTAACTCCAAGGCTTGATAGTTTTCCTTTATTTCAGGGAGAAACAAAACAAAACAACAACAACAACAAAAACTATTACTCTGGTAGACGTCACTGAGCAAAACCATGGCAGGGCCCTCCTTAGTTCCTGCATGTAGCAAGTTGCTTTGTGAAGTAGAGAACATTCCACAGCTACCAGACTGTTGTGTGGCCCCGTTAGGCATTTTCACAGGGTGAAAGCCGTGAGATGAAAACAGCCTGCTTTATTTACCCCGTAAATCAGTTTCTATGTCACTGCTTCTGTGTGTGCGTGCACGCGGGCATGGTGATTTCCAGTATTCTAGGAATCTATGGTGTAAAGTGTTTAGAGATGGAAGGAACAAGCAAGCAATTCTTTTTTTTCTCTATGACTATAAAACTTTATTTTTTATTTTATTTTATTATTTTTTTAAATTCTTAATGCCCCCAGACGTGGACCTAATAATACCTTTGAAAGTCCTTGTGATTCTTTCAACGTTTAGGCTTTTCCTCTTTGAGGCAGTCTTTCCTGTTCAGCACTTCTCACTTATTTGCTTTGTAATTTTTTAGGATCTCCCCCAGTTCTGTCCTATATCAATATGATAGCTCCCTTTCCATTTTACCCCGAGGGAGCTTTCTTCATTTTATGTCCTGACCAAACTAAGGAAACTTTGGTAGTGCACAAACTACTGAACCTTTGCCCTGTTGCTGAGTCAGCAGCGCTGCCTCCCAGGACCTCCGTATTCTTTACCTGTAGTTCCCAATGCAGCCCCGTGCTGTCGACCCTTGTGATGACATTCATGCACGATATGGATCAGCAAGGGGCAGAGCGAGCACTCCCAGTCTGAAACGAGATGCTGAAAGCTAAGGAACGGGGAATAGGTTCCACACTGCCAATTGCTTGGTCTGTACTGGGAAGCAGAGAGAACCACACAAGAAGCCGTAGGTATCATCACCCATAATGGCTTTTCTCTTGTAGGGTTCAAATGTTTGAAACTAAAGAAAAGAAACTCCTGAGTGACATTTCACTTGCTAACAACACACGTCGTTATCTAGACGCATTGGCGTTAAGTGGGGGAATCTGGCTCACAGTGTCCCTGAAAGACATATAAAAAGATATAGATACTGATACTGGACACCAGCCTATACTGGATCCCGGAGACAGCCCAGCAGTGGTAGAAGTTTAGCACTTGGGGGTAGAATAAGGAAACACACGGTGACGACGATGGAGGGAGGACTTGCAGGCCTCCACAGTGACAGCTAGAGGTTTCTGCTTTCAGTGAGGACAGCTGTAGAGTTGACTGTGAAAAGTCCACGAAGGCTGAAAAGGGACTGGGCTCTTCCCCTGAGCTCTGTTAAACTGGCCTCCTGTGGTATTCAGTGTCCAAAATTCTACCAAGTGCATGTTTGCTTCTTTTGACTTTTTTTATGTTCTTTTTAAGTTATTGTCGCTCTCCCTTGAGGACTGAACCCAGAACTTTGTACATGCTGGGCAAGCATCCTCTGCCCCCATCCCTTGCTCAGCTCCTAGCAGCTTTTCAGAGGTGCTGTCATCTGGAAGAGGCAAGCTTCCTGGTTGGCTTGTTTAGCAGCCTAGAGCTGCCCTGAGTTTCAGGATCTTTCTGTGGAGGCTGCAGGCTGCCTGGGCCTACGTTTCAGAGCTAGTGTCTTTCTTATCTTGGGGAAAGCATGAAAAGAAATTGACACTCACATTTCCCATTATTACCCACCATTTGGAGATTCTTTTGTGTTCCAGAAATGGATGAGTTCTAGGGGAAGTGAACCTGCTGTGTGAGGAAGGACAAGACCAAAAGCTGTGCACTCAGTCTCCGGTGCCAGTCAGCCCTGTCCTCAGAACTTTACATGGATTAACTTTCTTAATCCCTGTACCAGCCCAGTGAGATAAGCCCTGTCATTATCCCCGCTCCGCTGATGGGAACTCAAGTACAGCAAGGTTGCTGCCCCGCGTCCCAGGCAGTACAGCAGAGAGCTGAGCCTCCACTTGGGCAAAGTATCTCCAGAGTCCACAGTCTTACCAACTGTTCCGTGCCTCCTGGCCTTCCCTAAGAGGCCCATAAAGCACTTAATACCATGTGTGAATGTGGTAAGCACTCTATAAATGATAACTTCTTTTGTTGTTGTGTTTATAATTATTATAATGACTTTCTCTCCTATGACTCATCCCTTGTATCAAACCCCACACAGGCAGGAACTAAAGAGCCAAAGGGTATTTCTAAAACTCCCGGAATCTCTTCTTATTTTTTTATAGATCTTTTCCCCCTCACCTTGAACAGGAGACAGTTCTCTATTGCCCCTAAAAGTTCAAAGCTTTCCACCCACCCTTTGCTGGTGGCAAGACTTCAATAACTGCTCAGTCTTCAGACTCCATTGTACAGGGACCTGTTAGGTGCTCTTCCTCTGTGGCTTCTGAAGAATCATCTACAAATCAAGATGCACAGGACTTCCTCTGACTCTTTGATCTTTTGAAATTGCCAGCACAGGAAGGAAAGAATGAATGGGGGGGATAAAAATGGTTATGATTGTTGTGATCATATTTTGTATTTTTATAGAGCCCTATCTGGTGAGCAGCACCAGTCCCTGTACTAAGAACCTTGAGGTCTTTTGGAGTTTCCTTGCCACAAACCATGATTACCCTGAAACATATCATAGCAGAGGGAGAAGCCAGCATAGCAACAGTTGTGTGTCACAGTGTGTGTGTGTGTGTGTGCAGTGGTTGTGGTGGGGCACCTGTGGATATATACAGCTAGCAAGACTTGTAGTTTCCAAGTAGAGTTTGCATTTGTCTGGTCTTGTTAGTTAAAAGGCACAGAAACTGATCTGAAAGTATACAATTGAGAAAAATGTCGAAGTCCTTTGAGATCCCCGAAACCAAAGAGATACGTGTGACAATGACCCAAGTGTTAGGAACTTCTGAGTGGCTTTTTTTTCCCTAATTGCTCAAGTAATTCTGGTTTGCTTATGACCTCCAATACATCCTTAAGGCTCCTTTAATATAGTGTCGCCTACCAGAAAGCACAAAATTCTTTAAGGTTATGAGTAATCTGTATGCCAGATCCTGGGAAGTAGGTGCATTCTCAAACAGAATGGGGTTTCAGAAAGAATGGCTTGCCAGTGAGTAAAACAACCACATTAAGATGTGTGTATGTGTGTACGTGCACACGTGCGTGCACACTAGAGAACTAATTCAACACTAGGAACACTTACTGATCTTTCAAAGATGTGGGTTTGACTCCCAGCACCTACATGCCCATAACTGCCTCTAAATCCAGCTCCTAGGGGATCTGACACCCTGCCTTCACAGGCACTGCAGCCACCCACACATGCCCCCTATAGTTAGTCCCACAGAGTCATGGAGATGGACCTTTGAAACTTCCCTACATTCCCCTAGTGACTCACTGCCCTCTTCACCCACTGTCACTCTTCTAGTGACAACTTCCAATTGAAAAAAAATGTAAATGTCATAGGTAAATGCTAGGAATCCGAAGATCCTTGGCTTCCACCTGGTTAGACTGCGTGGCCAACCATGTAGATGCAAACATGGATCTCCTGTGCTGCCCTGTTGACCAGGAGAGTCATGGAGTAGTCGTTCTCAACCTGTGGATCTCAGCACCTCTGGGGATCAAATGGCCTTTTCACAGGGATCACCTAAGACCATCAGAAGACAAATTTGCATTATGATTCTTAACAGTAGCACAATTACAGTTATGAAGCAGCAGCGAAGTAGTTTTCTGGTTGGGGTCCCCACAACGTGAGGAACTGTACTAAAGGTCTGCAGCATCAGGAAGGTGAGCACCACTGGTTTGGAGGCTGAGTCCCGCTGCCATCGTGACTACTCCCAAATGCCAGGGGCGGCCACTGTTGCTCTTACATGTAAGTCAGGATTTTCGTGGCCTCCTTTGGTCTCTTGTTGGTTTGAAGTGCATAGTTAGTTGGCCTCTATCTAACTGTGGGAAGTCGGTAGTTTGCTAAGAATAAAAGGATACATAGGATCCATCTAAGAAAGTTCATTAGTCCTTTAAAATATGTCAACTATAGTATATGATTTGGGACTGGTAATAATTTAAACCACGATACTGCGTGTCTAGCTATGTAGTGTTCTGTCTTCTGAAGGTATTGCGAATGAATACACATTCACTCCTGGTTAGAAACTCTGGCTGTCCTCACTGTGTGAGATTCGTCCTGACTGCCTCTTGTAGGAGATGGGGAAACAAGAACAGTATGTTATCGTCTTTTTGCATTTGGGAACTAGAGCTGCTGAAAGAACCAAACCGCGTCATCTGAAGCCAAACCTAGAGGTGGATCTAGGTGTGGCAGGGCTGGGCCCCAGGACACCGCCTCAGGCTCCTGGTTTGGTTTGGTTTGGTTTTGTGGGGGGGGGGGGGCGTGAGCATGGTCAGGGAAGCAACTCAAACTGCAGCTCTAGCTCCTCTCATTACTAATGAGTAATTACAGTAAATATTTACTGGCCTCCTTCCTACCTTTACGACTTCCTGTTGCTGAAGCACTTTGGAGTGTTGAGAAAGATTGTTCTGGAAAATACGTCATACACGGTTGCAGGAAAAGAGTGCCTTTAAGCATACACACACACACACACACAGAGTCACTTGGCTTTGCTTATAAATTCTGTGTGGGAATAACAGAAAATTATACCTTCAAGGGCCTGAAAAGCTTACCTTTTCAGAACAAAGTTTTAAAAATAATTCTCAGCTCCTAGGTGAATGGGAGAAGCAGACATGATGTTTGTAACAAAACTATAACCTTCTAGTGCTTTCTGAATGAAAACAGTAGTGCTTGATAGAGTAAATCAAGATATATAAAATATGCCATGTGGGCAGTTCCCCAAGTTCCAGAACTTGTAATATTGCTTTTTTCCTATATATTTAGTGGTTTTTTTTTTTTGTTAAATCAGCCCAGTGCAATAGCATTTTCAGTAAGTTTCTGTGAGCCATTGTACCCTTGTGTTTCTCTCTGATGTGTCCAAGAGTTCTCAGATGCTATTTTAGAATGACAGCCTTCACTCCAGGCCTGGCTGAGGTCGATGGAGCTAATTTTGGTGCCTAGGGTAAAGGGAGAGAGAGAGCATGTGCAGAGCCAAAAGGCTTTCTTGTCCCAGGCTTAGAGCAGTGTGGTGTTACCAAACACACCACATTTCACCTTTAAAGCCTTTATTTGTATGCTTGCACAACAAATGTTTACCTAGGTATTCAGATAAGGAAAATATGAAGGTCACATTTCACTGGTGACAAGGGAGTGTCTATAATTGTAGCCGTATCACCGTGTAGCAGAAGTCTCTTCTATTCTATACCCAGGACTTAAGGGAATTAATGGTGGGTGGGGCATAGAAGTCAAGGCCCGTCTCAGCTTCTCTTTCTGGCTTTATTACTGACACTAGGCTGTTTTGGCTCAGCCAATGTGCCCCACCCATTTGGTGAAGCCAGAGGGAATTCTAGTGGCCTCTGTGGGCATCTGTGGCCCCACTCTAGTCGTCTGGCATTAGATGGAAATGGATTACCCATACATTTGCTTAGGAAAAGCCCTGGCACTGGCATGGTTTTCCTAGGCTAATAAAGACGTTTACATGGTACCAATACTTCCCTGTTGTCCTGGGAGCACAGCCAATCTCCCTTGTGGCAAGGGGGTTCTGTGCAGACTAGGCTGTTTCTCTGAAGATATTCAAGGATTAGCTAGATGCCCAGCGCCTAAATGAAAAGGTAGCAGCTTGACCCAAAGTCCTTTCCAAGGGGAGTTTATGTGATAGTTGACTTTGCTGGCAAGGAGGAGCCCACCCAGATCTCCCGCTTGCTCCGCTCACTATTACCCATGATGCCTCCTGAGTTCCAGTCACAAGTTTCTCTCCTCTGCCACAAAGGCATTGCCGTCGTACTCATTCCTACCTGTTTCTTTACCTTAGCCCATGCCTGGTTGGCTTTCCTCTAGACCCAAATGGCTCACACTTTTCCTCCCATAGGCCTAAGCGCTCTTCCTTTAATAGAATCCCATGGTCATTTCCACTCTGTCACCTCCCCCTCCATTTGTTATAGCTTTTGCTTATGTTTGCCAAAGAGACGGTTATATTTCCTTGTTATCTAGTGACATTTTATTTGTTCTTGCCTTTCCAAGAAGATTGCACATTGCCCAAGAGCAGGAATGTCTGATTTTCGATGTGGCCTATAAAACCTTGATCCTTTCTGTTCCTCTCTGAAATCATGTTTCATTAAAAAAAAAAAAAAGTTCCTGACTTGCTTTGTTGATGCGCCCTGGGTTAGTTAGAAAGCCCATTTCTTGGACTCAGCTCTCTCCATCCACACAACTTCCCTTCATGGGTTTCTGCTTAGTAAGAACAAAAAAGAAAATAACGGGGGAGGTCATGGACCAGATGAACATTACCTGCTATCAAATGCAGGATCAGGCAGGTTAGGATGTCAGTGCCTCACATCCAAGAAGTACAATATTCTCAGGCAAACGCCAGCTAAACGACAAAGTCCCCCGGCTTAACTCAGAAGTTAACCCATTGCCTGGTGGGAAGTTGTGCAGCTAGACACCAGCTCTCAGAGGGCTTCTTCCCTGGAAAGCCTTCTCTGGTCAGCAGCACACTGCAGCCCTGTATCAAGCTGGTCTTCAGTCTGAATTTTTTTTAATTGAATAATTATTTTAAAACCTGCTTTCTTATCTCCATTTTAGGTGCTCTGTAGTCGTTTCTAGAAGGAATTCGGGAATATGGGCACCGTAGTGCAGAGAGATGGAAAACACAGGCTCAGATCAGTTTAACGCATCTGTATGTGATAATCATCACGCAAGTGATGAGGTTTGTGGTAACGGCGGCCTTGCACTGAGCATGTGTGTTTGCAGGGCTGTCTACTGATCTGGGGACTTTGCTGCACAGAAGCATCACAGTGAGGCATTTGACCTGCTCTGGCCTCTTCAAATGACTCGTGTGTGGTGGTTGACATTGATGGATATCCTAGCTGCATCTTTAGGATGCTGCCATCTTCTTATGGAGAAAAACAAAAACAGAAGATGGTAGGAACTGAGGGCTCTTGTTATGCAGAGTTAAAAAAGACATGATGATTTGAGAGAAGAGCATTACTTAAGACTCAGTCTTGAATATTAGAATCTGGTTTGCACAGGCAGCAGCCATAGGCTGCTCCAATGGGGACGGACTAGGAATGAGCAGATGGCAAGGCATAAGTGTACAGGCCAGGGCTGGCAAGTGCCTCTTCCACAGCGCCGAATCAGTAGCTCTTATAATAGAAGAGATGGGGCCCGGGCCTGAGCCTGTCCTAGGAAATTTGGGGACAGGTTTTCTCAAGTGCGGTGATGACATCTTTAGCGTTCCTCTTTGGGGACAATAGAAGTTGTTCAGGGCACTGTTGTTATCCTTCTCCCATGAGCCAAGCTGGAGTGTGAACACCTAGGACTGACCGAAGGAAGCCCTGGTGGTCCTCCGTAACAGCAACCTCAAGCACAGCGCCCACAGGTCTTACGAAACTGGCTCTCATTTAGGTACACGTTCCTGTTTTGCTTGCACAATGACTTGGGAGTAATAGGTGCTAGAGTTCAGAATGAGACCAGAAAGGGAATGAGCTGCTAGTACCCTAAAACAGTGATGCCCCGCATCCTCATCTTCTTGCTCTGATGGCAAAGCCTTTGTCTCCTGAGGGATTTGGTGAGGTCATGCATTCTATCCCTTCTTGCCATTTCTCATTAAAGATAAGGCACCCACCATGTGAGGGAGTTCCACAGCCAAGGCCGCGTCAGACCATTGCTTGTCAGTCTCTCCTGGTAGCTCTTCATCACACATCCTGCCCAGATGCTCTGGCCAAGTGGCTCTGTGACCTTCTCCTTTTCTGCTATGTAGCCACACCACTCCTTAAAACCCAGCTCTGATGTTCTGAGTCTGGCGGTGCCAGTAGAGTGAGGAGAAAAAAGGAGTCATCTTTCGGAGTCACCTGGGTGGACAGTCGGAGCCCTTTTCTCTCCGCCAGCAGGTGTGACCTTCTCCCTGGAGGAATTCAGAAGCACTTAAGGTCACAGCTGAACATTTGTGGACCAGGAGTCAGTCAAAGATCCCAAATCCCTGGACAAGATCCCACTCCAGGGACAGCAGAGGCCAGCAATCTCATCATAGTTACGCTAGCTTACCCTGCCTGTGGCTCTTCAAGGGAGGATATTGCTCTCGACTGCTTTGTGCTTAAAATTTAACCTCCCGACGACAATTGTACGTCTTGGTTCTTTTCTGTCCCCTTTTCTGTGGTTGGTAACTGGTTGCAGAATGGAGAAGCTGCTGCTCAGTCCTGGCAGGTTGGTTAGGCCAATGGTTTGCTTTGATGTGCTTGCTGTGTGAGCATCATGCCTGAGCCCAGAGATGAGTTTTCTGGATCAGGGGGCTTTAATCACCTTGCCAGAACCAGAAAGGGACAGAAGGCAGCAGAACCTTGCAGCACAACGCAAACCGGTCCTTATCCATGGGCCAACTAAGACCTTGGGCGTTCCTCTGGAAGCCTCGAGAAAACTCTAAGAAACCCTAAGACCACAGGTTGCCATGTTCTAGATCTTGCCACACTATGCGAGTCTAGCATCTACATTCCCATCGCTCCTTACAGGCATCAGAAAAGAAAAAGGAAGTCACCTTAACCAGGTTCACCTGTGACTAGACATCTGCCAACCTGTGAGTCATTTCATGTCTATACAATTGTGTTTATTTCCTGAATATAAGGTTTTCTTAATGTTCCAAAAAAAAGAATGTGTAAGCACATGTGTTTTTATGCATGCAAAGGTATCTGCAGAGACCAGAAGAGGGAGTTGGATTCCCTGGAGCTGGAATTACAAGTGGTTGCAAGCCACCAGGCATGGGTGCTTGGAACTGGGCCTGGCTCCTCAGCTAGAGGCTACATGCTCTTAACTGATGAGTAGTCTCACTAGCTTCCATGTTCACTTTCTTTTCCAAAGTAAAAGGTCCTTTTTAAAAAATCCACTTTGCTTCTCTGAAACTCACAGCAGGTTCTGTCTGGTCTTGGTCAGTGAGATGCTAGGGTCTAGGTCTATCTCAAGCTAGTGTGGTCCCCATGTGCTCTAGCTAGGTCAAGGCTGTGGGGAGAGTCAGAGGACTAGAAGCAGGCAGCTGTCTGAGTGGCTGAGCCTGCTCTTAAGCACATTAGAAACTGGTTTTCGTCTAAATCAACAGGTGCCTTGTGGCTCTAGCCACCTATACGTAGTTCCTTGTATGGGGACAAACATCACTACAAGGGTGGCGACTTCACCTTAATTCTCCTTGAGTTAGGTCTCTAGAGCCCTTGTTTATTTTGGGGAGTGACAAGCTTTCACCCACTTGAATTCCTTGGCCTCCAAATAGCGTCAGAATGACCACAAGCATTTTGTGTTTCTTTGCTTTTGTTTTTGCCAAGCAGATTCTAAACGCTCTTGGTGCCGCCTTCTCTTGTTTTGTGTCCTTGGCGTAGCCTGTCTCCCCATGAAGCTCAAAGACACTTTCGGCAGTCCTTAGGAGCCGGAAAGACTGTCCTGTGTTTCTCTCTGGGTTGTGTGGCCCAGGATGGAGATTCCACCCTGTGTGTGTTTCCCATGAGTGCTAGATGCATGCGCGGCTCTCTCCAAATATCATTATGGGATTAAAACCAGGTAATGTTTTAATAAGACCACGTATTTGAAAAGTCTACTTAAAAGCTCACTTTGTCAGCATTATCTCAATGGAAAGAACTTTGAAACGTATAAAGTACAAACCTTCAAGGCATTGTAATTAAAATGCCCTGCAATATAATCATTAGGCGTATTATTACCTCTTACAGGGAACCGACTGCAGTTGGAAGCCTTGGCAGAGTCTAAAGGAGACTCTGGTTCCAGGCCCCTCGGTGGCCCTCTCCTCTGTCTGGGCTTTTTGGGCCTGTGGGCTCTTGCCAATCGTGACATTGAGTTGAGTGATATTTTTGTCCATACCCTGAGAGTGAGGAAATCTGATTAGCACCAAGGGACTGAAGAAAGTCCTAGTAAGTATCAGATCATACGCCCTCCATGCTTGCTTTGTTTCCCCTCAGCTGCAGAGGAGGAGAGGTCACAGGTCAGTGTTCATGTCAAGGATGAGATCCCTTGACGCAGCATACCTAATCTGTAGACTCCAGGACTGCTGGGGCCGCAGCTGCGCGGGTTCTTCTTGTCGCTCTATGCCCAAGAAAATGAACCACAGTGTAGAAACAGTTGAGTATGGACAGCTGAAAGTGACCTTGGTCTCCTGAGTTGCTGGAAGTGAGAAAGAAGCTGCGGATGGAGAGGCCTGCTGGGCTACACACTGACCATGGGACTTGGTAGGTCACTCGGCTCTGGCCTCAGAGCATCAGTAACATGTCTGAACCACATACCTCCGTGCCTGCTTTTCCTTCAGCCACGCCCGGGAGACTGACCAGCTGACCTCAGGTCTCCTCAGGGGAGTCTTTCGTGACTCCTTCACCTGACCTCTAGCCCTGTCCCATGTCTCTGCTGTGGTTTACATATTTGCTTCTGGCCGTCGTGACCCCCCTGCTGGGGTGAAACTGTGGAGGTGCAGGCTCCACACAGGCCTTGCTTGCCCTCTCGTGCTTGGCGGTTAGAACAGAGCCTGCGCATATTGGTGTTTCTTAAATATTCATTCTGTGAAATAACTGCGCTGTTATTGTGGGGTGTCGCCCTCAGCATTACCACTACTTAAATAATTGCCTAGTGTTTAATGTTTTCCTAAAGCTGATTTTGTTTTTATTTTCTGAGGGAGGGTCTTGCTATGTAGCCCATGCTGGTTTCCCATGTGCTAGGATTACATGGATGCCAACATACTTGACCCTTTCCAAAGCTCTTGACGGAAACGTAAGGAATTGTCTTTTTTAGCTTATAGATGATGTAATTCAGACAAAAGAGGGTAATGACCATGGCATGGATCGGCTGCGCCTGTATTAATAGATTCCTAGCCCCAGACTATTCATAAAGACCCGTGCTGCCTCTCTTGGCACCTTAGTTTTCTGTTGTGGCGATGTTATTATTGTTTGTCATATTTGGCAATGTTTACACCGGACAAGTAGGGACCATTGTGTGCCGGTAGCGTCTGGGAATGCACAACCAAGTCTCAGGGGAATGGCCATTGCTGTTCTTACCACAATTAGAAATGGTCAGGCCAGGAGCAACATTGGGGTAGGTGCTGCCCCTGCACAGCGGGTTCTGTGTCTCCATGGGGTGGGGATCCTAGCACTACAACCCCACGAATGCCCACCCTGACCCTCCCACTTACATTCAAGTATGGACTTTTTGCAGGGGACGATGTTCTATGTTTAGTGAGTTTTCTCAGAAGAGGTGGGTACTGGCCAGCTAGATGACCATCCCTGGCCTCAGTTTCCCTTCCTTTAAAATGAACCATCTCTTAGAGCTCTTCCTCTCCAAAAATATATTCCATCCATCAGGAGTTCCTGCTGGCCTGACTCAGCTCACCTCTGTGCGTGCAGAAGGACTAACAGCCTACTCCCAAAATTAAAACAAAACAAAACTGAGTGAGGCGTGATACGTGGTGTGATAGAGGGTCCCCAAAAGGAGACAACTGAATGTCCAGGAGGAGCCACGTCTCCATCTCCTGGGGATCCAGGCTTCTGGGACGAGAGAGAGCACCTAGATCGGAACATGGATGTTCCGACGCCGTCACTCTACAGTGGTGGGGCGCGGCCTCTGTGTCTCTGTTTTCATATCCCTACTGTACATAAACTACTGCAGAGGAAGGGCCACCGCTACTGTGACTCCTATATGTGAATATATGTGTTGTGCTCAGGCCTAGTGCTGACACGAATTGATTGGCAAAAGCAGCCTGAAAATGCCGTGTCCTTCAGCCTGAAACATGGAGGCAGAAGTGAGCTAGAAAGTCTGTAAGGCCTTGAGAGAAAGGCTTAAGTTATTGAATGAAGTCATGCTGCCCCGGGGGAGGGGCCAATCATGCTGTAGGACCGAGGTGAGTCACAGTGCAAGAGTGTTGGGGAGTCACCTTGAACTTGGGCCAAAAAAGTAGAAATATTGGGACTCGCGTTTATCAGCCTCCTATCAGGTACATCAAGTTCTGGACGGCCACCCACTGGCCAGAGACATGATGTGGCCGGCTCTGCTCTGCCGCCCGCCCTCCCAACTGCCCTGGGAAGGCTTTCTGCTGGCTTCAGCCCCGCTGAGCAAAGTCCGCTTGTTCGCTGGAGTTCACACAGAATCCTTGCCAGGCCTGCCCAGAATCCTGTCTCCTCTGACTTCCTGTGTTCTTGCATAATATTTCCTTGCCTCTTGAATGGCTGGCCCCAGTGCGGGGGCAGTTCCCCGGCCCTGCTGGATAGCGAGTAGGATGTGGAGGGAGGATGGGTGGCATTTGCATCTGACCCATGGGTGCCCTGGGTCTTCATGGTTGAGGGCCATGGAGGCAGAGCCTCTCGAACTGCTTGATGTAAGATTTTAGCAAGAAGGGATTTAGGGGACACTGCAGACCTATGCACACACTCGCTTGCACATGGCAGTACCCCTGTCTTGTATTCATAAGTCATCGCTCCTGTAAAATTGTTAAAGTGGCTAAATTGTTTTCTTCTGATCATAAAAAATATGAATTATTCCCATAAAGTCACCATATAAGAAAATCACCAAAATTCTGTCACCTCACGATAACAAGTTGCATTAACTTCCTCTGTGTCAGAATCCCTGATAGGTGGCTGTGGGACGTCAGTATTATCAGCTGCATTCAGGTCTGCTCAGAGGCACGGCTTCATGAAACTCCTGTTCGGTGCATTCGAGGCTCAACAAGCAGTGGTAACCAGCGCACCAATTGTTCTCAAGCCTGGAAAGCAATGTCCCTCTTGAAGTTCTGACTGATATGCTGGTATCCCTGAAATAACTGCAAAATAAAAGGTTATGTGCCCGTGTAGGCCTTTCTGTAGGCTTAGAATGATTCACATGGTTACATGGGAGGAGGCGGTGCCAGCGACAGCTCCAAGGGCTGGGCTAGGTCTCGCTTTGGGGAAAATGATCTCTCAGGAGGACTGTGTGTGCCTTAAGCTAGGAACCCACTAGCAGGTAGAGCAAGTGTTGCTTTAGTGGCTTTCCCATCCCAAGATTTCAAAGAAATTCCAATTAATTTTACTTGGCGACAATCCTCCTGAAAATGTGTGACACAATCCATATCTTTAAAGAAGGGACCTCTCCTTGTCCTGTGTTGTTATTATATGAGAACTTGGAATCATCAGTAGTGTTGTTCAGATTTGCTTCTAATGTGATTATTGAAAACAGAAGCATACTATAGATTCAGGGTGTCCACCTTGCCTCTGAAAGCAGTACTTTCTTGAGGGCAGTGATGAGCATTTGCACCCCGCGTGCTGAAAGGGTGGCAAATCCACGGTCTGCATCAACACAATGGATGCTCCTGTACTGGATTTGGGTGTCTGTCTATAGCATTTGTCTGTTTCAACTACCCCTTAACCTGGATTAACTGTCTCCAAAATTGATTCTGCCAGGGCCTCACAAATTGCTAGGAGAGTGTTCTACCACGGAACTACATCCTTGGCCATATGTATATCTCCAAAAGTTGCAGTTTGAGACTGGGCTTAATTACTTTGCCATTTGGAATTGTTTGTAAGGTTTGCTTTTGAGTCAAGACACGTTGTTTCCTAGACTCCCTGGCTTCAACCTTTTACCTAAATCAAAAAGCAGGAGAACACTCTCAGCTTAAGCACGTTTACTTTAAACTTCTCAGGCATCTTGTAAAACAAAAACTTGCTACAAAATTTGGCACCAGTAGACTATAAGGATTTACCTCATTTTGTTGATAGTTGCCCGCAAATGATCTATTGTAACAATTTGCATAATTACAGTCTCTCTTTCAACTTATTCACCCTGCATGCCCTATTTAAGATTTACTGGCCAGTCTGTTATTACATCAAATTCCTTGAAACTGTATTCCTGAGGAATGATGGAGCTAAGAGTTAGAGAGAAGAATTAATGATCTTTTCTTCTGCTTTTCAAAATCTTCTCTATGGACTAATTTAGCGAGTGATTTTTGAGACTGCTCTCTTTACTCGGTCAGTACCTGATTTTGCTGGGTTCCGGGACACTCATGCGCATTTGGGAAGCAGGAAGGGACAAGAAGCCTGAATCGGCAGTCAGAATTATGAAACAGGACTTTGTTAAAATTGATAGGTCTGTACAATGAACGTGCGGCAGCTGTTGGCATGGCAACTCCTACGTGGCAAAGTGCACAGAGCTCACAGATGACTTTAGCAGTACTCCGTGTTAATTTGATAAATGGCTTTTTTAATAGTAGTTTGTGGGCTAATGGAAAGGTTGAAGCAAAGCCTCATTAATGGAAGGGAGGATGGGGACTTTGAAGCTACTGGGTGAAGCTGGAGAGCCACAGCCAAGTCTCCATTTCCAGCTAAGTGTCTCTTTTTACAGGAGAGGACCTTGAAGTGTGGCAAAGTGAAGTACAGGAGGAAGCTGCCTTAAAAGTAGGCATCGGCCCTAATTTTTAGTTTTAGGCATGGAGTTCAGGGTCCTTCTTATTCAGTACGTTTACTTTGTGTGGAGTTTATCCTAGGACACCGTAAGAGCTTTGCGCTGTGTTTTCATTTCCTTATTGGTGGTAGAGCAGGGGGTGTTATGGTGGCTGACGCGTCTGGTATAGTTTAGCTATGGTTTTGGGTTGTTTGTTTGTGTTCTGATAGGAGTTATTTGTTTACTTTTGTTTTTTGTTTGTTTATTGATCCAGGGTCTCAAGTAACTCAGGCTAGCCTCAAACACCCAATACAGCTGAGTATGACCTTGAACTTCTGATCCTTCTGCCTCTAACTCCAGAGTTCTGGGATGGTAGTCATGAACCTCTGTACCTAGCTTATGTGGTGCAGGGGACCGAACCCAGAGTTTCCTGCATACTAGGTTCTCTACCAGTTAGCTTCGTCCTTTCCTGCATGCTAGGTACTCTATCAGTTAGCTTCGTCCTTTCCTGGTTCAGCGTTTTTAATCGTACAATTCGGTGGTATTAACCACACACACTTTGCTGTGCTGACATCACCACTGTCCATCTCGAGGACTCTTTCCTCATCCCACTGAAACTCTGCATCTGCTAAACAGTAGTTCTCTACTCCTGCCCAGACCCCTGGAAACCACCATTCTACTTTCTCTATGAATACGACAATTCAAAGGTACCTCACATAAGTGAAAACATAAAGTATTCTTTTGTGTCTGATTTTTTTGCAACTTAGCATCTTTTCATTTCATCCATGTTATAGCAATGATCAAAACTTCATTTCTTTTTAAAATTGAAGAATCTATTTTACGTACATACTACATGATATTTATCTACTGATCATCAATGGACATTTTGATTGTCTCCTTCTTCGGTAGTTGGGAGCATTGCTTTATGTGTGTGGGTTTATAAACATCTCCTTGAGTCCCTGTTTTTGATTTTTTTTTTAGGGTATAGTACCTAGAAGTGAAACTCCTGGGACATACAGCAACTTTATATTTAGTCTTTGAGGAGCTGCCATGGTGTTCCATAGCAACTGTATGGCCTTGCATTCTGAGCAGTGCTCAAGGGTACCAGCTTCTTTGTATCCTTGCCAGCGAGGAGCATCAGTTTTCCTAATGATTACTGATTCTATTGTGGTTATAGACATGTTGCCCTGGCACCTCGTACATATGTGGCATGGGTGCGACTGGACATCACCGACCCATTGTTTATACCTATGAGGCAGATGAGGCTTTCCATGGTAAAGGTGGGGGCATGAAAAGAATCAGGAGGGAAGGAGAGACCATGTGGTCAGCATCTCTGGGGGAGGGAAATGTATCAGGAGGGAAGGAGAGACCATGTGGTCAGTATCTCTGGTCCAGGCACCTCAGAGGACCTACAGGGGAGCAGATGAAACTTTAAATAGAGGCCTTTGAGACTTTTGACAGAAACTTAGAATGAGTTTTAACTACAGCAAGCATGCTGAAGGCTGGCTTTACCTTGGTAATCCTTCCTGGTTAGCACTGCAGGTAGGTGTTAGCATCCCTCTTCCAGAGAACAAGCGTTGTTGCCCTCTGCTCTAGGAGCCTGGGCCCATTTTCCTTCCTCTTCTTGGGGAAACAAATCATACAGACGTCTTGCCAAGTGCTTGATTAGGGCTTTGGACCATTCTGCTGTCTAGTTTTTCTACTTGAAGCAGTATGTAAATCTCTCCTCTTCCCAATGTTAAATTGGCAGCCTAGATTTAGAACTTACAGGACACCTTCTAGCCATTTGCAGTGGATGGAAAGCTAGCTTTTGTCCTTACAAGGAAGTAGTACAGGTCTTACAGCTAACTGTCTCTTCCTTATAACAGGCTTCGAAACTGGTGCACATATTCAAGCTGTACAGGGGTCATCTAAACTCAAGAGTGCAGGCTGGGGACATGGCTTAGTGGTTAAGAACACTTCTGAAAGCAAGACGACCCGAGTTTGAGTCACCAGCACCGATGCGAAAGCATGGCCCTGCATGTCTGTGACCCCCAGGCACTGGAAGGCAGACTAGCAGATTCTGGGAGTTCATTGGCTAGTTGGCCTAGCCAAAAATGGCCAGCTTCAGATTCACTGAGAGATACTATCTCAAAACAAAAAGTGAAGAGTGATAAAGATCAGAGTCCATGTGCATGCGCACGCGCGTGTGCACACACACACAAAGACACACGCACACTCACACACACACCCCCAAACTCCTCTGGGTGCTGAATGTTCTCAGAGTATCTTATTGAGTTTTTTCCCTTCCTGTCAAGTTCCCAGGAGACACTGACAGTGCTGGCACTCAGTCCAGACTTTGAGAACTGATGCTTTACATTGAGACTGAGAAATGGGCAACAAGACATAGAAAGACCAAATGACTTCCATCTTAAATACTACGGGTGACAGAATTTGAGCTTGAATATGGGTGGACGCTCTAAAGCCCCTGCTGCTTCTGTCATATCAAAAGGGGCAGAAGCACAGTCCCGGAGCATTCTGCTTCTGCTATTCCAAGGAGACACAGCATTAACCTGTCGTAGCCCAAAGGTGGTCTCAGAGGCCTGCTGCTCCCGGCTGTCCCTTCTCATCATTGGAGCTGACATTGGTTAAAATCAACTAATGATGGCTAAAACAAAAACCTTCATCCAGGCTCATCTCTGGGTTGCCTAGGAGGGGAGCAGTTGGTAGCTCAGAAATGGGAGAGACATGGCATCCCCAAATTGGGCTAGGCCTGGACAGAACACAGCCAGAGTCTGGGACTCAGGCAACACAGGGCTTAAAAAGTTCAAAACGCCGATAAAGTTACTAAAGAGGGTTTTGTTGTTGTTTGTTTTGCTTTGTTTTTTACATTTCCATTTTTTTCTTAATGCACATCTCCTATGTTCCAAACATTCCACTATTTGGCACGAAGTATGGTGACAGATATTAAAATCGTGCTCAATAAACACTTGCCAAGAAAGGCAAACACAGTAGGTGCCAGAGGCAACTGTGTGCAAACATGATGAAAGCTTCCACCCGAGCAGGAGGGATAAACAAGATGGAACAAGAGGATAAAACCTTGAATTGACGACACATTTGATCCCAAAGTCATCTTCAGATCTGTGTCTTTTCTATGGTCATAACAAATTAAATGAATGTGCTTACATAGATGTGCAGATGTGTATGCATAGACCTGAGAGAAAGCTTCAAAATACTTCTTAAAAATGTGTGCGTTGTAGTGGCTGTTGCCAGTGTTCTGTCCCTAGGATGCTTGTTCCATGTTTTTCACAAGGAGAAAAATGAAGCCAAAGTGGGGCTTTGGGTACCTCAGGAGACTGCTAACCAATAGCTGTGATTCTTCTTTGGAAATAACCTACCACCATCTTTCAGATGCTTGTGGCAAGCCACACGCTGCCTATTCCTCATTACCACCAATAACAAATATTTAGTCTGTGACCATTGTGTATACAGGGCGATCTCTTGTCTCAGGAGCTGTTTATAAGCGGATTAACAGCAAGGGTAGGGCAGGGGGCGTAGCTCAGTGGTAGAGTGTTTGCTTAGCATGCACAAGGCCCTGAGTTTGATTTTTGCATCGGCTCAGGGTGAAAGGAGCCAGGCAGAGCAAGATAAACTATGCTTTTGATGGTGGGGGTTCTGTGTATGTGTGTGTGTTTCTCTCCCTGCATCACTTACTTAGTAAGCCATGTATATAATAAATATTATATGTAAATATTCACTATCGTAAATATTATCTCTAAGTGCAAATTTAATTCATGAGAAGATAAAGTATCCATGTGTATTGAGGAGCAGAGGTGACTGTAACTTGGTTGTTGAAGGCGACCAGAATGCATTCAGGAGCACAGATACCCTACTTTGGCTGTGATACTCCCTGTGGTGGAGAATGAGGTAGACTAGTTAGAATGAAAACTGGACTTCCTTGGGCAACACCCAGATGCCATGGGTTTTCTACATCACATTTTATTTTGTATTTAAAAAATTGTTTTCAGTGCTGGGGATCCAACATAGGGCCTCACATATATTATAAACAAGTCTTCTTCCACTGACGTCCACCTATAATGATATTTTTTTAGTCACATACTAAAAACAGTTGCATAAGTGGGAATCTGACTGCAGCTTGTAAAAAACTTCACAAGAGTGGCAGAGTCCGTCATTTCGAGCTATTTTGTTAAATGTCAAGGCTACAGAAACTGCTTAATATTTCTGCTTTATGCTGCAAATGGGTTGGGTTGGAACCAGGCTCACAACTTTCCCTGGCCTTACTTTGCTTTCTCTAGGGTACCTTTGGGTAGAGGCCCTTGCTATAGTCTTGGATTAAACCGAGAGGGTCCTTAGTAGGAAAGCATGTTCCGGGGTTCACTTAAAGAGGAGGGAACAGAGTATAGTTTGGGATGGGCAGAACTTTCCTGATAAAACATAGAGATTTCCTAAGGCCAGGTTTTTGTCAGAGCCCCCCTATTACTTAAAAGCCCACCAAGGAGACTTCCTAAGAGCCACTGGCCCCAGTGCTCTCTGCGGGGCCGTGGTTCTGTATGCACAGGTTGGAAACTTAGAAACAGAGTTGTGGAAACCATGACGGAGTTACATCAGAATATTAATGTCTTGTGGAAGTTTTTAGGTCATTACCTTTGGAGGGAAAGCTATTTTGTTGTCCACTGGAAATGGGAGGAGAGCAAAATTCTGCTGACGTGGGTGTTTGCTTGGGGCCAAGGTACTGGGAGGGGTAGCAAGGGTGTGCTTCCTTTATGGTAAAAGCTCCACTGGCCTCCGTTTAAGAATATCCTGTAGGCAGGTGAAGGGTGGCATGATTCACTTTGTGCTGATTTCCTCTTGGTTCAGCTGAGCCTAGCAAGTCAGATCGGTAGAGGTAGGACTCTCTGGGACTGCTCAGCCTTTCTATTGGTCAGCAGCAAGACTCTGATCTGGTGCCAGGCGTGTGTTGGAGGATGAGTTCCATAAGCCGTTTTCTCGATACTTTTCAAGTTGTATAAAACTCCATTGTGTTGTGGAATATTTATGTGCACTGTAAAAATGTGTCTCTTCCTAGGGTGCCTTCTGATTGGCTTAATAAAGAGCTTAATGATCAATAGTTAGGCAGAAGAGGGTAGGCAGGATTTCTGGGAAGAGAGAGGAAGAGGAGGAGAAACCTCAGCATGTGTATTTTGCCAGCAGACTTGGAGCAAGTCGCAGGTGCTGCCCTGAGCAGGTAACCAAGCCACATGACAGAACGTAGATTTAAAAATGTGGGTTAGTTAAGTTATAGAGCTGGTTATATTCCATAAGTCTCCGGGTCACTATTTGCAGGCTGATGGTCAAAGATAGTTCGACAAGAAAGCTTGCTGCACCGTTGGGCCATGCACTCTCATTTGAAATGGACTTTATGTCCACCATTGGTTGGTGCATTCATGAAAATTTCAGTGAAAAAAAAATTGAAATTCTATCACCATGATTTTTTTTTCAGAATTCACACCAGATCTTTTTGTTTTTAAAGCTAAGACCAAAAACAGTAGAAGCAGAAACTCACAAAGCTATCCCCTGCACAACATTTAAATCCTAAAGAGATACCCCCCCCCCCACACACACACACTATGATTAGTCCCTACAGAGAAAATTGTAACTATTCTTCCCTAGGGAGAGTCTGGCTTAACATAGGTGCTGTTTTGCATATCTGACAACAGAGAGACATGATCGAGATGAAAAGAAAATGATCCCGTGCAGGGCTAGTTCCTCCAGGCATCCCCAGCCCACCCCTGGGAGAGCAGTCTCCTTTCCTTGGTGGATTTGGGAACCACTTGAATCTTGTCATTGTGGTCCACCAATGGGGAATCGACTCTTACTCCAGGGAGTATCTGGGGAAGTACGTTGTTGCCTTCCAGTCCCAGGTATGTATTATCAAGAGTCACTGCTTCCTGGAGCGGCTCCTCTTGTGTGTGAGGGCTGAGATGAGTCTGCAGAAAGAAAGGCCGTGAACGGGTGCAGAAAGGAGTGGCTGCATCACCTGCCTGGGGGATGAGCCACCCGTGTGACTTCATGGTTGTGCAAGAATTGGGCAACATTTGGCCAGGGTGGAGAGGTCTTGGCAAAGGCGTTTTCACTCCTAATAGATCCCTATCTCCTCCTTGAGGGAAAAACAAGTGTTAGGAGATCAGTACGGCATCTTGGAGGACATTGATTGCCTCCTCAGAAATCAGTGGAGTTAAACTGAAGACCTCAGAAGATTAAAGATGCCATCCCCTTTCCTTCCTGCAGCAGTTGTGGGGAAGCAGAGGGTGGGTAGAATGGGACAATGTGGGAGGCAGTCAATGCTAACGTGTGGGCATGGGATAGAACTTTTTTTCAGAACTTCTGGAGAGAAGTCACAGGGCAGAGTGGCATCAGACCTGCATATTTTAGAGACATTGTACCTGGGCTCAGGTCTTGGGTCTACCTCTTAACTGAGGTATCTTGGGAAAGTGAGCACTCTGTGCCTATGTGTTTAAACTGCAACATGGAGGCCATCATTGTACTAGAACCAGAGGGTAGTGGTGTAGCCTTCATAGAGGCTGGTCCTAGCTCCAGAGGAGGACACTAGAGGAAGGGCTGCAGTCACCTTGAGTTTTTGACTCAACAAGTCTTCAGGTCTGTTTCCTCATCTGTACAGTAGAAGGATGAGGTCAGATAAATGCTAGCGTTTCCCTTATTCTGAGATGATTCCATGGCTGAATAAATATTAAGTGTCTGTTGTATGTTCCAGTGCTGTACTGGGCATGCTTGGATAGTAAACTGTAGAGAATAGGGCTCCCTGTGCTTAAGATCTTGTTGGCGTGAGGAAAGGACACTAACATATGGGAGAACATTAATAACTAAAGTTTGGAGACATAGCTGGATAGATGACCCATCTGTCAAGAGCGCAGGCTGTTCTTTCAGAGGACCCACATGGTCGGTCCCAGTTGTCTGTGTCTCCAGTTTCGAGGATCTGAAGCCATCTTCTGGCCTCCACGAGTACCTGGCATGCGTGTGATACACATACAGACATGCAAGCAAAAGATAAAACAAAAGTAAATATGAATCTGAAGAATATTAGGATAAGAAAGCTCAGAGTGGACCAGAGAGAGGAGACTCGACGGCAGCTCTCCAACTTGTTTGTCCTACCATATAATTCTGGCTCCTGAAACATTGGCATTAATATTGGAACTGTAGAAAAACAGCCACCTATTTGGGACCTAGAAAGACCAAATTTTGTAATAGCAGTATAAACAGAATGTATGAAGTGGTCCAAACTGGTTTCATAAATATTCTTGGATTCCCTTTCTATCAGAATAATGTATCTGGCACAAAATAGGCACTTTCCAATGGCTGGGAAAATCTAGGGCTCTACATCTTTAAGATTTAATAGCAGGTAGTGTTCTCAGCCCCGCCTCTAGAGGGCAGTGCACAGATAATACCTGTCTCACCATAGCTTGGAGAAGAGCTTCCTAAGGCCCCATGCTTCCTGGGCCAGGTTTTTCTAAGACAATTCTTCCAGTGCCTAAGCTTTTCCTATCTTGGGGCAGAGGAATATAGACATTCCCACCCCTGCAGTATCTATATCTACATTTTGAGGAAACCTACAGGAATTTGTTTCATAATGAACCAAACCATAACTCCTCAGTTTTCATATGCAAATTGGCTGACCCAGGCCACCTGGGAATAGTCCACAGATCCCTAATGGCCAGAATAGTGAACAGGCAGTAGTTAGGGTCATTTCAGTTAGAGAATTGGGACGGGTGAGCAAGAAACTTCAGCTGGTCTTAAAGAATGAGAAGAAGCCATGTCAGAGATAGATGGGCCTCCGGAAGTCTCAGCTACCTCCCAGTTTCCATGCCACCCCCCAACTACTCCCCACCAGCCAAACATAGCAGGTAGTCTATGCGTTTGAATCTGGTGTTTTATTCTCAGAGAGGAAATGAGACAGAACCGGCAGATGGGGTGGGTGAACTCCCTGGCCTTGCCCGAGAGGTCGGACAGAGATGGTCTGACTTGACACATCAGATCAGCAGACCACAGCTCTCTGCTGAGCCTCCTTCCTGCTACAGACCCCAGAGATCCTGGTGAGATGTGGCACGTCACACCATCTGTAAAAACACAAGCATATGCCACGCTTGCTGTGAGAACATGCCGTCACACGGGCACCCAAAGCAGTAGGCAGAACGGATGGAGGCCTGGCGGTCAGAGGGAAACAGTGTTTTGCTGCTGAAGCCCTGTGTTCAGGACAGAAATCTGTCTTCCAGAAGGCCTCCTTAAGTTCTCCTCTCCCAAATGTCACCCCCGTCGTCTAATTCCTGTTCCCTCCCCTTTTTGTTCATAAAAAGTTATTTTCTTCCAAATAAGCAACCTCCAAATATATGAAATAAACATTATTTCTAATGAGCCTCTGGGAAAGTGCTCACCTTTGAACTTAGCTGAGGATTATGGAAGAAAGAAAAAGTCGGAGGAACTTGATAGAGCATTAGAACTTCCTGGGGTTTAAGCTGGGTTGTGTGTGACATTTCTTTTCCTTAATAAGGGCCGTTCCAGAGCGCTCCGTCCGGGATAATTAGGCCATGTCCGAAAGCAGAGACCTAGGATTGGTTACTGACCCTAGTTTTGGGATTATTATCTGGGTGCTAGGCAACAATAGGGTAGGAGGCCCTGTTTCTAGAACGTTCTTTCTTTCCAAGGACTCAGAATCTTTTCTGAGGGTCCCTGTGGAGAGTCTGAGATGGGGAGACCTCGGAAGGAGCTCGGTGATACTTATGGAAGGCTGGCGGCTAAAGGGAAGTGAGACTGCGGAACTGTCCCTCCGAGACAAGCTTATTCTCCCAGAGACCTTGCCCCTTCACATAACAGCAGTCACTTTCTGAAAGACAGTGACTCTCGGCCTGGGCTGCCTTTGCTTGTTTGTCTGGAGTACCGCACACCTGAGTTTCCCCCAACATCCCCCTTGCAGACAAGAAGTTCCCTTGCAGCCATTGGCATAAATCCTTCCTCGAATGACTTGAAGCTGCCTAAGGATGTGTAACTACAGCTCTGCAAATCCCCATTCAGGTCTCTGAATGTTTGTGCCCTGTGGTGGGAACTGTCCTTTCTCTTCACTCTCTTCCTTATGCGTTCCTCAGAATGCTTTTCTCATGCCCAGACCATAAGCTGTTCACATCCCTGCTGTCCTCTCGGACTGGAGCATACTGGTGCTCACATCTGCTGATGAGAGCAGAGACCAGAGATCAAGGCTTTCCAAAATCTAGGAACGTGGATGACCTTTGCTGAGCTGAAGTTGCCACTTCATGGCATGAGCTGTCTTCTTTAAGTTTTTCCTTCCTGTGATGCTTGCACACAAAGTAAGGCCTGCACAGATTTCTTCCCTGGATAGGAGTGATCCCGTGCACGCCTATCTTCTTCCTGCCAAGCACCTGTTCAGGAGAGCATAGCCTTTATAGCGATGAGCGGTTTCTCTGACGGCTCTGAGGTCTGCCGGGGCTTCTCAAGAATTGGCAACTTAGCTGTGACCTCAGAAATCTTGGCTCTGGTAAGGCTAGGTCTTTGCAGTAAAATGGGCTCAGTGCCCATGGAGATAATCTCCTCTTGTAATATCCACACAATCATCTCATTGTCGAAGCGCAAGGAATGCAAAAACAGAAGAAATTCCACAATAGGGCTTCCCGTGGCTCAGTGAGCCAGTCTGTTCCCCACTGAGGGCACCTTGGGACACCTCAGAGCTTCAGTCCCATCACCCGAACTTCTTCTGACTCATAAGGTGTGGGCTTATGTAGGAGCCCACACCTACAACCTGAGCCTCAGGTCTGACAGTGCCCTATGTCCTGGCCCGCTCCTATTCGTCACTCGGAACTCAGAAGAGAAAGCCCCTTCAGCAGCTTCCCCTGGTTATGTGCCCCCTCTTGTCCCCAGAACACTTACCCTGACTTCTGCAATAGCTGCAAGTGAGCTCCAGCCCCTTGGAGTGCTCCGTAGGCATTAGACACTGTTCTGAGAGGGTACAGTGGGTGCCGTTCCTTCCTCTCAAGTGCTCAGTGGGACAGAGGCCTGCATTGAAAGCTGAAGTCACCAGTTCAGAGCTAGCACCCAGGCCTGCAGGCCCAGGCTGCCCAACTGTCTGCCTTTCTGGCTCCTCACTAGGCTTTTGTCCTCTTAAATGCAGAGACCTAAGTTACCCCCCGGTGGGTAGGCACCTGTAGGTGTTCAGTATGCCAAAGCTTACCACTGACAAATACCTGGTGGGGTTTAAATTACAAAGGGCCATGCAGCTTACAAAGCTGCATAAACACAAAGGAGCACTTATTTTTCATTGTGGCAAAGTGAGGGTGATGTTTATCTGTCATTGTTGTTGCTTTTTTTTAAATTACATTGAGAAAGAGAGAACACACCACTACACATCTGTGCAACCTCTGGGAGTCAGTTTTCTCCTTTCACCCTGTGGGTCCGTTGAATCAAACTCCTAAAGTCTTCACATTGGTAGCAAGTGACTTGACCTGCAGAGCGGGAGCCGTCTCACTGGTCCAGGGACGGTGCTTTAGGACTCACTCTGGTTTAGGACTTGCTCTAGGCAGTGTACACAGAGCTGTAGGATTTGGCAGACTGCCATGGTGGAAAGGACAGTGTTTTTGTCAGCATTTTGGTGGCCATTAGAAGTTATTTCAGTGAAGCCAAAGCTCCATCAGGTATCTAAGAATAATTGGGGGAGCAGGAAAGAGCATTTCATTAGCAGTTCCAGAGAGGCGGGCCTTGCCTTCCGCCAATGAGCATGTCTCGGGGTGTCCAAGTGACACTTAGACAAACCTCTGGGGTCCCACAGCCCCACTCCACTTAGGACGCCCCACACACAAAGTCATGGAGGCTGCAGGTTCTTAGTGACTTTCATAGCTTCTCTCTGCTGCTTTCCACAGAGTTAGCAGAGCAAGTGAGGCAGGTCACTGTGTCATTACAGTCTCTTCCTGATGCAGGGACTATTACAGGCCTAGACACTGGCCCCTGCTTCGGTAGCTCTGGGAGGTGGTCAACGGCGTGCTGTTGGGACAGACAGAGTATTGCCTCCTTTTCACCAGCATCTCATGGGAAGCCAGTTCCCATCACCTGTCAGCATTAATAGGCGCAAACAGTGTTGCACAGAAAAATACCAACTTGTTTTCTTTCTGACTGCTGGGCTAGATAATGATGTCCAAATGACATTATCCCTAATAAACGTGATTTGCAGAGATCGCTGCCCACCCCAGTAGCAGGGAGTTTCATTAGCAGGTAGACAGATAAGGGAAACAGCTGGCTCCGCCAACTCCTCTCGGTGGCACGAGTGTCTGGTATGAGTTGAAGGCTGGGGGTGGAGTGTAAACTTTTTAAAGAGAAAATCAGGTTAACGGAGGGAATTTATTTTAAGTGTTGGCTATTCCTTAAAACTACTTAATGATTGTGGGGTTGTCACTAAGTTTTATACGTGCTTGTTTTGGTGTTGTAAGTTTAGGCACTTGTGGGGTGTTGGTTTGTCCTATTTTCTCATCTCCATGTTACATCACCAAAAAAGGTGGGAACCCTGGCCAAGCTCTAGCATCCTCCCCGCCAGAAAGAACTCTGCAGAGGGTACCTACACATGTAGCAAAAGCTCTGGGCGATGGACAGGGCCGAGGGATAGACTGTTCCATTTTTCAAGGAGTTGGCTTCTTGGGGAGAGGGTGGCCCCTGTCTGGGCTTGTTTCCTGTACCAGTGGGCTCTGACTGGCAGCTGGCTCACCGAAACACCTCTATGTGAAGATATCCTCGGGATATGTGGACCAGTTACTTTCCTGCGGACAGTAGAGTCCTTGGGTGCTAAATAACCTGGCTATGAATACAGCCACAATTATTTCTTTTTACCCTTTGTTTTTGGCCAGAGAGAACCAAAGCGTTAGATCTCTGCCTTACTGTTCCCGTGGCTGGAGGCGTGTGGCTTGCCTAAACCCTCACACTAGCTGACCATATCTGAAAGATCTGCCTGATGCTAATTGTTGTCAGGGGAAGGCATATGATTCATAAGCTTGCTGTCCCTCGGAGGGAACCCCAAGATAAGGAGTAACAAAGGGGCCAGTACCTCACAGTTAACTGACACAATCGAGCCTCAGTGCTCAGGCCAGCGCTAGGGAGGAAGCATCCCCCTGGACAGGTGGAGGGTCAAGAGAGCTTCTGCAGGGCAGCAGGCTATGTCGGACCTTAAAGCAGAGAACTTGGGAGGGTAGAAGGAAGGAGACCCTTTCAGCTAAAGCCAAACAACAGGGACTTAACTGGGTGGCAGAAGGGTGTGGCATTTGGGAAGGCACCGCAGTCTGGCTGGAACAGGCACTGGGGTTCAGAGCAGGGGATATAAGTCTAGAGAACAAGGCTGGGGCTAGGAGGCCTCAAAGGGCATGCTGAGTATATTCCCCACGAGGGAGGTGTGACCCACTTCCTGTCCTATGAGGGAAACGGTACTTGAGGAGTGACTTGGGAGAAAGAGTACTCAGCTCCTGAGCTGTTCTCTCTGAGGTCTAATGGCAATTATATTCTTCTTGATTCATAATAAACAGGTGAGGGGCAAAGGGCCGTGGCTGGAAGACAGGGGCAAACGTCTGTGGAAGTAAAGAAAACACCCATGCAGCCCTAGAAGGGGTATAGCCTGGGGAAGGTCTTGTGCTCGATCCCACGGGTAATGTATGTATGTGATGTGTTCTTCAGCAAGAATGCCTGGCCAGGGTCTCTGTCTACCCATCCAGAAGCCAGCCTGTGGCAGCCCAGCCATTATTGCTTCGAAAAAAGACTTTTAAAAGCTTCTAACAAAGATTCATTTCTCCTGGCTTTGGTGTCGAAAGAAACTCTCCTGTGTACTGTCCTGTGTGGCAAAAGCATGGCCAACGGAATGAACAAGGACCCAGGCTGGCTGTTGCACAGCCCACCACGGCATTCTCTTATTGCTCGCTTGGTAGTGTACATACAACTCACTCTAACTTGCCGCCTTCCCACTGCCGGTTTGCTGTCCCCTGGCTCCGGGCAGCTAGTCTTTCCTCGGCAGCATCTGCGTCCTTTCTTCTGTCTGCCTTCCCTCCATCAGCTCCACTGTCCAGTTATGGCTCCGGCCTTTTGGACGTTCTCCTCCCACACCCCTCTGGTGTTGACTGAGGAGTAAACCTGCCCTCTGCAAGCTCCCCGATGTCACAGGCGTCATCTCCACATGTCACTCTGTTGCTCAGAGACCCCGCTTGTGACGAGGGAACCGTGTTTGTGGAATGAGTGGAGGGACAAACTATGGCTGGGGAAGACAGCCTGGTTTCCCAGGTTGCTCAGGGTTACCACTTTTGAGGGAAAGTCTTTTGGCATTTCCCGTGGCTTCGGATGACTTCTTTGCAAAGGAATGGAGTAAAGCTTCCTAAATATGCACAGATAGCCAATTCTCATAGGAACAAGAAGGGACAAATTTGGGAGAAAACAAGTGCCTGCCCTGTGGCCATGAATCAGACCCAGAATGCCAGACATGTGACCACGTAAATAGGCCACAAACCAGAACTCTCTACAACAGAACCAGATCCTAGACCCACTCTTTTTAGACTTTCTTTTCTTTTCCTTTTTAAGCAGGCTCTCATGTAGCCCAGGTTAGCCTTGAATTTGCGGTATAATTGAGGATGGTCTTGAACTCCTGCTCCTCCTGTCTCCACCTGCTGAGTGCTGAGTTACAGACTTGCATTGCCATGCCCAGTTTACGCGGTGCTGGAGCTCCAGTTCAGGGTTCCTTGGATATTAGGCAAGCATCCTACCGAGCGAGCTACATCCTCAGCCCTTTAAATATTTTCAACAGGGAACAGAGAAGTGGCGGTTTAGATGGGAGAACAGACACCCTGCAGGGGTTGTCCCTTTATCTTGTTTCCAAACACATAAAGTCCCTCAAGCTCTGGCCTTGAACTGGATGAGCATGTGGCCATGCATTGGTCCTGATGGAAAGGCCAAACACTTATTTTCTTCTTTTTAAAATTAAAGTGTCTGAAGTAAAGAGAGGATTGACCCTTATAATCCATATTTGAGAGGCGTTGCGGTCAGCAGCTGTCCATCCTACTTGTGGCCCCTCCCCCTCCTCGTCTCCATTTTCTACATTCTAATGTCTAGCCCTTCCAGGGGTCTTTCTGCCCCCTCCTTCCTGCATATACCAACTGCTGGCCCCAGAGGCAGCCCTGCTCTGTTTTCTCATGACACAGTGATTATTTTTGGCTTTGCACATATTTTTCTCTAATGTTATTATTACCTCCTCCACCCTTCTGGTTGCCTTTTGAGGAGCACTCCAGTTTTTTGGCAATTCTATGTAAAAATCAGAGGGTTAATTTTAGTTCAGTGGTGAAGACGGGGCAGGGAGAGAGGGGTATGCCTCCTTTTGTGCCTTTCCAGCACCCTGCCCCCACCCTAGAAAGAGATGAGGTTCTCCATGCTTGCTCATGAAAGAGCTCTCTGCTTTCTCTGGCTCGGTGCTCTCCATTCATCCTCTGCTGGGTCTGGGCTCGAGGATACCGCTCTCCAGAGGTGACGCTGGGGGCTGCTCCTCGGGGCTGGCATCTGAACAACTTGACTTGGCGGCCTTAGAACAGCCTCATTCAGAGTGAGTTCACTCCCTGAGCAGTTGGCCTGCTCAGCCTCTGTCCATAGAGTTCTCTTGTTCCAGCTACAGAAGGAAATGGAGATCTCCAAGTAAGAAGCGGCCTTCCCAAGGCTTTAACTCTTCCCTGCAGGAAAGAAGAGCTACAGAGAGCGGAATAAAACCCTAGCTGGCCCAGCTGCAATTCCCTGGGAGAGAGGAAAGAGTGTGGCTGGGGGCTGAGGCTGGAGGCCAGCACAGCTGGGATCACTTTCTCTTTCCGTGGGGAGGGGGAGAGGGAGAGGGTAAAGGGCACATCTGAGCTGTCCTTACATCAATTAGCGACATTTACCCAGTTTGCCCAGAGCGCAAGTTCTATGGAGAACATTGGAAAGGGGAAGGTGGTATGTCTCTGCCTCCACAGTCCTTAATAGCAGCAGGGCCTTCGCACAGACAGGGCATCCTCTAATGTGGGCAAGTGCCCAGGGGAGCTGGCACCTAGGATGCTGCCAGGGGAGACGGGTGTGGGATTTTAAGGGGAGATGAAGTGATAATCAGAGGAGAGTGGCATCCACCAAGCTTAGAGAGGTTTCCTAAAGAAGTGTGCGGAGTGAGTGGAGTTCTCTCTGGCAGAGGAGACGATCCAGTCCCTTAGACCTAAGTACCCTTGGCCAAGGGTGGCATCAGGGTAGCAGACACACTCCACTGTGTCTTTGGCCTCGAGATCTTGAGGGCCCTGGAATTCTGTCTGTTAGAAGTGTGTGAGGTCAGACTAGCAACATCCACATCAGCTAGGATAGTACTAGAAATGTAGGCCTTCACACACTGGGCCCAGATTGGCTGACAATAATAGTGTGCTAGACCCGGGTCCTAGTGCTCTGTGTGTGCAGTGACATCACAGACCCATGTCAGCGTGTCCAGTTCACACCCCAATGTTTATTCAAAGAGGATAGATCACATGCATGTGTGTGCATGTGTGCACACACACTCAGACACACATGCACACAAACACACACATGCATGCACAACAAACACATGCACACATACATACACACACATGAACACACAAATGCACACGTGTGTGTTCCCACAAATGCTCACACAAAGAGACACACGTACACACACAGTGCACACAAATACACACACACACACACACACTTTTACCTTTGACATCTTCGCACTAATAACTATTCCCTGGGTGGAAACATCTTGCTCTCATCACGTGCTAGATTAGAGTTCTACAGAAGGATTTAGAACAGTGAGCAACTTTGAGGAATTTATACAGCAGAAATCACTGAGGTGGTTTTTATGTCTTTGTTTAGTACTGCTTGTGCTTTGGAGGAACCCAGAGTGCGGGCCCTTCCCAGAAGAACATGTCTACATGGGGTAAAATAAAAAGGAGAACAGCCCAGGGCTGACTGTGCAGTGTGGAATCTCTAGAGCAAGATGGGTGGAGAGGTCAGACTAGGCGGGGCCTTCCTGGACAAAATGGACTCCTTGTGGAGGCGACCAGAGGACCAGCACAGGAGGGATAGGCTGAGACGGTGGAAAGGACACATTGCAGAAGGCTGTGGGGAGCATCAGTGGCTAGGGCTCAATCTTCGGGCCCATAGGGAGTGGATCAGCTGCCCTCCACACTGCAGAGTCTTGCTTCCTGCTAGGGAGTCCATCTTACATCGGGGCCATCTCTATTGCTGTTTAGATTTTGTCAGCCCTTTAGTTCTCAGTTGAAAGCCGCACTGTAGGAATAGGCTGTCAGTGTGGAGCCAAACCACAGATTGTGATGTTGGGTGTTTGTGGGATTCTAAAGAAAAGGCTGTGAGAACACAGAAGGCCAGAGGACACAGAGGGACACAGAGGACACAGAGGGACACAGAGGACACAGAAGGACACAGAAGACACAGAAGGTACAGAGGACCCAGAAGACCAGAAGGAAAGCCTCAGGGCTCATCTGGCAACAACTTTGGCGTGGGGCTTGGCCAAGCCTAGGGAAGAGGCCTGAAAGTCGTCCAGAGAGAAAGCAATGCTCTCTATGATGTCCAGAGCACCTGCCAAGCACAGCCAGCTCTGTCCCTGCAGCTCAGTCTCCACTCAGTCTTCACTCGTGCCCTCTCCTCCTGCCCTCCTTCCATCCACTTTTTCTTTTATCTCTTTGTCTTTTGACAGAGATCTCCAAACAAAGGAGAACTTTCCCTCCAGGGCATGTTTGCCCTTGCAGTGACAACCTAGAGCCGGAGGTGATCCTGCCCTCCTTTTTTGCTCCTTCCTACATTAAGAGGGTGTGTTTACAATGGCTCATCAAATTCAGTATTCTTAGCAGCTATACTGTACCCACCTCAGTGAAGCCTTCTGGGCTACAAGAAAGGCCTGGCTATTGGCATTTGGGGAAGACAGCTCAATTACAAACCAGTGTGGTATGTGGGCTCCACTGACACAGGGTGAGTGCTGATCATGCTAGTCTCCATCTCTGGGGGCTGCCTCTCCATGCCATGTGATCTGAGGCCACACTCACATTGTGTGACCTGAGGATTAAATCAGAGGCGGTGGGCTGAGTGATCTTCATTAAGTGGGAAGTATTGCCTGTGGATACTTGCTGGTGTGGCTACAACAGCATCTCAGCTTTGTGGATACCAGTTAACCCCGTAGCTGAAGTCTGCACAGTGGTGGTGCCAGACAGCAATGGGTATTGGCGGCCAATAAAGAACAGCGCCTAGACAGACAAGTGTCCCACAAGGTGGCCATCGTCTCAGGACCTGGTTAAAGGCAGCCTCCCATTTCTGTGTCAGTGGTCGTATCTCTTCAGACCTAGATCTAAGGAAAAGAGGAAGCCAAGAGATCACGGACCCAGACAGAGAAAGCAAGCACGGTTGGTTGTCTTTCCTTTTGCTGTCTCTCTCTGCAACCATTTAGGAATGATGGCTATAGTCCTTGTAGAGTCAACACGAAGTGCTTAGAAGCTGTCACGTGCCTCAGATGTAAAGTGACATTATTCACGAACATGTTAGTGGACACCTAGTGTCATAGGCTGTTCAGACAGCTAAAACAAAAGCCGTAGACTGGGAGCTTTCAAACAGCAGAGGTTACAGCTTGGGAGCTGGACAGCCAAGATCAAGGGGTGAGCTCGAGCACCTGCCTTCTGCTTCGCACCCTGGCACCTTCTTTGTGGCCACACGATGGGAAGGTTGAGGCTGCCATTTGGGCCTGCTTTATAAGGGTATTAATCTCACCCTGAGGCTCCACCCCCACATTGGAGGCAAGGATTTAAACATGAATGTCGGAGACATGAAATTCACATCAGGGCACTTGGTGCAGCGAGACTAGCCCACCAACAGCCTGTCACGGTCACTCCAGTCCATGGCCAGCTTTCCCAGCAGGGCTGGGGACTCCACATGTCCTAGGTGATGGGAGAAGTTGGGTATCTGGTTCCCCAGATGGGCTGCTCGGTAATTGAATCTGCTACTGTCTTCTGCAAGGCTGCCTGAGGCAGGGAAGGCCAGGGTGATAATCATCTCCAGTCAGCCCTGTGTAGAATTGACCATTAGAGGGCCAAGTGGGGTGAGCCCCAGACATTACTGTCAGCCCTGAATGCAGTCCAGGCCTGCTGCTCCAGGGACACTGACCCTCAGAGAGGGTCAGGCAGCTGGGAGCTAAACTCCTCACGAGAGAGGAGGTTGGGCTGGAAGACAATTATCTGGACTTTTCCTTCAGAGACAGGGCTGTGAAAACTGCACCCTCCTTTTAGCCCTGCGCAGCGGCTCCTCACTCCTCCGTGCCACTCTCTGTTGCTAGTCCTCTTCACAAAAGGTCTGTCGTCTGAGTGCACCAATGTCTCTTCTGTTTGCTCGAGTCTCGGTTCTTCCTGAGTTCATAGCTTGGTATTCTCCTTTTTGACTGATGGCTTTTCCCTCCCTTTGGAAGAGATGCCCCTGACTGACCTCTGGACAAATGTCAGAATGCTCCCAGGAAGTGAACCATCAAAACACGGTCTCCACAGGACACATTCTTGCTAGCCTTAAAATGACTCTGAGAAATTCTTGTGAGTCGTTGTGTTCTTTTGAGTACCTCCAGTTGGGCAAAACCTTATCAGTTGAGAGCACATTTTATTCTTTCCAAGAATTATGAGCTTTTCACAGCCTGGTCTGGTGACTAAAAGGGTGGATAAGTAGGGGAAGATAGCCAGGGATTGAGAATGACGTCAACACTATTAAATGTTGTAACTGATATTCTGTGTGGCTCCAACATTAATTCCAAGATGACCTTCCAAAATACTTAGAGCAGTGGCCACCTCACCAGAATAAGCCCTAGCCTTCTCCTGAAGTGACTCTTGCAGTGGTCACCACCTTTCATGTGACAGTCCCAATCTCTATGTCATTATTTTGATCTCTTTCTATAGCTATAATACCTAGTAGATCGATGGCCTCATCAGCCACCGGATAATATCTGTTTAGCTTATGATAGTGTCTTCAAATTTATTAGACGTGATGATTATGAACACCATGTAAGATAGAGGAAGCATGTGGCTAGGTCTCAGATGTAGACTCCTGTGATGTATGATAATGGGCCCGGATATCTGTATCAACAAGAACTCCAGGTGATTCTGATAACAAGGTAACATTGAAAATGACTGTTTTGCCAAACTGACATCAATAACAATAATCTCAATGTAATATAAATCAAATGGAATCATTTAGAAAATGCACTGGATTCCAGAACTCCATAAAAAAAAAAAACCAGTTTTTCCTCCAAAATGTTTGAAAAAAGAGTAAAGCGTTTATATTTTCAAGACATCCATAACTCCAGATTGCATATATAATATGCACAAAAGTCAACAAAAGGGGCCTTTAAAATTGTCAGCTTTGTAAAAGTGGTCCTTGGTCCTAGCTACATAAGAACTGCAGAGGCAGGGGCATGATAACATGCTTGTACCACAGACACATCAAATCCAAATCCCTGGAGCCAGGGCCCCAGGATCCATTTTTAAAGTTCTTCCAGTGAAGAGCCAAGACAAAGAACCCAAAAGCTTTATTTCTGCTCTGACTTCATCCATGAAGCAATTAACTGCTAAACTCAAGGCCCAGTGACTCTTGATCCTCTCTGGGACCTGAACTTGGTATTTTCTTTTTTTTAAAAAAAAATTTTTTACTTCTTTCTTTCTATGTATATGGATGTTTTGCCTTCCGGTATGGCTGTGTATGACGTCCGTGCAGTGCCCACACTGCAGGGTGCCGGGTCCTCGAGGGCCCGTGTTTCTCCCTCATGCAAGTGTCCACCTCCTTCCCAATTTCATCTGCCCCTATTTCTTGTGTTCACATCCCCTGTGATTCAGCTTTAGTTTGGAACTTTGGGTCAGAACAATAGATTGATCCTAGCTGTTTTAATGAGCCTCCGTCCATCTTCCTCCCTGACCTACACTTGACTCCTCGGCTACTTGACCTTATAGGGTAATAGACATATGGCTTAGATACCTGATGACTGTAGTCACGGCAAAGCTAACTGAGCAACCAACTTCCTTGGTGGCGCTGGAAATGGCTAGACTTCCCCTCAGGCTTTGGTCACTTGGAGGTCAGAAATAAGGCTCATCTGGGCCAGGAGTAGGCCACTGTGGATAAATGTCACACTTACAACATCGAGTGCTCTGGCCAAAGGTTGTTTTGCTTGGTTGAATGGCAGTGTCTAAGATCATCACTTTATATTCCATGGTTCCATATCCTTTGATTCAACTAACCACATCTAGAATATTCAGAAAGAAATTATGTATGTGCTGAATATGTGCAGTCTTTTTTTCTTATCACCCCCCCCCCGTCAATAATACAGTATAGTAACTACTTATATAGTGCTCACATTGTAGGAAACATTATAACTGGTTTAAAGTATGTAAGATGATTGTGTAGGTTCCTTGCAAACACTACACTCCTTAAGGACTTTAGCATCTGAGGACTTTGATGGCTGTGAGGTCCTAAAGCCAGCCGACCACTAGCAAAGGAATGGTTGTACCTGTACCTAGCGATTGATGAATCAATGCTTCGATACACTCAATTTTGTTTTGCTTCCAGTCCACTGCTTAGTCCTGAAGTTGCTTCATTGATGTGAAATTAACATTTTCAGAATCATGTGTGCTTCCCCCAGGGAGAGCGACTACCTGTACATGGATGTGGAAGGGGCAGAAAAGCCCCAGCAAATCAGAAGCGGCTCCTAGCAGGTAGCTCTCTGTGTGTGTAAGGACAGGAGGCAGAGTGTCTTTCATATAAAACATGTGCCACAAGGCCTCTTTGTGGGAACAGGAGAGCCACCTAGGATGGGGAGGAGAGACTTTGCCCCCCCCCCAAAAAAACCAATGTGGTATGAGACACTAAGTCTCACTTGTAATTATCTAAACATTTAGGATCTGAGAACTTTTTAAGAGAGGCCAGTGAATTCAAACATGTCTGTTTTAGGATTTGACACAATAAAGAAAAACAAAACGTGATCACTGCAGGGCCCATCTTGGAAGAAATGTGATTTAGGAAGAAACCCTTTGTCAGCCTAACAAGATGCCCCAAATGTGACATGCAGAACTGGCCAGGATCAGCTTGTGTGGCACAGCCCTGTACCCCCAGACAGCTTGCTAGGTGTTATGGCAGAGTCCAAATGCAGCCGATGCTCCTGGTAGCCAGACAATGGATCTTCATTTCGCCATGACAGTTTTCACCGCCAGAGAGCCTTCTAGAGCGTGCTGACTTACCCTATTTTATCCTGACAAGACGTGGAGTCTTCTTCCTGTTTTGAAGGGAGCAGAGCCCAGAGAATGTATTTTCTTCTCCAAAGTCAGATGGGTAGTCGGCATTGTGGCCAATGCACAAGCTCGGGCTTCTGTTACTTGTACCTTCATGTTGATTATTCTGTTCTTCAGGGTTGCTAATTAAATGATTTGAGTCTTGCAGATTTTTGTCCATTTTCCTGAGAGCCAGCATTAGACATCTCTGGACTATGTTAACCAGGGAATCTAATTAAAACCAAGCTAGTTCTAGAGGGCACGACCGTAGAAACAAGATAGCTAAAATGGAGTGCACACCTCTCTAAACCAGGGGTCTGCTGCAGGTTCTCAGGCTTTCTTCTGAATGGTTAATATGTGGAAGTTTCTTCCTTCCTGCTTAGGAGAGGTACTGGCCCCTACAGATGAACACTGAAAAGAGTGCTAGGGGCCTGGGGGTTAAGGATTTATTCCTGGCTCTGCCACTAATTAGATAATAGCTCTAGGCAAGTCACATAACCTGGTTGGTTCTCAGTTTCCAGGTCTCTAAAATGGGGACATGGGTCCCACCTGCATGCTCTCCTCACACGGCTACAAGGATAACTGGAAACCCTCCTAGGGTTTATGTAGGTTCTGGCTTCAAGGCCTTGGAAAAATGGCATAATATATTCTGAGCCTCAGTTTCTTTATCTGTAAACTGCACAGTGTTTGCTGAGCTGCGTCAGGAAGAAGGGTGTAATGGGGTGGTATGGACAGTTCGCGGTGCAGTGGCCGAACAGTGTTCGTGTGGTTGAAGGAATGTGGCCCAGCTCAAATCTCAGATGCCAAATAGAATCTGCCTCTAGGTAGCCTCCCCCTTTCCCCATGGCTGTTCCTCCACCATGGAGACTCTCCTTCTCTAACGCAGGGGTCCTGACATGCCAGGGGCTTTGCCCATGAAGGTGCTGCTGTAATAGACAGCCTGTGATGATTGCTCCACCTAGCATGGCTGCTTTAGATGTTCCCAATGACTAGGTCGTGTGTTGACCCTGCAGTCATCAGGAAGTGTGAGGGCCTAGTGCTGGGGCAGAATTCAGCATCTCCTACCTGGTTCTCATGACCCAGAGCTGTACCCTCCTGCCTTTCCCACGCCTAAAAGCTTGTGCGCCCTCAACACGTCCCACCCCGATGAATTCAGAATGAAGATGCATAATCTCCCCAAGGACAGGTTGCTGGAGGGTGAGATGGATGGGTACGGTGGTGGGATTCCTAAGAGCTGAAAGTCAGGGAGAGTGGAGGAAGAAAGGATAGACGAGGAAAACGAGGGCAGAGAGGACAAGGAAGCCCAGTTCCCTCGCTTCACAATTTCGCACAGGGTTCTGCTTGACCCTCAGAGTGTTGTATGGTTCTTCCTGCAGTCTGGAATCCAGTGGGTAATCCATCCATCCAGGGATCTGTGTCTGCCAACGGAGTATGCTGTAAAGTCAAAGCAGGGCTTCTGCCTCAAATCTGCAAAGGGGTGAAAGACATGCCAACATTCCAGGAATCCCCAAATAGTGATTTTCTGTTCAGATAACAAGAGGCTCAAAGCCAAAAAAAAAAAAAAAAAAAAAAAGGAAAGCAGCCCCTGGGTTTGGCAACCTCAAAAGGTAAGGTAGAAGGAGCCAGCGGAGCCAGCCTAGAGCTGATTAGATCAAGCCTTGAGAGCTACAAAACACATTGAACATCTTCTACAGAAATAAAAACAAACTTATCTCTTTATTATACAAGTAATATATGTTATTTATAGAAACACAAGAAAACACAGATAATTACTCAGTAGGCCAGGGCTGGGGGAGGGGAGCTCCCTAACTCTATTACTAGGCAGCTCTTCACAATCCCTAATGACTAAGTGCTTGGATTCTGGGGTTGCCCTGCCTAGGGCAGAGTTCAGTTCTCTATTTATCAGCTGGCAGCCACAGGTGAATTATTTAGCCTCTGTGAGCCTGTTTCTCTTCTGAAAATCTGGGATGCTAGTAATGTCTACTCTTGCAGCAAGCTGTGAAGTTTAAAGATGCTAACACGGCACTGTCTAAAATCACAGAGGAAATCTAGCAAACAGTGTAACTGTGATGCTGTGACCATTGTAAGGATGTTTATTATTTACCGTATTTCTAGCTGTTTTGCTGCATAAGAAAACAGAAAGTGTTCCGTGTGATGCACGCATTTTTCTGAGGACACAGTTGTCCTTTGCTGCTGATAGGTTGTCTTTTCATAGAGGGATTGTCCTTATTTTTTGTTTTTAACTATTAAGCTAATGTTGATTGCTTATGGTGGGATGTGCCTGGTGCTAAAGGTTTCACATAAATGACCACATTAATTCCTCATAATAACTGTGAAGTGGGTACCAATGAGGGGATGCTAAGCACCTTCGTAGCTAAAGTGTGGAGTTAGCAGGCAGAGAATTAAGAATTCTGGCCCAGTTGTTCTGACTTGCCTGTGTTAGTACTTGGCATGGACTCTGTATCTTCAGAACCTCCTGAAAGTGGCGGGTTTGAGTGAGAGCGTGTCTTCCTTCTCCCATCCTGCAACAGAGAGGAAAATGAGCAAGAGTCAGTTTGGTAGCACAAGCCAGCAGGGTTTGTACACACTGCACTGCCACACGTTGGCAGTGTGAACTGAGGTGTCTCCACCCCGTGATCTCCTGGTAGGCACCCACGTTGGCAGTGTGAACTGACGTGTGTCCACCCCGTGATCTCCTGGTAGGCACCCACGTTGGCAGTGTAACCAAGGTGTGTCTGCCTCCTGCTCTCCTTGGGATTCACTGGCTTTTTCAATTTCTGCTATAACATCCCTCTCAGATCTGAAACAGGATTGAGTCCTAGGACCGGGCTTTATTTTTACTGACCGCATCCGGGGCTTTGTCAGCACCGTATGTGCTGCTGACCACCGTTTCTTCATCCCTTCCCTTTCCACTATTGGATTTTGACCCCGTCCCCAAGGTCTGTTCATTAATTTAATCAAAAAGTCTTCGCTGAAACCCTATCAACGTGAAGCCCAGTTCTGGTCCTCACAGGAATGTAGGAGAAGGAAGCTGTTTGAGAAGATACCAGCACACACCAGTGCAGAGCCAATAGCAAAAAGCAGCGTGTTTGCCGTTTCAGAATGGGTCAAGGGGAGCACTGACTTTACAGTGGACGGGGCATAAGTGTGACTCTGCCAGGAGTGTGAATAGGGGCATAAGTGTGACTCTGCCAGGAGTGTGAATAGGGGCATAAGTCTGACTCTGCCAGGAGTGTGATGGGCTGGCAGGGATGTTCCGGGGACTAACCCCTTGTTTCTTCATCTAGGAGCAGCTCAGAGCTGAGGAAGGAGAAATCCCGAGATGCTGCAAGGTGCCGGCGCAGCAAGGAGACGGAGGTCTTCTATGAGCTGGCCCATGAGCTGCCCCTGCCTCACAGTGTGAGCTCCCACCTGGACAAAGCCTCCATCATGCGGCTAGCCATCAGCTTCCTGCGAACACACAAGCTCCTGTCCTCAGGTGAGGCTGGCAGGTCCTGCCCGAGGCTGCCACATCCCTAGACCTTACTCACAGGCATATTGCTCTGCCAATGTGCCCCCATAAAGGCCAATGATGGGCCTTTAGTTTACATCAGTTTATCTGGGTGTGAGTTCGTGTGTGTTGGTGTACATGGGGTCAAAGGAGAACTTCTGGGAGCCCATTCTGTTCTGCTCTTCCATCTCTGGGTGCTGGGACTTACACTCAGATCGTCAGGCTTGGCAGCAAGTGCCTCTACCTACTAAGCCGTCTGGTAGCCCTGTTTCTTCATGTCAGCCATCCGCTCTCTGTCAGTGGTGGTATCCTGAGTACACCCACAGAAAGAGGTCAGGGAGAGGCCCAAGCAGGAGTATGAGAGCAGACAACAAACAGCTTAGAGGCCCAGCTCTGCTCCGTCTGGCTGTGAGCCCTGTGCCCTCTGTGGGAAGCCTTTCACTCTCGTCTTCCAGCCACATCTGCGAGGATGTACCATGCGGTCTCTTGGAACCTTGGTTTCTTTGCTTCTAACCTGGAATTATCCATGCCTACTGCGGGATGTATAGGGGGGGTGTATAGGAACTAATGGAGACAGTGGCTTAGCTTCACTCCTTCCTGCTAGGATAGCCCCTTGGTTGATGACAGTGTCAGGCCTCAGTTATCCTCAGCCAGCTGATATAGTCTCCTTTCCCTAGAATCTCTCCGACAACAGTCCATAAAAAATATTTTTTTCCCTTTCCCAGAGTCACATTCTTCAAAAACCATTTCCTGTTAGGCCCCACCAGGAAGAGGCAGCCTGGGATTTCCACTTTCAGATCCTATGTGCAATCTTGTTGAGTTTATCAGTCCTGTAAGGAAATTGGGCAGCATGTAGCGGTGTCTGTGGGCATGAATAAGCAAAGGAGGCAGTCAAGGAGGAACAGAGAATCTCTGGTTCATCTTCGGTTTTCCGAAGTGAGTGTGGCACACTGGAGACGGACTCCTTCTGCCATCCTGTAACGACAAAGCTATTTTAGGAAAGAGCCCCCTGCACAGAGAGGATCCCGTGTAAAGCAGGGAAGTCAGACTGGTCGGTGCTATTCTGGGCCCTGTGTACAGGAAGGATATGTGGGAAAGATCTTTGGAGGATGGAGGAGAGAATGAGGACTCAGAGGACCCAGAGGCTGGAGGCTAAACCTGTGCTGCAAGGTCAGGGCGACTGTGCTGTCGCAGAAGCAAGCGGATCCTGGGGGGGGAAAGCAAGGGCAGACCGCAGGGCAGGAGTGAGCACACAGTTGCTGGTGCAAACGGCAGAGGGGAGCGCGGGTTAAGACCCTGTAAAGCCTGGACTGCCAAATAAAAGGCAGACTGCTGGAGAATCCATCCCAGGCCATGAACGTGCCCTTCTTATACAGAGGTTTGTCCTGTTGGAGACGTGAGAGAGACAGAGGTGATTTGTAGGATTCGCCAGGCAAAGATGTTGATGAGGGCCAGGGAGCCAGTGTCCAAGGGAAGCAGCTGGAGACTGGCCAGGACTAGCCACGAGCAGCGGGTGGACAGGAGGTTCTCAGAGCTGTCTGTGCCTTGCTCTTGTAGCAGGAACACATTGTCTATGCTCGCCCACACAGAAGCCTGGGTGTCTTCCTCACCGGTTGTGGGGTTGACTTGCTGAGGTCTCGGGTAGCATTGGATCTTCTGAGCAGATCTGTCTTCACATGGCCTGGTGCAACCCCTCCTACACTTCGTGTGCTCCATGAAGCCACAGATGCAACGCCAGATACCGCACATCCCAGCTCAGGAGCTCTGAGTGTTGACAAGGACTGCCTACCCTCTAGACAGTCCGAGCATGGACAGACCAGAGCTCTCGGCACATCAGTTCCAAGACTCTCTGTCCCGAAGAAAGAGAAGTTAGAAAATGATTTTTAAAAAAGTTTCTACTTTTGGTCATCTGGTCCTGGTGACCTTGAAGGAGACGTTCTCATAATGAGCACACTCAGGGAAGGAAGTGATGACTTAGCTCTCCTTTTCCTCTTCCATTTCTCAAAGGTTCCTACCGGGCATTCTCTGGACCAGTTGCAGAAACTGTTTTCAGAAGTAGAATGCAAAACAACCTTTTTCCTCCCCTGCCCTCCCATTTGTTTTAGTGTGTACAAGCGCAATTTCGCAGAGGACGGAGGAGGATGCTAGGGTCTGGCTCTATGGCTTCCACCTCCTCACTCTGAGTCAGCATCGCTCATTCAACCCAAAGCTCACTCTTTTGGCTCAGCTGGCTGGCCAGCACACTCCCAGGTCTCCCTACATCTGCCCCTCAGCTCTGGGGTTGTAGGCACACAGCCAAGCTCAGCTTTTGCATGAACACTGGGGATTCAAACGCCAACCTTCATGCTTGTGAGCAAGTGTCTTTATATGTTTCACCACTTCCCCGGGGCCTTCTTTGTCTTGTCATTTGAAAGTATTGTTTTGTTTGGGTTTTTGTTTTTCCTGTGTAGTTCTGGTTACTCTGGAACTCACTTTGTGGACTGGCCTGGCCTTGAACTGTCTCTGCCTCCTGAGTGCTGGAATCAAAGGCATGCACTGCCATGCCCAGCTAAATGATTGTTTTAAAATTTAACTTATTTGTGTGTGTGTGTGTGTGTGTGTGTGAAGATAACTTTTGGAAGTTGGCTCTCTCTCCCCACCATGGATTCTAGGGATCTAACTCACACTGCTGAACCATTTTGTCAGAGATTTTATATTTCGCTTTGTTTTTTCTACATGACTAAAAGATTGCAGGATGTTCGAGCAGATATCCTTTTGCATTTGGAGTGTGGCTGTCATCTCTGGGCCTTAGTTTCTTTAGAACTTGGAGGGAATGATATTCACTTGCACCACTGTTAGATGATATGAAAGACCCTCATCTCTCGCCTGCTATACATGTTATAGCTTAGAAATAATTGCAAGAAAAGAAAGTGTTGATCTTTTGGAGAAAGGTAAAAGAAAAACCAGGGTGAAGCTAATGTCCTTGGACATTACATATACTTTCCCAAGTCAAACTGCAAACTCATTATCTCAGTAAGTTGAGGTTGTAGACCTCAGAGTTCAAATGGCTAAAAACTACCAGGTTTGGCATTAGCATTTCTTCTTTACTTAGTAACACACTTCCCTTTGATTTTCACAGTAGGCTGTTGTGTGTGGGAATGTTGGAGAGGAAGCCTTGACACTGAGAGATCCAGGCTGTGAGTCGGGGCCGCAGTTGAGATCCGTATCGCAGGAAGCAAACTGGAACAATAGCTTTATGATGCTCTCTCCCATGCTGGCTGAGGACAGAGCACATTCTGGCGGGAACATGAGTGGAAACATTACTTGATTGTCTTAAATGCTCTTTCAAGACAAGCCCTGCACTCTGGGCCTGAAGGAGAGCTTTAGACCTCAGTAAATGTGCAATGGGCTTTTACTCTTAAAACCGCTGTGAGCCCTTAACCCAGATTCACGCCTGGTGAAATTCAAATTCTCTTTATAATAGAGTTCGAGATCAACTCAAAGCTGGGTTTCTAGAGAGAAATATCAGGCTTATTTTGGATTCCTGGCGTTTGCCTAGTGAAGGCACATAGTCTTCGCAGGAGGTGATGTCGGGAAAGACGTTAAAACTCAGGAGATGTGATTTTAAAGTTTTCAGCATGACCTTTCCGCAGGAAACATAAGACAAGGGGGACAAAACTATGGCAGTAGAAATGGTTTCCGTGTCCTCTATGTCTCATGGTCAGACCTAGTTCCCTGGTTTTCATCCCAATTGTTTTACTGTCCCCCTCCCTTGCTCCACCTATACTCCAAAGCAAGGCCTTTTCTGTCCTGTATGGAAGAGAGCCAGAAAGCTGATTCTTGCCAGGTTGTTACTGACGGAGACAGCCAGCAGCTCCTTCAAGAAATGCCAATCCTGTTCACAACATTCTCTAAAACAAACAGCCTGATTAATCAGTGGGTATCAACTGATGGAGCCCCGTATAGCATTTTGTGGAGGCTCACACAGAGAGGGAAGATGGGACGAGCAGATATGGAAAGAACAAGATAAAAATCTCCAATGCTGGACTTCTGGGAGTCCAGCAAGATCGGGTGAGATCTATTCCCCTGCCAAAAGTCTGAGATAGCCCAAGCCTGCCCAGTTGGGTATAAGATACCATGTAGTAAGCGGCTCACACTCAGTTCCTGTGGCTTGTGGGGACTGGATTTGCTGTCAGTGTACCTGGGAGGCGTGGGCTCTGTGGCAGTGCTGGGAGGGGAGTAGCTCCTAGGCAAAGCTTTTGAAAGGAACGACCCTGCAGAGAGGACTGAGCTCCAAGCCCTCCTGGAGCAGGAAGCCTGTAGCTGACCTTGTTAGGAACAGGTCAAGCTGTCCCGGAGTTTATGGAAGAAGGAAGTGCTGAGACAAATAACCCTGGTAAGTAAGACCGTAGCCAGCATCCTGGCCAGCATCACTGCTGGCACAGTTGAGCTTCGGAGACCCAGTCAGAAGCTGCCTGCTCTGCCACCTGCCAGTTTCCCTGAGACAGCCAGCTCCTGGTGTGCCACCCACCAACATGGGTGGTGCTGCCTTGAAGGAAATGAGCGGTGCTCCGGAAAAGGTGCTCCAGAGCCTCCTCAGCGGCGCATATCCTGGCTGGGGGAGTCATCAAAGCCTGTTTACCAGGGCTATTTTTAGCATTAAAGAATCTTGTTGTGCTCCCTAGATGACCGTGCTCCTTCTCCGCGGAGGTGGCTGGTCTGTATACCACCGTCCTTCTTTGAGGTTTGAACCCTGGCAGGTCTTGGGAAGCAAGTGACCAGGAGGTGGAACCCAAGATAATGAAAGTGAGCACCTACTTTATTTTGTACCAATGGCTTACTCTCCATCAATGTCCCCAAGAGGGGTTTAGACTCCTTTCAGCAGACGGCTTCCCTGGAAGTCTGTTGATCCTGAAGGGGTGGGATTACCCGCATCCTTTCGGTACCCCCAGTGCTCTGCAGAACAGCACGGAGTGTGTAAAGGGAGGCATTTCCTCGGGCCCAGAACAGACAGAATAAACTCGCAGTAACTGCGCCACGAGCACCTCTTTCCCTGTGCCCAGCACATGCCCAGTGGTATCTAGGGAGGCTTGATGTGTTTGGTGGTAAGGACAGCAGTTTTCGGCCAGGATCTGACATGAGGCTCAGGGCGCGAGAGCAGGGACGTCTGCCTTCCTTGTCCAGGCTGGGAGTGACTTGGCTAAGTTCCTTCAGAGACTCTCGAGAGGATAAGCGGGTGCTGCAAGTGCAAATAGTTCCATTGAAGGAAGAGGCCACGCCCAGGCCTGGCCGCCCCTGGGTTCCGGGGAAGGGGGGGGCTGCTGGTGTCCTTGACCCTGCAGCCCTAGTGACTTCAGTCTCAAGACTGTTTCCGGGGGGCCCCAGAGTACCTCCTTCCCTCCAAAGACAGTCAACCCGCCACTGTGGCCAAGCTCGCCACCTCCTGGGAGAAGGCAGACTGGATGCCATGGAAAGCCGCTTGGCTGTGCTCGCTAGGCCTGTTAAAGACAGGAAACTTTAAGCAGAGTTGTTTTCTCTGGGCCTAGTTAACCCAAATAGGGTGTCTTGGGATTACTCCGGATTTTGAAGTCAGTGCTACCACTAGGATAAGAGAAACAGAAGAGCAAATCGCTTGTTACTGGGCTTCAGGGCTGTCTCTGCTTGTCTGGAGAAAGTGGTCATCGAGTTAGTGTAACCCAAATGCAGCTTGCCCATCTCTGTGCCCACTTCCTAGGTCAGGTACCCTGCCCAGAGTGGCTGGTTTTCTCTACACACGGGCTAGTAATTAACCTGGAGTCCAGACAGTCTGCAGCATGTGCTTCCTGGAGCAACAACTTTGATTGACACCTTCTGAAAAAAAAAAAAAAAGAGGAAGAAGAGAAAAGCACATTCCCAGCTCCCCTGGATTATGAAGGAAGCCGCGGGTAGACCCCTCTAGCTCCATCCTGGGTGGGGTGTAGTCTCTTTCAATTATTCTGCGTGCTGTTCACTGAGATGCCACCTCTGTGCCCCTTGGGCGGGAAGAGGGGGGGGTCCCTTCAGAATGCCGGCTTTCTTTACTTGCACAGTCTGTAATACTGGGAGATGCACCTTCTGCCTCCAGGTGGGCTCTCTCAGTACTGGGAGGAAGCCTGACTCATGCATTTTGGAACAGCAGCCCAATCTCATCCAGACTGACAAGCCTCTCTTTCCATCCTAATGTGAACTCTGTCTCCTGAGCCTTCTCAACCCTGCTTCTTTGGAAGGCACACCTCTGACCACCGCAAACTAACTCTCCTCCACTGAGCCCCACAGCACTTGCTCTCTGTACCCCGACTTGGGTGCCCCACTGTATCACGTGCAAGTGTATATTTAGCATTGTGAGATATGTACTGTGAATTCTCCACCTTGGCTCTGAACAATTTGAGGGTCGTGGCAATGTCTTAGAGGGAGTCGTTGGGGTAAAGAGTTCACAATTGTTGATACCAAGAAGATGGAAGCCACTATTCCAGTTTTGCTGATGAGGACACTGGAGTTCAAACAGTTGTTACCCAGAGTCATCACCTATTGGGAGACAGATCTAGGAATAGAAGCAATATTTGACTCCAAAGCCTACAAGAGGGTTGAACATAGCCACTGCCTAGAGCCCCTGGGGCTTGCTAACTTCCTAGACTTCACAACCTTTGGCAAACAGCTTAACTCTTGCTAGTCTAGCTCTGTAAAATGAGAATAGGAATGGTTCCTATGTCATGAATCATTGTGATGCCTATGTTCAGTGCAGGGTCTGTCTGCAGTTATTGCTCCACATATATTAGCAGCTAAAATATCTCTAGTCTTTAGTACCACCATTGCTACTGATACCGCAAGTACCGTTATGACAATAACCACGCTACCCCCAAATCACTATCAGCGTGTTCTGCGTGTTTCATCTAGTGCCCACTCATTGGGCATGTGACAGACACTTAGTTGGCAGTATGCATTTCCCAAGAAGTCCACCCTGTACCCCGGAGCCACGCCTGGCGGGCCTCTACCCCTTCAGTTGTGTCTGTTTGAACACCACACTCATGCACGTTGTCTGTCCCTCTCTTTCCAGTCTGTTCTGAGAATGAGTCTGAAGCTGAGGCTGACCAGCAGATGGATAACTTGTACCTGAAGGCCTTGGAGGGTTTCATTGCTGTGGTGACCCAAGACGGTGATATGATCTTCCTGTCGGAAAATATCAGCAAGTTCATGGGACTTACCCAGGTGACACCCTCCTCTGCCCCATTCAAAAGGGATCAATGTCTTCATGTGGGGGATAGAAGCTAATGGGTGGTCCTGGCCACCATCTCTCTTGAGTTCTCCTTTCACGTGCCCGTCCTGTTGATTACAGTTCTTGGGCCACAAGCCTTAGGAGCATGTTCCCAGTGGCATGGGGCTTGACATTGCTTGTGGCCATCCTAGCTGATCTATTATAGCTAGACTAACATGGCGACCCTTATGAATCAAGTCCCTGTCACCAGCAATAGTGATCTGGTATCTGTAAGTCCACGGACCTAACATTGGCCAGAGACTGTCAGTGACCATTCAATTCAGTTTTCTCCCTGCCTCCAAATCTAGAAGTTATCCCAGCTTCCTTCTTGGAATCTGACCTCATTGTTAGGAGTGACTAATTCTGACCTTGCTTTTAAAACAGGTAGAACTAACAGGACACAGTATCTTTGACTTCACTCATCCTTGTGACCACGAGGAGATCCGTGAGAACCTGACTCTCAAAAATGGTAACGTGTTCTTCTATGTTTATGTTCTTCTTGTGATCCCCACCCCCAAACCTACACGTATAGGCCAGATGGATTATGCTCTGGTACCAGGAAAACTGACATCCGTAAGTTCCAGTTGGACTAGCTCTTGGGTGGATATGCAGAGTTGAGATTATATGACCCAGGACTCAGAAAAGCTCTTGGTGGCCATACATGACACCTGATGTCATACTACCAGGGTACTCCTTCAGGTCAGGGTGCCATCGCTAGGAGATTTCATCACCTGAGATCAATTATCTCTGCCATGTGACGCCACCCAAACCAGTAACTTCATCTGTGCCAGGTTATTTATGGGAAATGCTACACATGTCTTTTGTTATGTATCAAACCAACCGAAGCACAGGCTTGAGCAATCTCCCAAGTTCCTGTGGGTTCTGTGGGTGGGTCTCTTGCTTTATATGACATCAGCTGGGTTGCAGTCATGAGAGGCTGGACTAGGCTGGAGTGATCAAAATGGCTCACCTGCGGCTTGTAGCTAGGGCACAAGTGACCACAGCTTACTCTGGAGTGTCACAGTAGCCTGCTTCGTAAGGGGGCTCTAGAATAGCTGTCTTCCATGGCAGCTCAGGACCGTGCACTCCTCTTTCCCCTGCAAACTGCGATAGGAGAAGCGGACAGACCTTCCCAGGACTAAGTCCAGAAACCGGGCCATCATCACCTCTGCCCCTATTTTGCTGGTGAATGCAAGGTTCAGGCCTATCTTGGCTGGGTGAGTGTCAGGAGACATGGCCCTTAGGATCACCACTAAAGACTACTATTATAGGAGTCATGAAGTGAATGGACCTGTGGCAATGAGATTGGGCCAGCAAAGTTTGGTGGAGAAGATTTTAAAGCTCCATTATTATACTAGCCAGGGCCAGTGGGTATGAGGATCATACAGACAGAAGGCACTTGGTTCATCCCTAGTAAAATTCCAAAAAAAAAAGGCATGAATGGGGATCTTCAGAAGAATTAAATTTGGGGGGCTGGAGAGATGACCCAGTGGTTAAGAGCACAGGCTGCTCCCCTAGAGAACCTGAGTGTGCCTCCCAGCTCCCATGTCCAGTGGCTCACAGCTGCCTGTAGCTCCAGCTCCAGGAGATCAAGTGGCCTCTTCTGGCCTCTGTGGGCATTTGCACAAATGTGCACACAAACACACAGGTAAAAGTACAGTAAAATCTTTAAAAACCAAACAGAGTCATAGCTGTAGGTAGCAGTGGCGCCCAGTGACTGCCAAGATCCTCTCCAAACTCGAGCACCTATCGCTGGTCTGGACAGACTGCCCATCAAGACATCCTCCTTCTCACCTCTCGCCTGTCACTACCATGGGGCGTGTGCTCATCCAACCTGAATAACAAAGGCAGGGATACCACACCTGCAAGGTTTTCTCATCACCATGCGTGCTGCAAAAGCCAGTGTTTGTTGGCTTACCTCTGCTGTTGGTACAGAGTGCTGTAATCTTCACTTGGGCTTACAGAGCTTTGTAGAATTATAGCCTCCTCCCTTTGCAGTGATGCCCAACCTCTCACCTGGATCACTGCTTGCTTGCTTTCTTGGGTTTTCTGTTTGTTTGTTTTGTTTTGTTTTGTTTTTGTTTTGAGACAGGGTTTCTCTGTGTATCTTGTATCTTTCGTGCCTGTCCTGGAACTAACTCTTGTAGACCAGGCTGGCCTTGAACTCACATCTCACTCTGCATCCCTGAGTGCTGGGATTCAAGGCCCGGCTTGGATCACTGCTTTCTATCCAAAGGCCTAGCCCAGCTGGCTCCCAGAGTGCACAGGCTAGGGACCAACCATGAGTTTATTTAATGTCTTGTCTGTGCTGGTGAGAAATTCTAGGCTGTATAGAATGATTGGTTCTTTATGATGAAGGGGCTGTCAATATAGCCTTTTCTTTCTCTTCCTCCTTCCCTGAGATAGGATCTTACAGAGTAGCCCAGGCTGGCCTCAAACCGGTAATACTCCCTCTCAAATCCTGAGATTACCCAACATACCTGGGATTCAGAATTACTTTCTTTTTAAACTTTTATTGATTCTTTGTGGATTTCACATCCCACTTATCTCCCCACGACTCTCCCAATCAAAACCAAATTTAAAAGAAAAACCAAACAAAGAAACAAAACAAAACAAAAACAAAAATCTTGTCATAGAAGCTGTAGTGTGGCCCTTTGAGACACACAGTTTCTGCTCTGGTCTGCTCATCTTTGCTCATAGGTGCTCAGAAGCACTTTCTAAGGGGCTGGCTCTCTCTGCTTTCCTGGAGAACTCCTGGCCCTGGGCTCTTGATCTCAGTTCAGTACTAACCGGAGTCTCGGTTTGATTCTGTGAGCTGTACTAAGTGGCTCACTCCTAGGCTGTTGGGTTTCTTTCTTTTTAAATCAATGGCAGATACGAGGCTGAGGCCGGAACTTTCTAGCTTTCATAGGTGCTGGCTCACAGCTAAGCGCCTTTCTGCTCATTGATTCATGAATGGGATTTGGAATCAGTCAAACTCAGAGAATCAGCAAGTCCTCACTGAAGGTTTCAGTCTGCATAGACTCCATTCGTGATCTAAAAACAAAGGGTCAGGGTAGATTCCTGGAGGAAGAAAAGATCAGGAGACGGGCTATGGAATGTTCACTGGGGAGGTGTAAGGCCTTAAACATTGTCCAGCAGACAGTTGGGAGCTAGTTCCTTCATTCCTAAGTCCTGGGGCTCCCCCAGTACAGTTACATTCATCATATACAAACCCTCCTAAAACTAAAATTATAAGAAACATAATTTTGGGAGAAACAGTTTATCAGAACAACTTTCAATCTGTCACTTAGTGAGTTCCCAAAAGATATTTAAGGCCAGTTCAAGGATCTTGATTCTTTGGATACACAGGTCTTCCAAACTATGTCAGTCAAATAAATCAGGTTTCTCCGAGGTCTGGGTGCGGAAGTTGGCAGCTTCTCTTGGAAAGAGCAGTGTGGCTATCTGAAGGAAGGCTCTAGATTACTCTGTGATGCTGGGCCCGGGAAGGCCCAGAATGGAGATGGCAGTCTTTAGACACACCTGGCCTTGTGTTTACCACTCTGCGTAACAAGAAGCAGAAAAACTGGGCAGGCATTAGGGACTTGTACAAAGAAAGACTCTGTACGTTCTTTGTCTTAGTGATTTATTTAATCCTGGATGAAAGGTGATCTAATTGATCTTTGTCAAGAACATCTTTAAGATAGACTTGTCTACCCAGTTCCAGTTAAAAGAAGGGGTGTGTGTGTGAGTGTGTGTGTGTGTGTGTGTGAGAGAGAGAGAGAGACAGAGACAGAGACAGAGAGAGAGAGAGACAGAGAGAGAGTATGTGTGAGAAAGAGAGTATATGTGTGTGTGCATGTGAGTGTGTATTTGTGAATGTGTGAGTGTATGTATATGTATGTGTTCATTTTCCTCCCCTCCTTGACACATGTCACCTTAAGGAGAAAACTGATTCAGAACACAGTGGTCCTAGGATACAGATTGTTCACGTTCCTGAGAGACGGGTTAGGAAGAGCAGACAGGAATGTCCACAAAGGGAGTAGCCATGGTCTCCCTTAACTAGAGGACCAGGCCTGCCTCATGCTGAGACTGGTCAGAGCCTCGCTACTCTCAGGTGACAAACCCGAGTGCACTAAATGACTGCATGCTGTGTGCTGTAGGTACCAAATGATGGGGCAGTGCCCGCCTCGGATGTTCGTGTTCCCAGTGATACAGTAACACAGGAGCTTCTACTCAGCCTTCCTCAGGCCCAGCACCTCTCTCTCCAACACGAACATCAAAGGCATCTGGTTTCTGCAGGAGAGCAGCTCTGCCTTCCAGCAGGCCCTCCATTCTGAGTCTCCACGGACCTGGTGTTAGCCATCGAGCCCTGAGTGGCCATAACTAGAAGTTTTGTAAAACGCTTCCTTGACATATTTCTGTCCTCTAGTTCTGACCATAATCCAGCCAGGATTTAGGGTGCAGCCACTGAGGTACCATTAGTCTTTAGGCATGAAGGACTTTGTGTCCATGGCAGTCGGCAACACTAACCTACAAGCTTCTAGGAAGCATGGCTACAAGTAGTCTGAAAACATTGTGATTTGAACTAACGCGACTGGTTCCCACACCCTTCCCCACTCAGGTTCTGGCTTTGGGAAGAAAAGCAAAGATATGTCTACCGAGCGCGACTTCTTCATGAGGATGAAGTGCACAGTGACCAACAGAGGCCGGACTGTCAACCTCAAGTCGGCCACCTGGAAGGTGGGTCGTTAGCTGTGGGTTGGAGACTTTGGTATTCTGTAGCCTGGGAGCTGGGGGTGCCTAAAGCCCTAGCCCGTCTTCAGCACGCTCAGACATTTCTGCCTCCCGTTGCTTGTCCCCAGGTCTTGCACTGCACTGGACAAGTGAGAGTCTACAACAACTGCCCCCCTCACAGTAGCCTCTGTGGCTACAAGGAGCCCCTGCTGTCATGCCTCATCATCATGTGTGAGCCGATCCAGCACCCATCCCACATGGACATCCCCTTGGACAGTAAGACTTTCTTGAGCCGCCACAGCATGGACATGAAGTTCACCTACTGTGATGACAGGTGCGGCCTTGAGAATGTGTGGCGTGAGCAGGGAGAGGGTGGGTCTTAACCTGAGTGTCTCCGTGTGTGAGAGTGAACCTACAGGGCACGGAAATTGGACCTGAGTGTCTTATCGCTGGATGCAAGTTTCTAGACTTATGTCGTTTTACCAGTCCTACTCAGAGGTCCCTAGCATCATAGTGTGAAGTCTCCCATTGACATAGCCTGAGGGTCTGTCTTTAGAGCTGTTCTGGTGTGTTTGATGTTATTATCATGGTATGTGCATATTTGTTCACTTATGTATCTAGTTCCAGGAGAAATTTTCAAGGGCAGTTTCTTGTCCCATATGACAAGAGTCTAGAAGAAATTATCTAAGTATTCTGATTCAAAGGCTAACCAGAAGTGTAGGGTTCTGGCCAGAATACTGACCCACTTTAGTTGACTTTCTCCAGTTCTTTTCCGTGACTGACAGGTTTCACTCAGCCTTTACCCCTGCTATGTACAGACTCATTCTATGCAGCTAGCTATCTTGTGAAGACTTTAAGTAAAGTGAGATGGGCTGAACTCTAGTCCCTTATTTGAAGACAACTGGACATTCTTTTGGGGGGACCCAGAAGTGATAAAGAGTGTGGATTTGGACTAGACAGCCTAGGCCCTGATGTATTTATATATCATCAGTGTAAGCTCTTGTTCTCACCTTTATTAAAGTTGGGATACACTGAAGGCTGCGCAAGGAAGGCAGTTTCTTACCCCATCCTGTCCTGCTACTGGGATCTAGATGTGAAGGCAAAAGACAGAACAGATTGCAGTGAGCAGTGGCTTGCACCAAGGGAAGGAAAGCCCAGTGAGGAACTGGGCTTGGTTATACCTAGCCTGAGTAAATGGCACCACCATGCCCGACTACCTTACCCAGCAAGACCTCAACTCTGTAGTGCCCCAAGTCAACTTTGTGTTACCTGAAACTCTAGGTCACTCCTTCTGAAGTGAACGGTTTGTTCTTGGTGTATTTCATGGGGTCATTGTGAGAACTGGGTCACTCCTACTGAAGTGAACGATTTGTTCTTGATATATTTCATAGGGTCACTGTGAGAAGAGGTCAAGAGAAGCACAGTGCTATTCCATAGCATGAGGAGGCTGAGTCTCAGCTCATACCCATCCCTGGCCTCCCCAAAGCAAAGATTTTTTTCCTGAGCTCAAGGCAATGAGTTTGCTTCTGAAAGCCTGTGGCCCACACAAGCAAACCTGGTATTCTTATCAGGAGGCCTCCATGGCCCAAGACAGAAAAGGGGGAAGTGTTGTGGGAATTCATTCCAGCCTTAAGGTGTGGCTTCTTGTCTGAGGACGAGTGATGTCTTTAAAGGAGAGAGAGAAGTGGCGTGCTCTCTTGGGTTGTGGAGCTGGAGTAAGGCTGAGTAAAGCGACATATTCTCCAGCTATGGCTGAATGGATTCCCACAACACCGGAAGTTTCTACCAGTCTCAGGCCCAGTTCCTCTCTTTCCCAGCTAGACATCTAAGGGCGTCTGAGTCTTACAGGGGAACATTTCTGCTTTCTAGATTAAGCGTATATTCTTCACTCTGAATCTAGATGGGCCTGCTCTTCATCTCGTGATTGGCTATCGCTTACAGCCCCATTTCAGAAGTGATGTAAAAGAATTCTTGCATATTCCTGGGTCCTCGGTCTGACTACAACGGAGTTAGAACTCAAGGCAGTGGGAGGCAGTGTTTATTAAGTAAGTTTATTGTTAAGTGATTAGGAGAGGGAGGGAAAGCTGAACTCCGTCCGTCAGTACAGATGGTCATTTGAGTGTTGCCACTGCTGTTAGGGTGGTGGTCCCTGGACCCTGTTCAGGAGACGGTTGTGCATCACAAGTATCCTAGCATCCACATGAGCATTCTGAGCAGAAGACAGCTCTCAGCAGTCTTCTCAGATACCCTGAGAAGTCCCAATGCCTGATGCGTGTCACCAGCTTTGAAATGACATGGGACCCTTATCCAGCCACCTGGAAGTGGCCAGGGCTGTGGGTAATGAACATTGAAGTCATCTCTGAATAGATCTCAGCCATCACCAAGCTCATGAGCAGGGAAAGCCCTGCTGGCCTCAAATCACTTGCCACCTATAGATAACAGAAAAGATTTTAAAAAGGGAACCCTCAGACACTGATTCTTTATTTATTTATTTATTTATTGGTTTTTCGAGACAGGGTTTCTCTGTGGCTTTGGTGCCTGTCCCGGAACTAGCTCTTGTAGACCAGGCTGGCCTCGAACTCCCAGAGATCCGCCTGCCTCTGCCTCCCGAATGCTGGGATTAAAGGTGTGTGCCACCACCACCCAGTGATGTTGATATTTTTAAGATGAGGGAAATATTCCATGGAAAGTTAGTTCGATGCTAATCTGTTCATTCACTATTGTGGTTTGAATGGGTTTCAGGTAAAAAACACTTGCCCTGGGTTAAAGGAAGGAGAGAATGTCACAGAAAATGGGCACCTAACGGCACTGAAGATACCATGTACAAAGAAAGGAGAGGGGCACAGTGGTAACTTCTTCAGTCTGGCTTAGGACTGACAGGCAGAGTAGACACTCGCTTGAAGGATCCTATGATTTAGGGCCTTATGACTCATCGTGGAGAGAGAGATGCTGCTTATGATGTCTAAGGACACACTCTATTTCCGGCATAACCTTGCCTTTCAAGGAACCTGATGGCAAGGCCCTGGCCCAAAACACACAGTTCTGCTGTGCTGGAGAGATGATGGCAGGATGCAAACACAGAGTGCTGTGCCACATGGAGCGTTAACTGATTAGCGGATTAGGTAACCAGGGTACAGGCATGACAGTTGACGAAGGGACTATTTTAAGTGTTTAATCCCTCAGTGTTATTTCTCCATTGCTTTGGGTTGGAGGAGGGGCTAGTTCTGTTCTCACTATGTTGAGAGATGGTGAGCAGTGTGTGTGTGTGAGAGAGAGCTGCTCCAAACCCAGCAGCTACACATGATGACCAGTGCAGGGCAGGGCTCCCCCCCCCCTTTACCCAGAGACAAGAAAGTCAGGCAGCTTGAATCCACAGTCACATTTGAGGCAGTTTGGTACTTTCCTTTGATGGTGTCTGTGGTCTTCAAACATTTAATAAGAGAAAAGGGGGGGGTCATAGAAAGGGAAGAGAGACAGCACAGGAGTCTCTAATCACTTGTTGAGCTCTCTGGTTTCCACAATCAGTCAATTTAAAACAACCAATTCTGATGCCCCTGTGGTTCAAGACACATTTATGCTCCCCTGGGGGGGTGCGCTTGATATTCTCTATTAATTATTTGAGACAGTAAATACTTTAAAACCGTCCAATAACTTCTGTCAGTTATGTACAGACAAGTCATGACTGAGACATTATTGCTTATCTGAAAAGCTTGGAACCAAACATGTTTCAGCTTTGAGAGTTTGGGGAAATTATTGTGTAGACTTTCCTAACTCAACCTGGAAATTCAAAATCCAAAGTGGTCTAGAACCTAAAACTTTTCAGATGTCATGTTGCGAGATGGGTACATCCGCTTTGACAGGTGAAGGGTGTGCAATCTGTTTATGACTGACTGTTGGCACCCAGACAATAAGATGTAAAGTTGCTTAGCCAGGTCCTTCCCTCCAGCACCCACCCTCCCAAGGATGGCCTGCAGTTTGCAGCAATCCTCCTGCTCCAGGATCCTGAGTGCTAGGGATGTCTTTATTGTCAGCATAATTGATGTTCTTCTCCTCTGTGCACTCAAATATAAGTTATTCATCTGCTTCTTGAAATACTAGGGAACTAATTCATGTGTCTAAATACTAGGGAACATCTGCCATGTGTCTAAACTATTATATCAAAGAAGGAAGAAATGATCCCTGGTAACTAAGAGTTCTGAGCCTGAGATACAAGAAGCCTAATGAAACCACAGTGAGTTCCACTCTTCCAAGGAAGATTTTCAAATCCTTTAAAGGGGTCAGGTTTTTTTAATTCATGTGGAGATGCCATCTAGTGGCCAAGTAAAATAACTGTGAAGAAAGCCAATTCATCAAGACTAGAGGTTTTCTTGGAAAAATCACATGTAGACCTGTGTGATTTTTTTGTGAGTCTTCCCGTGTACTGGGTAGTTTTGTGTGTCAACTTGACATGAGCTAGAATCGTCAGAGAGGAAGGAGCCTCCGTTGAGGAAATACCTCCATGAGATCCGACTGTAAGGCATTTTCTCAATTAGTGATTGATCACCATGGTGGGTGGTGCCATCCCTGAGCTGCTGGTCCTCAGTTCTCTAAGAAAGCAGGCTGAGCAAGCCATGGGAAGCAAACCAGTAAGCAGCACCCCTCATGGCCTCTGCATCAGCTCCTGCCTCTGGGATCTTGCCCTGTTTGAGTTCCTGTCCTGACTTTCTTCAGCAATGCTAGAGCATAAGCCAAATAAACCCTTTCCTCCCCAACTTGCTTTTCAGTCATAGTGTTTTTCACAGCAATAGAAACACCAGACAGATATATGAAACCTTGGAAAGGTATATGAAAATTATAGTAAACATTTGAAACTAATGAATACAACCATTTGGTCTTTACAGGCAAGGAATTTGAGAGCAACCCTGTTTTGTGAAAACAATATAGGACATAACCAGGCGTTAGCTTAGCAAATTAGGAAGACTTTATGGTAAGGGGCTGAAGTGATGGCTCAGTAGTTAAGGGTGCCTACTGCTCTTGCAGAGAACCTGAATGTTAGGTCTGTCTGTCTGTCCCCATCCCACACTGCCCCACCCAGACACACATATAATTACAGCTACTTGTAACTCCACTTACAAGGGAATCCAACCTCTGGCACCTGTACTCACTTGTATACATACATGCATACACACACAGTTAAAATAAACCTTTGCGGGAAAGATTTATGGTGAATTCATTTTATTCAAAGACCTTAGGAGCAATAAGAATGAAGTAGAAAAGAGATGAGGCTCAGGGAGAGAAGCTGGTGAGATGGCTCAGCCAAGAGGCATCTGTTGCCAAGCCTGAGAGCCTGAGTTTGATCCCCCGAACCCACATGATGGAAGGACAAATTCGACTTTCACAAGTGGTCTTCTGACTGCCGCATGCACACCCACACACGTACACACAAATGCAGTTGTAAGGAGGAAATTATAAAGAGTAAAAAGGTGCGAGACATACATGTGTGACATCTACGTTTAAATCCAAGAATAATGCTGGGTGGTGGTGGTGCACACCTTTAATCCCAGAACTTGGGAGGCAGAGGCAGGCAAATCTCTGTGAGTTCAAAGCCAGCCTGGTCTACATAATGAGTTCCAGGACTGGCTCCAAAAACTACAGAGAAACCGTGTCTCAAAAAGAAAAAAAGAAAAGAATAAAACAGACTGACTTCAAGCTAATTAATTGTAAAATATTGTCTTCTTTATTGAACGTTGGAGATACTTCATAAACTTTTTGCTGCTTTTTCTAGCAGATGGTAAGTGTCTTAAGCACAAGGTTATCTTTTGCAAGGACAGTGCACATATTCTGGTTGTATGTAAAATTGATTCTGAGAACTTTCGCAGACCCATACACTAACCCTTTCTATACCTCTCAGTGGTTACCGTGTGCTTCTTTAGATCTGAAAGTTACACTCTAATGGTTTCTGCGCCCTTGTTTCTGCTCAGCTGACAGTGTTCTGGAATCAGCCCCTAACCATGCTGGAGTGGGTAAAATACTCATGTGTTGTCCTGCCTCATCTAGACTGCTAGAGATGCTCAAGAGTTTCTCTCTGGAGTTTATCTCCAAGTTTCCTAGGTCTCAGGGTTCGAACCATTCCATGATCTGCTCCTCACGTTTCTCTCGTGCTGTTCGTGGGGTTTTGTCAGCTGAAAGCTGGCTGGTGGCATGCGGGGTAGGGCTGGTCTAGAATGGAGACCCAGCTACCTTCTGGTGCGTCACTTCACCCTACAGACAGACAGTGCATCTCACACAGAGAGTAGAAATTGGTTTTCCATCAACCATAGAGCTGGTTGTACAGATTTCATATAACTGGGCAATATTTTGAGGGTTGTTCAAGGTTTAAGGACTATTACTTAACCAAATTATACACTACAGTATACAAATACAATCTCTATAAAAATGTATTAAAATGAATAGGTCTTGAGATCTGAGCAGGGAGTAGTCTATCATTAAAGAAATGCATTGCCAATGCTTATGAGCATGCAGAATAAACATGAGTGTCTCAAGGGCCGTGAAGCCATGGAAGGGAAGAACAGACTTCAGTGCCCGCGTTTCCTCATGAAAGCGTTCTTCGGGAAACAAGTAGGGGCTTTAAAAGTGCTCAGAACTTTCATCTTCATAAAGAGTTCAGATACTCGGTAGCTTTCTTGTTTAAACCCTTTGCCTCTGGAGGGAACGGGGTAGAAATGGCACCCAGGCCTTCCTGGTCTCCAGGCAGCGGCATCTGAAGTCTGTGAGCTCTGTCCTGCTTACGAACAGCCTGTGGGGGTTAATGGCTGGGAGGAATAAAGTGAGCCCCATGAGGCATGTCACTCTTGAGGGGACAACACTCAGAAAATAATTCCCTTCCTGCCTTGTTCTGCTAGGCTATTCTACGCAGCACTTAACAAACACGTATTTTAACATACCACACTTTATTTTGTATGCATCTATGTGTACATGTATATATGGATTCGCTTGCCTGCAGTCGTGCTTCTGAAGGTCAGAGGTCAGCACTGGGTGTCTCCTTCTGTCCTTCTCCACCTCAGTTTTTTAAACAGGTTCTCTCAAGAGTCTGGGACTTACTATTTTGGCTAGACTGGCTGGCCAGTAAGCTCCCAGGGTCTGCCCGTTATACCACCCCCACCTCTGGCAGCAGAGTTACAGACATGTTCTGCCATATAACGGCATCTTACATAGAAGCTGGGGATCCGAACTCAGCTCTTCAAGCCTGCACAGTGATCACTTAACCCATGAAGCCATCTCCACAGTCACGCTTGCACAGCGTTTTAAGAATAGAGTCACTGTGGGCGGTGAGTAAGTCATCTCACTTCGAAGGCCGGCGCCAGAGTCTGGTCCACCAAATACCTTCTTGGGGTAACACTGGCCTCAGAACCGAGTAACCCTTTGACTATGCATCATCTATGTTCTCTCTTTCTTCCTCTCCTGCCTCCTTGTAGCTGCCTGGCCTTGTCTCTGCTGCCTCCATCTTTTTCTGCTTGTTATTCAAAAATATGCTCTGTCCTCAACTTTGAGACCTGATAGTCTTTTCACATTGCCCTCTCCTCTCAGATCGGCCCTTAGTTGGCTTTCAAGTTTCTGGGTGACCGCAGCTAACCTTCCCCCAGTGGGTCAAGGATCTCTAATTAGGAGAAAGAAGTGGCTCCTCTCCTGGTGGAGAGAGCAGCTGCCACTCCTATCAGAGCCTGTTCTGGTGCAGCCAGGGAAACGAGCAGGGACGGCCGCAGGGGCCGGAGCAGCAGACCCCATAAACAAGTTCAGTTCTTTAACCTCCCTGTGGCGTCGGTGTGCCTGTGGTTAGGGGCGAATGGCCATTAGCTTTACGTTGGGGCTTCCTGGCTTTGTGAAGTCTGATGACCCAAACGTTCTGTGATTGTGTTTGGGCTCTGTGCGTTTCCCAGTTTTTACAGGGGTCTGTTTAAAGGAACGAAGAGGGATATTAAATATTTATTTTGGCTGACAAGATAAAGGAGAGCTGCTAGTGGGAAGATAACTGGCAAGTCTGAAATCTAGGCTTGTTTGTCTTCCAGAACTTGCCCATTGTCTGCCTTTGAATGGACGATGCAGTAATTAGATAAAAACATCTTATTATGAGGCTAGTTATAATATTTACTTGGAGCATTTTGATGGAAAGATCCTAATCGTGAAAGGAAATGGGATTCCTCCAGGAAAGAGAATTATCTCTTTCTTAGAAGGCCAGTGGATTCAGTATTAAGGGTTTCTAGAGAATTCTACCTCTGCCCAGTCAGACTGGCCATCAATGACCCTGTAAGGCGGGCATCCTGTTGTCACTACAGTTCTGGCTCCCAGACAAAGTTTGAAATGTACCTGACTTACCAAGAATGCTGTATGTGTGGGGGTACAACCACACATTGCTCCTATCCTCATTCTCCCCAACTTCATCTCAGCTCAAGTGTCTTCGGGTGCCTGCTCCAGGGTCAAGGCTACAGTAACATGTCAATGGCCAGTGAGCCTAGAGACCAAGTGGGGGCGAATCCTCACACTATGGAGATGGCAGTTGGCACAAGTACTCAGCCAGCCTCTCACTAGGGAAATACAGGGCTGAATCAGCTGCACTTCAGCCTTTTGCTCAGTGGCACTAACCTTTGTGTGACAAAGACTTGGACCTCCTTCATCGTATCTAGTCAGAAAGCTTACCTCTTCTCTGCTCACATAATAGCAGGCACCATGCAAAACGGAAGGATAGGCTGCAGATTATGGTGGGCTGCTAGAGGTACTCACGTGTGCACATGCATGTGCGCATACATGTAAACATGCATTCAATGTGGTGGTCAACCATGCCCGAGGAAGGAAAGGAGATGGTTAGGGGTAAGGTGGCACTGGATTGGCAGATCTCGGTTGTGCCTTAGATGCAAAGAGGACATGAGATCAGTGCTTGCTCAGCCCGCACTGTGGCGGGGACGATAGGAGAAAGCGCAGGATGTGAGAGACAAGTGCTTCCTTCCTAGGGCCATTGCGTATGGTCTTCAGGACTCCTAGGGCTAAAGGAGTGGGAGGGGACTCTGGAGAAAGAGAGGCCACAGGCTGATCCTGCAAGAGTTAAGGCTTGCAGACAGGTGGAGAAGAGGCCAGGACCGAGGGTACATGGCACACTGCCAGTGAGCCGAAAAGTTGCTCGGGAGCAAAGACTGGACTCTGGCACACCCAGAACCTGGGCAGTTTCCTCCAGCCCAGAGAATAGCAGGTCTAAAATGACCTTTTAGAAGGATGGAGTCTGAGAGCCACATGCATGATTCCCATGTGGACAGAAGGAATGTGGAACAGCAACTTGTGCACATGGGGCTTTAGTTTTCCTCTCCTTGTCCTTAGCCTCTGCCCAGGGACACAGGACACAACCATGTCCAAAGGAATGTGCTTCCAAGTAGGATTATCTTAATGAGCCCATATCGTCAGCTCCGACTTGTGAGAGGCAGAACAAACTGGACGATGCACTCAAGAGAGAAAATGTGTGACATATCGAGATGGAGAAATAGTCGCAGGAATGACATGTGATACAGAAGGTGGCCACTACAGTGCTTCCGGAGCAGGCTTTCCTCACGCACATGTCTCCACACAGAGGCTTCAGTGCTTCTCCATGGCTCCCCTAGCCGGTTCCTACCCAAACCAGACACCACACAGAATGAACATCATCCATGCTCGGCACAGCCGTGCCCTGTTCCGGCCTTGCTGCTTGTTTATATGTGAGGATTGGTTTCCTGTTTCTCCCCCTTAGGAATTTCTGTCCTCCTTTCCTAGAGATGGGGAGAGGGGATCAAAGGAGCTGTTGGAGACATACCTAGGGTCACAGATGGCACCTGAGAAGCAAGGAGTGACGCCACAGCACAGGTGGCTCTCCCTGCCTGGCTCTTCCTTACCAAGCCATCTCCCCGCCTGGGCCACAGGAGTTCACTTAAACGTTCTTCAGCGTCTACTAGAATGTGCTCTAGCTGGGAGTCAGGAGGCCTCAGCTCTTGTTCCTCTCCTGACCTGGGCAGTTGCCTGAACATCAAACCACCCCTCTGCCCTCCTGGATTTCCACAAATTCTTCTGCATGAGCCGGGAAGTGGAGCTAGGTGAACCCTTCCTGGCCCCAGGACTTCTTAGATAGTAGGCTGTGTGTGCAGTGGAGTCCTCTGAGACAGGACTTCAGGAACACAGGAGGTGTGTGGTGGGAGGACGATCCACAGTTGCAGGCCCAGTGTGACGGGGTCTTGCTTGACCAGGGTATGAACTTGATGCTTTCTCGGTTGAGCTTCCGGAAGTCCCGCTTGCACGCTCTGTCAAGCTCATCTGGCCTTTCCTCCTCACCTGTTGGTTTCTTTTTCATCAGAATCATGGAACTGATTGGTTACCACCCCGAGGAACTCCTTGGCCGCTCTGCCTACGAATTCTACCATGCCCTGGACTCAGAGAACATGACCAAAAGTCACCAGAACTGTAAGTTTCCTGAGTACCTGTGTCCTTGTCGTCTGCCCATGAGGAGTATGATTAACAAGACACAGCCTTGGCCTCCCACGGTCACCGTCTTAGGTGGCACATGAAGTAGATGCCATCAGGATGGTCAGAGAGTCATAGCTGCCAGCAGCCTGTAGATGATTTCATGCAAATTAAGAAAAAGACTCTGATGTCCTCGTAGGCAGTCAAGTACCTCAGCATAGGGAGGGGTCTGGGAGAGTTCAGAAGGGAGTGGGCTAGCTCTGGATCGGTTGTAAGGGCAAAGGAGGGTGGAGCTAAACAGAGAGAGTGTAAAGGGGTGGGGCTGTCCAGGTAGCACAGTGTAAGCATGGGGCAAAGGCCTGGACCAAAAGTGTCCAGCCCAACCTCTCTCGTAGAACCATTGTGTCCTCACAGGCCACACATGACCTAGGTGGTACTTGACATGTGGCTGATGTAATGAGGCACTTATTTCTAAGTTGAATTTTTAAAGAATTTAGTGGCTTTTCTTGGCATGTGGTCACCTTCTTGGCCAGCTTGCCAAAGTAGTCTTCCCATGTGTAGATGCTCCGGGGTAATTTCTTGCCCTCTGAAGACTAGGAATTGACACACTTAATCTCTTCCCTAAGGGGTCTTGTTTCAGAGGGGAAAAGAGGCTGGGCTCCCTGAAGCTGGCTGGCCTCTGACCTCAGCATCTCTCACAGTGTCTGGGGCACCAAGTGAACGTTGACCTCACAGACAAAAATATATTTGGGAGAGAGAGCATCCGAGCATGACACTGGTACAGACAGGGTTGATGAGAGTGTGGGATAGGAGATTCAAATGGGTAAAACCCCGAGATGCTTCCCAGGAGCCATAATGACAACATAGGAAACAGGTCCTAGTCCCGAGTCTGTCTCCCTTTCCTCTGCCTCCCAGTCAGGACAGCTGGAGCTCAGATCCTCTAAGCAGCAACTCCACAAGCTGCGTACGGCATGGAGAGAGAGGTGGGGGGAGTTTGTCCCTGTTCTCCCTGTGACATTTGGGTTTCATCTGATCTAATAATACAGCAGGAAGCATTATGGTATCTCAGACAAGTCTCCCACTGTGATCTCTGGCAAAAATCCCCAAATACCCAAACACAAAAAGCCTCTATCCAACCCTACTCAGTGGCCCAGGAATGGCAGAAAGAGACCAGGGTGCTCCTGGAAGCCATGACTGTGGCCCAACTAGATTGTAGCCTTCTCTTGGAGGGTCCAATGCTTTTGTGCTTCCTAGGGGTTCCCCACTCCCATGGCTGGTTGGATGAGACACACAGCTCTACTCTGCCCAGCTCTGGCCTCGCTCACCAGCTCCTGTCTCAGAGTCTGCCTTCCTTCCTTCCTTCCTTAGCCTTCTAAGCCAAGGGATCTGTCAAAACAGGGAGGCAAGGACTTTTTTTTTAAGTATCTGGGATTGAATTGAATCTGAATTGAATTCTTGGAGGACAGTATTGTACTTGATCTTCTGGGGAGGGGTGAACAGACGGACACAGTAGAATGTGCCGATAGCTGCTAATATACTTCTCACCAGGCAGGCGTAGGAAAAGGCTCCTCCCTCTTTAGAATGCTCTGTTCTATAAAAAAGAGCTAGCCAAAAAGAAAAAAAGAAAAGAAAAAAAGTTGGTCCTATTGGTTTTGAGGATGACTCCTGGGGGAAATATGTTGGAAAAACTTTCTGGTTAGATGTTGTTTTTACTTAATCCGTATATTTAATCTCCCAGCACACATAAGATAACTCACGGTCTAACTAGGAAGCACAGACTCCGGGTTTTGTTTTTTGTTTCTTGTTCTGTGGTTGTTCCCCGGTGGAGTTAGGTAAAGCTGCCCTGAGCACAGAGGCCTCTGCTTGAGAGCACTGCAGCACGCTGAGTGCTGGAAACAGTGTCAGTTGAGACAGGAGTGTCCCCATCCCACCTCCCCCTGCAATACAGCTACACTCATCCCCGCCAAGGCAGAGGCTCAGGTTCGAAGCAGGTCTAAGTTACATGTCTCCAATCCATCCCCATGTGTCTCTCAGCCTGTACGTGTTTCCCACCAAAATGCCTGGAGAAGCTCAGTCCTCACGCAGATTTAGATAATTGAAAGTCATCATTTCCAAATGGATTAATAATTTATACATCTTTACTCTCAAAGGAGGGGCTGGAGTGGCTTCTCTTTGTTGTGCTCTTAGGAAAACAAGATTAAAGGCCATAAAAAGCCTATCTCCCTACCAAGTAGCAGGCCCCTCACCAAGGCTGGCATTAATGAGATGATTAGGATGCTGGTGTGAATTAGATTCTACTGATAGAGCAGGCCTTCGCCTGCAATTACTAGAAATGCAGTTACAACCTCTGCTTGGTGAACTGTTTCATCAAAAAGACTAAGAGCCTCGAATGTGGTTTGCATTAAGAACTGTCTAAATGAGTTAACTTCGGACTTGAAATTGTGCAAGAATTGTTTCCCTTGCAGCTAAGAGGGTCTCCATAGCACCAAAAAAAAAAAAAAAAAAAAAAAAAAAAAAAAAAAAAAAAAAAAAAAAAAGGTCAGTGGAAAAGACCAGAGTTCTTTTTGTTGTGCATGTCTTTCTGTTGGTTTAACCAAGTGGCCATAGCAGACTTTGCTTTCTCGCTGGTTTCTGGGCTCAGACATAATGTATTCAGGGAGGACTGATTGCCCTGGGAATCTGAAGACCCACTACCTGTCTCAACGCTGTCACTATTGTCTCGTGCATCGTGAAGTGAGTCAAGCCTTCCTACCCTGAGTCCTGAGTCTCCTCACGTTAAGAGGTGATTTCGTTCCTCCCTACAGCACAATATTCCATTGGAAAGATTAGATTAGGATGACTCAACCACTCTGAAAAATAATTTGGCTGTTGCTGATAATAAAAGCATGATCTTAGCATATAATCTAGCTAAACTTCTTGCTAAACTCTTGTGAGAAATGAGACGACATTCAAACAAAGATTTGGGCACAGATGTCTACTGCAGTGGTATTCACAACAACTGAGAACTCAAACGCCCAGATGGAGGGATGACCTAGTTATGGTTTATCCATAGAATGAGGTACTATTCCCCCATGAAAAGGGAGGACACAGAAGAAACCGCCATCCAGTCAGAGGGACAACTAACTATGGTTTATCTATAGAATGAGGTACTACTCCCCCCATGAAAAGGGAGGAAGCAGAAGAAACATCTGCAATAACATGGACCTCAAAATCAGGCTGATCAAGTACAATGACATCATGCCCTTGAAATTAGTTTGAATGACCCTATAAAAAGTCTAGGAAGGGTAAGAGATGGTGACAGAAAAGTCAGGGATCAGAGGTTGGAACTAAGATTCGTTAGGAACATGAGCATTGGCTCTGAGGGAGATGGAGGGTTTGTGCCTTCGCTGAGGTGATGGCTACATAGGTGTCTACATTTGTCAACTCATTGCACTGTATGCTTAAAATGGGTACATTTCCATGAAGGCAAATGAAAACCCACTAAAGCTCGTTACAGAAAGGCAAAGAAAGGTGAAAATGGGAATCTAATTTTGACTCCTAAATCTGAGACTTTCGTGCAAGTCAGCAATAACGCTTAGCAAAGGGAAATTTGTGAGGGCTGCAGTCACTGCAGATGTGAAACAGGTGTTCACATGCTAATGATAACCCACACTGTCACTTGTCTTCACACTGGTTTCCAGAGGCACACTCTTTACCGGGCCCTGAGCTTGAATTCATCTCCCAAGGCAGCTTTGGACTCTGTGGAGCAATGCATATATGTAATTCTCAGTCATTCCTGCCCCCTTGCTGGTGCTGGTTAAGGTTTTCAAGAGGTTAAGAAGTGCCAAGACACAGGGATTATGATGAACATGAATAGTCTGTGTCTCTCTACCATGTGGGACCAATGAACAGGAAGATGGCCCACGAGCTGACCAGGAAACATGGGGAGATGCCTGGATGTTTTCCCACAGAGCCCCCTGAGACAGGGCCTGTAAACAGTTCTGAGCACTGTAACCCAAGCACTGGACAGTAGTAGCTTGGGAAAGAGGAGACTTCTAAACAACATCTGTGCGGCTGACGGGGCAGGCCAGTCCATCTGATGCTCAGCAGGAACCACGGTAGCATCCTGGACGGTTGATAACGACAGTGATGAACAGTACTATTATTCTTAATACCACAGTTTGCAGAGGAGGAAACCACACCAGGACTGTTCCTTCCCCCAAAGTCCCCCAGCCAGCAAGACTTCCTGATCCTCCCACCATACCTCTACCCAGTTCTCTGTGACCTGGGCTCTTTCTGGGCTCGAGCTCCAAACAATAAACTCCCAGGGGATGAAAGTCAAGTGGACAGTTTAAAAAGGCGAGCAGACGTTTCTAAGGGCAGCAGACACTAGCGAAAAGGAGCTCTTGAGCTCGCGTGAACAAAACTGGAAAATACATCTGGAGATGGGGAAGAGGACCCCTCCCCTGGGGTTTTTAGACAGTGATAACACATGAGAAAATGAACTCTTAGAACAATCTAGAAAAAGAACGAACTCCAAGCAGGTAGTCTCAGTGGGCAGTTGGGAGGCAAGTGTGAAGAACTCCCAGTGGCCGAGGAGGAGGAGGCTGTGAGAAGTGCTGGTCCTGGTTATAGGCCTTTCTTGACCCCAGCTGAAGGGTGCAGTAGTTTATCTAACGCTGTCCGCATCCCCTAAGCTGACAGACCTAACAAGTGCAAAGGTCATGATTTTTAAAATCCAGACCTCAGCTGGTCTCATGGCACAACCCCGAGTCCCAGTTAGTCTGGTGACTAAGGCAGAGGAATCATTAAGCTTAAGGCTTGCCTGGGCTACGAAGTGAGTTCAAGGCCAGCCTGACCAATTACAGAGACCTTGTGTTAAAATGAAAGCAGACGGTTTGGTTTGCAAGTCCATGGTAGAGCACTTGTCCAGCATGTGGGTGGCCCTCTGTCTGTCCTTCAGTCAGGGAATGGTGATGGGCCCGCATCCATGCAGCTGACCTTTCTCCAAGATGCATTCTAGCCCCCGCTGCCTGCAGAGGATGAAGCCCGTGAAGAAAGCAGGGTGCTGTTCTTGGCTATAGTTTCCACCGAGCTGCCTGGGAGTCTGACAGCAGAGAGTGGGTCATTCCCGCACTGGGCGGGCAGTGCTCTGCTTTCCTTTGCTAAAACAAAGGTCATGCTGACATGACCTCTAGCCTCGCTCCTAGCTCAGTCTTTCCAGTCCCCAGTGTCTATCTGGCAGCCCTGCCCACCCCACCCCACCCCTCCCCTGGCAGGTGATACTTCCTGTGGGACCTGAGTGTGTGTTGTGCACTGCTCCCCCACATCCCTTACCTCTGCCTCCTTTCTTCCCTAGTGTGCACCAAGGGGCAGGTGGTGTCTGGCCAGTACCGGATGCTAGCAAAACACGGAGGCTATGTGTGGCTGGAGACCCAGGGGACAGTCATCTACAACCCCCGCAACCTGCAACCCCAATGTATCATGTGTGTCAACTACGTCCTGAGGTGAGTGGCGGGGGGGGGGGGCACCAGCCTCCTCCGCTCTGGGCGCTACCTCTAAAAGCTGTTTGCTAGAGGGATCCTTCTGAGATCTTAGGAGGAGAGCTCTTGAGATTTCTAATCCACCTTCCGCCTTGTCTGTTATGGTGTCGTGTCTCTGACTGTGTTGTGGGGAGAAGATTGTACACAGTAGTTGCTTAATATTGTGTGAATGGGAAAGAGGAGAGCTGCTCATGCTTTTGGGGGAGACTCAGATGGTGTGCCTTCCCCCCACCATGCCTGGGAAGACACCAGAGGCAGCCATTGCTCGTATGAAGGAAACTGACATAGCATCCAGGCGCCTTGTGCACCAGCCGCGCAGCCATCTGAAGCAGCCCATGGGCAGAGGTTATTCTCATTGTCTCTGCCTCTGTGCCTAACAGACTTCGACTCTTTCCAAATTGCCAACAGTATCTCTGCCCATCTCTTTTGTCCGGGAGGGTTAGCTATCAGGCTTTCTACATATCTGGGGAAGCTGAAGGCTTTGGCTAGAAATCTGCAGAAACTCTGACCAGCTCTCTCATGCCGGTAGTGAGATTGAGAAGAACGATGTGGTGTTCTCCATGGACCAGACCGAGTCCCTATTCCGGCCCCACCTGATGGCCATGAACGGCATCTTCGACAGCAGTGGTGACGTGGCTGTATCCGAGAAGAGTAACTACCTGTTCACCAAGCTGAAGGAGGAGCCCGAGGAGCTAGCTCAGCTGGCCCCCACCCCGGGAGATGCCATTATTTCTCTGGATTTTGGTGGGTACTTCCTAGCCCTAGTTGAACTCTGGGCACAGTTCTTCTTATGACAAACCTCTGCAGCCGTACATTCGCTAGACCAGAGCCACACCCTGCCCTTGTGCCAATCACTTGTTCATGGTCAGGCTCTGCTGGGCACAAAAGAACCACAAACTCCCTGGCCACCGAGTTATATGTCCTCGTGAAGTGGTGGTGGGCTACGAGAAGGGTCCATTCTCCACCTGGCTGTGGGAGTCTGAGCTGAGGGAGAGAGGATTTTCTGGGTATATCCAGAGAGACGGTAGGGCCCCTCATGTATCATCTCAAAGAGGATGCCCTTATTTAAGTGGAAGGCTAAGGAAGGAATAAGGCCAAGAACACCCAGTGGGGAGAAAATCCAGGCCCAGGATGAAGTCCCCAAGATTGTCCACATTAGAATGGTCACCTGTCTCACTAGAAGCAAAGTTACTGTGGTCCAGGCAGAGTTCTCAGGTATTTCAACTTCTTGTTGTATATACCCAAAGACCTCTTCCAGTTCATACCCTCCCCCTAGCCCGATCCGGACTGTAGGTCTTTGCATTCACTCACCCCTTGATAACATGCATTTGAGAGGAAAATTGATACCTCACCGAATTCCAAAGGGCACTGAGCCCTTGCATGAGATACCTTGCAGCCCCAGCTTGGTGGTGACACTAAGGCAAATGGCCGCATTCTTTTCTGGTAACTTCCTCATCTACATTCTGGAGTGCTCTGCAGGGAGCAACTGCTTCCAGTAAGTTTAGTTGGTTCTGAAAGCCAAACGCTGTTAGAAATGGCTCTCGTTGTAAGGAGTCCCCATATTGAACCACAGCTCTGGTCAGCGGCTCTTGGGTCCTAGCTAGGCTCCAGGGTACAGAGGGTGTCAACCCCAGGTCCACTTTCAGGACTGTTTTAGGACTTTGTGAATCTTCTGGGCTTCTTCCTCCCTGGGCTGAGCCTCAACCTCACGAATGTCCACCATGCATGTCTTGTCTTTACAGGAAGCCAGAACTTTGATGAGTCATCAGTCTATGGCAAGGCCGTGCTGCCCCCAGGTCAGCCATGGGCTGCAGAGCTGAGCCACAGTGCCCAGAGTGAGTCCGGGAGCCTGCCTGCCTTCACTGTGCCCCAGGCGGGTACCCCAGGGAACACCACACCCAGTGCTACAAGCAGCAGCAGCTGCTCCACGGTGAGCCCCACCCTCCGGGGAGTAGGCAGAGTGGGAGGCTCTGCTCTGCTGCCAGATGACAGAAAAGACACCCTGAGAAGTACTGTCCCTCTCCCGTTATTGCAGTACTCCCTAAGAATGGCTGTGACACTCGTCCACCAGGGACTGTAGAGCTAACTGCTGCCTCCACTCCTAGCGAAGCAGTGACACCCGAGTTTGGTCTCTGCAGACAGAAGGCTTCAGTCACAGAGCCCTGTTGGCCACAGCCTCTATCCAATGTGCAGCTCCGGACACCCTAGGACAGCGGTTCTCAACCTGTGGGTTGTGATGCCGGGGGTTGAACAACCCTTTCACAGGGGTCACCTAAGACCACCAGAAAACACAAATATTTACATTACAATTCAGAACAGTAGCAATATTTACAGTTATGAAGTAGCAACAAAAATAGTTTTGTGGTTGGGGGTCACCACAACAGGAGGAACTGTGTTAAAGGGTCACAGCATTAGGAAGGTTGAGGATTCCTGCTCTAGGAAGTGATGCAAACATCTTATGAGGAGACCAAGGTTCAGAGCAGGTGATGAAGGGATCCACTTCATACCACTTGTAAATAGTAGAGCCCCCCTTCATAGATACGTGGTGGAATGGGGCAGAATGAGCCAGGAACCATGCTTATCTGTTTACACTGGACTTCTGGGGAGACAAACACCTTGTTCTTGACTTGGTCTGCTCCTCGGTTTCTAGCCCAGCAGCCCTGCGGACTACTACTCTTCTCTGGAGGATCACTTGAAGATGGAAGTGATTGAGAAGCTCTTTGCCATGGACACGGAGGCAAAGGACCAGTGCAACACCCAGGTAGGCTCTGCGTGGGCGATGAAGGCTCCTGCATCCCCTTGCAGAGGTCCCGGGGATACTGAGCAAAGCCTTGGGGACAGAGAGCTTGTCATCACCCTTCCTCTTGCCATCACCCTTCCTCCCACCTTTTCACTGCTCAGTCCTGCGCTTCTGTTTCTAACTCTCAACTTCGTCTCCTCCTTTCTTAGACAGCTGCCTTCACACACATGCCAAACTGAAACCACGCTATCAGACCTGTAGAGAGGCGTGTCCAGATTCTTCAACCAATGCATTTTTTAAAAAACCATTTCACTTTAAATACTTTAAAAAAAATGACAGACAAAGGTGCTCCTGAGTTGTATATTCAATGACAGTTTACTGCACAAGGTCACATGCTCTTGCACAAACATAAGTGGAGGAGGTGGGAGAACGTGGTGATGGCCAGCACGCTAGGGGCAATCCCTACCTCAGTCTGTCTCAGGCCCAGTTCTCCATCCAGGCTTGTAACTTGCTCCTCAGCGCGTGTCTCTTTTCCTGGGTGCGAACAGGCAGCATTGCTGCAGTAACAGTCTCTGGGTGCTAGTTACAGAGGTCTGTCTGTCTGCAGGGAGGGGTCCGTCCCCACAGCTCATGTCTCTGTTTATGAGTGTTCCACTGTGACAAGGGGAACACGATGCAGGGTCTCTGGGTACCTGCTGGTGAGGATGGCAGGCCCTTTACAGGACACGAGGGAGGGGAAGGTAAGCTGTCCTTCATCTCAGGAGCTCACATGTAGCCAGAATAGTATGAAGGGGCAGCCCATGCTGTGGAGGCAGGGGGCTTGCCTGACTGAAAGAGAATGGAACAAGAAGGCTTTGCAGGTCAGGGGTGGAAGCTCACAATACTGAGTGAGGGGATACATACGTGGGAAGCTTAATATCATGACAGAAACTCTTGCACCCTAGACGGCAAACCTGAGAGTTTCCAACAGAAGAATTTGGATGGGGGACTGACCCATTTTAAAAGGCCATGGAATGGACATGGGATGGGCAGTCACCGCAATTCGTCTCTGCTCTTTTCTTCTCAGACCGATTTCAATGAGCTGGACCTGGAGACTCTGGCACCCTACATCCCAATGGATGGGGAAGACTTCCAGCTAAGCCCAATCTGCCCAGAGGAGCCACACATGCCAGAGAGCCCCCAGCCCAATGCCCAGCACTGCTTCAGTACCATGACAAGCATCTTCCAGCCACTAGCCCCGGGGGCCGCCCACAGCCCCTTCTTCCCGGACAAGTACCCACAGCAGCTAGAGAGCAGGAAGACGGAGCCTGAGCACTGGCCTATGTCTTCCATCTTCTTTGACCCTGGGGACAAAGGGTCCCTGCCACCATGTTGTGGCCAGGCCAGCACTCCTCTCTCTTCTATGGGAGGCAGATCCAACACTCAGTGGCCTCCAGACCCACCATTACAGTTTGGGCCCTCCAAGTGGCCTGCTGACGATCAGAACGCCGAGGCCCTGGGGGCTCTGCCATTGGGGCCATCACAGCTGGAGCCTCCCAACACTTCACCCCACGTCTCCATGTTCAAGATGAGGTCAGTGACAGATGCCTTACTGGGCAGGGAGAAGACATAGGTACAGTCCCCTAGTGGGTGCTCTGGAGCCGCCCATGGGCTTCCTACCCCACCGTATCCCCTCACTCTGCAGCAGCCGTCGCTCTGTCTACCTAGTTAGGGGACTGGCATTGAAGGGCAAAACCCCAGGAGAAAGGAGGAAGGGCTTCCAACCTGGTGTCTATCTTTACATCACCCCAAGGGAACTTTACTTACCTAGGGTTCATCTTTGGGCACAAACAGGTATTTGAGTGACAGTTTCTCCATTCTCTCCACACTCCTGTGCTTTCTACCCAAGAGCCTCTACGGGGTACATGCAGGTGCTGCGGGGTACATGCAGGTTCCCTATCTCACCACACCAGGTGCTCACTGGACTAAGTCCCAGAAGCCAAGGTGTGTTATCTGTAGTGTGTGCCCTTTGTAATTAAGTGCCCCAAACAGTCCTCTGGGTGGGAGGCACTGGGCAGAAATCCTTGTAGAGACTGATGTCACCCAGCAGGACAGACACCCAGAAGGGCAGAACTGCCTGAGAGTAGCTGAGGTAAAATAAGTGCGTGGAAGGAGGTACGGGTGACTGCAGGCTTTGGCATCTCACCAGGTAGAGGAGCAGAAGGCAGGCACGGCTGGTCAGGTCCTCTGGCACTCTGCATTCTGGGTCCACAAAGCACCTTTATCATAAGTGTTGGGTCCAGGTGAAGACAGCAGGTGGGAGACCATGACCCTCTCACACCTACTCCTACTCCTACTCCCTCTTCTTGGCAGATCTGCAAAGGACTTCGGGGCTCGCGGCCCCTACATGATGAGCCCAGCCATGATAGCCCTCTCCAACAAGCTGAAGCTGAAGCGCCAGTTGGAGTATGAGGAGCAAGGCTTCCAAGACACAAGTGGGGTAAGCCACCTCTTCACTGTGAATACCGTGGGCACCTCAGCCCGCTGGGCAGGAGGTGAGGCTAAGACAAAGATGCAGACAGCTCCTTCCGGTGGTGAGCACCCTCCTGTGTCTGCACCAACTGGGTCTGTGTGGTGCCCCCACCCCACTCCACCCCTGCCCCTCTTCCTCCAGCTACACTTCACATCCACAGGGGGACCCTCCGGGCGCCAGCAGCAGTTCCCATCTGATGTGGAAACGTATGAAGAGCCTCATGGGGAGGACCTGTCCTCTGATGCCTGACAAGACCATCAGTACAAATGTGGCCCCTGGTAAGCAGGCCTGAACCAGGGGTCTGGTGGAGGGTTGGAGGCTCAGGGCCCGTTCCCTGAGTCTTGTTAGATGGGCTATGCTCATGCCATGAGCGGGACTCCAGGTTCTAAGGTCTCTCCGTGATCTCTGAGAAGAAAAAGAAGGCCACTCTCACTCTCTGCTTGGATCTTCCAGATGAATTCACCCAAAACTCCATGAGAGGTCTGGGCCAGCCACTGAGACACCTGCCACCCCCACAACCACCATCTGCCATGAGCCCAGGAGAAAATCCCAAGAGTGGGTTCCCGCCACAGTGCTATGCCTCGCAGTTCCAGGACTTCCGTCCTCCAGGAGCCCCAAAGGTGTCAGGTGAGTGTTTGAGACTCACACCACACCCAGGGGCTGATGCACTCAGGTGGCCCAGATGGACAGGAAGCTGGGAAGCAGCCACTCACGTAGCAGCTCGGCATTTGGACGACAGGCCGTGTTCAAGTCTCAGACAACTGGTTACAGTACTCAGGGCTTTTCACCCAGTCAGGCTGCATGAGCTTGGGTTAGCCAGGACCTGCATGGTATCAGGCCAGGGTCTGACGGTGACTTGTTCAAAGAGCCCCTTGCAGACACCCTCAGTGAGGACCTGAACTGAGGGACGGGAGAAGGAGAAAGGGCTCTCTGGCCCCAGAGAGAGGGCAGAGCTACAGCCACTTCTGACTAATTCAGGCCGGGGAGGCTTTGGAAAGGAGGTGGTGAAGGGCCCAGGGCTGGGATGGACTTCTGAGAAGACAGCTGGTGTGGGATGGGCCATGCAGACAAGCTGGCTGCTTTGGGAAGGTGGGATGGGTCATGCAGACAAGCTGGCTGCCGTGGGAAGTGGGTAGCAAGGCTCTGTGTCTACGAATCCTCCAGTAATTCAGTCACTTGCAGGCTCTGGGCACCGTAAGACCAGAAGTCTCTGTCTTTCCTTAGCTCCTCCTGGCCTGAAGTGCGCACACACAGCACTCTGGGGCATCTCTCTAGAAGCATGCGCAGGTCCCACTGACAAGAGGGTGGCTTGGGAATAATCTGGAAAGTTCAGCTGTTGCCACCAAACAGATATGTTCCCACAGAAGCCTCTGTTTGTCACAGTTTGTGGTCTTGGGGGAGGGGGTGAAAATCCCAGAGTCTTGTCTACAGTAGTATAGTTGGGGGACATTTATAGGTGTGTTCTCAGTCTGTGGAACCCCAAAAGCCCTGGGCAGCAGGTGGGCTGGCAAACCCGAAGGTTTAAAGGAGAGAACCATGCGTCGCTCACCCCCTGGTATACATCTGGTCAGCAGCAGCCAGCAAATGACCAGTTTCCCCAGTGGTTAAAACCGAAGCCAAAATCATTTCAATTTAGAGCATTTTCTGACCATGACTGAAAGAAGAGGTGAAATTAACAAGGGGTGGGGTATCTGTTCATAGGTGTGCAGGCAAGAAGGGGAAGCAGGTGGACCCCAGGAGGGAGAGGTCCCCAGGATATGGCTCTGTACCTAAGCTATGAGACCCCTGTTGCCGCTTCTACCTGCCTTGGATCTCAGCACTGCTGAGACATGCTCTCTTCTCTGAATGGGAAGTGGAGCCCAGGGCAAGAGGGCTGTGGCACCTGAAGTTCCTGGCCTGGCAGCCGGAGATGTCAGTCTTTCCACGAGTGCCCTTGTCCTGATTGTCTACAGTGGAGTAGGAACTGTGTCAGGGCTTGGGTCAGGCTTTTAAAACTGCCTCCCCTCCCCTTCTCATAGGCATGGCGAGCCGACTGCTGGGGCCATCGCTCGAGCCTTACCTGTTGCCGGAACTGACCAGATATGACTGTGAGGTGAACGTCCCTGTGCCGGGAAGTTCCACACTCCTGCAGGGGAGAGACCTTCTCAGAGCCCTGGATCAAGCCACCTGAGCCAGGGCCTTCGGCCGGGCATGCTCCTGCCCGGCCATCCTGTCCTGCCAGCTTTACCTTCCGTCTGTGTTGCAACTAGGTATATCTAACACCAGCACACTTCTTAAGAGATGTACTGACCGGGCCGGTCTGCCCAGGTCACCAAGCAGTGGCCTTTATCTGACATGCTCACTTGATTATCTGTGTTTTAAAAATACATAGTTGTTTTACCGTCGATGAAAATGTTCTGAAATTTTATATGATTTCCCCCTCCCTCCCTTGAGTTATTTCTAATTTATATTCCCCAAAGGTTTCTCTCTCACACTCAGTATCCCTACTAACAGTCATGGTGGATGTTGGCTCTCCTGCTAGGGAAAGCTTTGGCTCCGTTCAGCGGAAGTGTGTTTGTCATTGTTGCCAAAGAGAAGAGTTTTCCTTTCCGAGCCCCACTATGGATTCTCTCTGTCTCCTCTTGTTCTATCTCTCTCTCTCTCTCTCTCTCTCTCTCTCTCTCTCTCTCTCTCTCTCTCTCTCTCACACACACACACACACACACACACACACAAAATCACCATATTGTAAAAAGTCAGTTCTTTGCTCTGATTTTGATCTGACTTGCGGGGCAGGAAAGCAATGTGAAGGGTAAACTCCAGGGTTACCTGTGAAGCTACACGGTGGCCTTCCTGAACCATGGTGTCTCCCATCTCACCCCAGGTTCAGTGGATTTTTACTATTATTATTACTCAAAAGCAAAACTGAGGTTTTTTTTTTTAAGGAAAATTTATATCTGGGTTTAGTGTTTATCATATATATGGGTACTTTTAATATCTAAAAACTTAGAAATGGATTCCTGCTCACAAAATCACTTTTAAGATCTCATTAGGGCTGTTCTTATTATTCTTCTCAGTGTTCTGCACACTGTAGAACTGTATAGTACTCCCACAGGCCTGTACTAACACTGCTACGGATCCCCTGCCCCACCTCTCTCTCTAGTGACCTTTTGCTTTGGCCTGTTGCTATGCCATAGATGTGGCAAACAATCCCGGGAGTGGAGTCACTAAGGGGGAGCAGGCAAGCCCTCTTCTCTCCTCTTGTTCGCTGTGCATTATGTACGTATGCATTGTCATTGCTGCCACGGGGGCTCTGATGGCACATGGGGGATGGGCAGGAAGTGCTTTCACTTTTTTCAGGTGGTGTTGCTAGCCCTTCAAGTGCACTGAGCTACGCGCTACGCGACTCTACCTGTCTCTCTCATGCGGCACATTTGGGTATTTCCACCGCTACCATGAAATGGTTTGAATGGGAATTCACAAAGCAAGTAGGGATTCACAAATAATATAGTGACCCAGTCCCTGGAGAGCTAAACTGGGAGATGGTGCCAGGTCTGACCAGCCCTGCACAGCGCCACAGCCCACAGCTTGCAGGGCAGCCGGTCCTGCAAAGCCAAGGTGCAGCGCCCCCTGCTGGTGAACAGCAGGCAGACCTCCAGGGATAGCCTCTAGCTGAGGTCTCAGTCACATGAAGTGACATGAATAGGTAGGAAGCACTGAAAATACTGGTCCCAGAGCACTTTGTAACTCACTGGGGAGGAGGTAGGCCACCTTTTGGGTGTGTGATACCAATTGACTTACAATGTTGTTGACTTGGGTACAATAAAACTTTAAATACATACAAAGTCTATCAGGCCAAAATGCAGTAAGCCTAAAGGGGCTTACTGCTCCAACCAAAAATTAACTTTCAAAGTCAGCCTAGCTAAAAGTATCTAGGCACGGTGTTGTCCAAGTCACACATTGGTCTACGGTGTGGCCTGACACGCGGTGAGAGAACGTAAAGGGTTATTGACATGTAAATGCTGGTATTTGATTTCCTGTGTTGTTGCCTCAGCATTAAGGGCATTTTCCCTTTGCAGTTTTACTAAAAAACAAAAACAAAAAACACTGAGAAATATTCCAAGCTTCACATTAACCTTTCTTGTCAATGTAACAACTTCGAACATTACTGCATTGTCAAATTCCTACTGACGGCATTGTAACTGTCCGGGAGCTTAACTTTATAAGGAAATGTATTTTGACACTGATATCTTATTAAAGTATTCTGATCCTATTCCTGCTGGTGCCTCTCATTTCCTCTGCATTTATCATGGCCTGTGCCAACGGAAAATAAAGTCCTTACCCAATGGCATACAGAAAATGAGCCCTGGAACCAAACTGGACCAGATGGTTAAGACCAAACTGACAAGAAGTCTGAAGAAGGAATGAAGACGTCTGTACCTGGCTAGTGCCTAAGTTCAGAGGTCGTTCTCTGTCGTCTGTATGTCTGCAGATACGGTGTACCATATGACTACCTAAGAGCCCTTTTCTCTGTAAGCTGGAAAAGAAGGGAAGAAACCATGGTTTCTGCCTTCCGAAATCCACATGAGATACTCAGGAGCTTGCTGGTCCTTGTGTCCTCATGCTGTCCATGCAGAAGTTCCCAGGAGGAGGGCCAAGGTCAAGGAGGAGTTTAGTGTAATAGTTTAAGTAAAATGCCACGAATGCGTGAGTGGCTGCAGAGGGCAGCAGGTCCTGCGACTATGACAGGCCACGAAGGCAGCCAGTCCTGGGCAGGAGCCCACTAGGGGCAGTAAGGCCCCAGCAGGGAGTCACGTGGCTGGTGAGAGACCGAGAGCAAGCAAGTGCCAGGCAGGGAGCCGCATGGTGGGTGATGGTGCTGTTCCCCAAGTGGGTCCTGAGACCATGCCTCAGGTCCCTGAAGGCAGTTAGTCCTGGGCAGGGAGCCATGCGGTGGGTGAGAGACAGAGACATGGATAGACATGCCATGCCGAATGAGGTTGGATATTAATTTAGTGGGTTATGGAAGGGAAGAGGAGGGGGGGGGAAGGGGAGAGGGGGGATGGGGAGAAGTGGGAGAGAATGGAGTTGTCTCTTCTAGACAGGGAGGGGGTGGGCGTGGCTTGTCTCTTAAAGGGACAGGACAGACCATTACTTTTAAGGTGGGGTCAAGGTCTTCCTAGGTAGATTGCAGGTTGAGAAAAAGACTTCAACCAGAGACAGAACACAGCAGAAGGCCAGCACTAGGCATGGACCTGATGGGCTCCCTATTCTCTGTCAAAGTCCCTCTTCTGGGGATCAAACAGGCATCTTTCTAGGGTGATACAGGGAGGAGAGGAGGCCAGCAGCATCCCTATTTGTATAGACAGCCCCATGACCAGCCATCCCAACATTCCCTGTACACCTGATATTTGGATTCATTGTTACCTTGTTAGCTTCCATCCGCCTAGAAGATGCTGTGTGTACACATCTGCCAGATGAGACCAGAACTCAGTGACTTTCACACGTCCCAGGTCATTTCTAAGAGACATACAGCTCATATCTAGTGTTGCCCTCCTTTGGCCCCAAAGCTAGCCATGAGATAGATCTTCTGCAAAAAGTCCTGTCTGAGCTGGAGAGCCGGCTCCGTGACTAAGAGCACTCACATTTGCAGGAAACACCTGTGTGACAGCTCACAACTATCTGTGATTCCAGTCCCAGGGGACCTGATGCCCACTTCTGACCTCCACAGGTACCCGATATGCACATGGTGCACATACATAAATGCAAGCAATACACATGCCACACTCCAGTCAGTCTTACTTTAATGCTGAGGCTTCTGGAGATTTTGCTTCTGGTCCCTGTCAGCTGATCGCACCACATTGGGCTGCCATTTGTCGGGGACCAGCCTCAACAAAAATACCTTTCTCCAGGGTAAAGGTGATTTAGAAATATAGTAAAGAATATGAAGACACAAATGAACATAATAAAATGGAAAAACATATAGGATAGTATCAGGAGGGAATTCCAGTGAGTACTAAAAATTCACCTGTGTTTAATTTCCAGCTGCTTAAAATACCCTGACCCCAAAAGGTAGGAGTAAGATAAAAGACTGCATTAACATGATACAAGGAAATGAACATACCAATTGAAGGTAGTGGCAGAAGCACAATAACCTTGAAGAAACTAGAGGAAAGTTCCAACTCTCTGACCTCTGGTCAACGTGAAAACAGGCTCACATTTTCTGGCCTCCACAAGTCCCCTTGGTGTCTGGACATTGAGGGAACCAAGCAGAGAGGGCCATTGTCAGAAGAAAGGCGATTTCACACATATTAACCGCAGGATATTTATTCTAAAGAAGTGGAAATACTAAGTCCATGCGAATTCTGCACACAGATGTCTAAGCACCATTCTTCATAATCACCAAGTAAAACAACCTGACACTTTGACAGAGCACATGCAGGTCTAGGACACAGCCGCACGCTGGAATGGATGCACTGGGAACTAAGGAGGCACATGCAAGACTCAAGCAGCAGCATGGGGAACCCCAAAGGTTAAGCACAGGGAATGGAGACGGTCAGAACAGGGCATTTCACTGCATTCCATGTGTGTCTCACTCTGATGGGCAAAAAAGAAAAAAAAAGAAAAAGAAATGGAAAACAGGTCTTTGCCAGCAAATGGGTGAAGGAACAGTTTGAATTTAAAGGGACACTGTGAGAAAGTTCATTGATATGTTGGAATTATTCTATGTACTCTCTATAATGATTGTGATGATTTATGTACACACACACCCCAGAAGGGGATTTTATAATGCGTGAACCTGTTATAAGCCACCTTTGTAGGGGTGACTTCTGTCGGGCTCCTAGCTGTGGCAGGTTTGAGTGTTCCAGTGTAGGAGTGTGAGGATTAGAATTATTAGGCAAAAGGAACACAGATATAGGAGAAACAAGAGACAAAGACATAGGATAGTATTGGGAGGGACATCCAGAGAATACTGAAGATCACCCACATTTAATTTCCATTTGCTTAGCTACCCCGACCCCAAAAGGATTAAGACCACATGATTCAAGGAATGAACGGACCCACTGAAGGATTACGGGTTACATTCTTAGTTAAATATTCTGTTGCCAGAACAAGGTAAGTAACACTCACATCCTAGACCACAACATTCTGTAGGCAAACCACTCCCTGGGTGGAATCCATTGTTATCTCCCTAAGAGAGTAGGAACCTAGTTGGATCCTTAGACTTTTGTTTGAGGTAAAAACAGATCTACTTCTTCAATACCTGAAATACCAGGTCTGGCTATTAGCCACACCTGTTGACAATAACCTTGAGAGAGCTTTTTGAACTGTTGACAATAACCTTGAAGGAAAGGAGTAAGTTCCAATTCTCTGACCTTTAGTCAAGGTAGGAAGGACCCATACCTGTGGACCCTGTCATGAACTTAAAAACAAGATCAAGATTTGAAGTTTCAGAAGTGGCTGAAATAAATGGAGGAGAAGGGTCTGAGGGAGGCTTGAGGGTGCAGGAGACAGTAGAGGTCTGGGGCAGGAGGGGGAGGGGAGAAGAACCAGGGAGGGAGGGTAGAGATCCTAACTGGAGGCCAGGGTCAACAGCTCTGAGAAGAAACCAGTGGGAAGGAGGAGGAGAAGGGATTCGGAAGCAGATGGAGCTTCTGAGACTACAGTGCAAAAACCTGGAGAGTGGAGGGGATGGGGAGGGGTAGCAACTGTGGACATGGGGACGAGGACCAAGTGGTGACTGGTGGCCTGGAAGGCTTGGTCTGTACTGACTTCTGAGATAAAGAGATGTGAGGAACATTGTGAATCACTGTGATCCCACAGAGGCTCAAGTCCGGGGCAGACCTCTCCTGAAGCCTGAAAGGGCCAGCATGGCAGAGAGCTTCAGAGGCTTCCTGTGACTCTGCGGAAATTTCTGTGGGGCTCAGCCATGGTAAGCTAAGTATGGGCAGGTCACCCAAAGGAAGTTCTTTACTTACAACCATTATTATCTGCCAGAGTAAAACTCTGGCCATCAATGAATTTAAATGGAGGCCTGAGTCTCAGTAGTTTACCCTGAGGCAATGCCTGGTTGCAGGAGGAACCACAAACTGAGATTACCTGACCTCCACCCAAGAACAGACCATTCAAAGGAAATGCCTGGCATTCCAACCACTGTAGATAGGAACGTGTGCCAGAACACACTCAACAGGACACCCCTAGACATGTCAGCCAATCAGGGGTCTTAAAAACCTCAGAAACCCCCACCTTTACTACTATAAAACCCTATTCTCATTGAGCTCGGGGTTCTCTGTCTATTCCAATATGTTGAACATGCAGAGAGACCAAGTTTGCAAACTTGATTAAAATAAAGGCTCTTTGTTTTTACCTACGGGACTTGTTCTCCTTGTTGGCTTTCGTGGGGACTTTGCAGATTTGGGCATAACAATTTCCATGCCTTCTTCATGTCCTATAGTATGTAGGAGCCATCACACATGTGCACTGTGAACACATGGTGTTTGTGTTTACCCTGTTTTCTAGAAGCAAAGGGAAGAGTTGCCAAGGTAACTGGCTCCCTGTCTGTCTGATCTGGGCTTTGACCCCTATGAGGCGGCCCAGTGTGTGAACAAAGAGAAAGAGAACACAGTTGCAGCTTGGAGCCCCATCTGACTCCAGACAAAGGACACTTCCCCAAGCCTCATTAGCCCGGGTGAGGCCAGGGCAGCTGAGCGTGAGCATTGATGGTGATGCAGGAGCCTCACGAAGCGCTGAGGCAGGACTCCAGCATTCAACTCTAGGTGGTGAGGATGATTCAGATTGGGGCGGGTTGGCAGAAGCCAGTTTGGGAATGCCAAAACCCTATGTTCATTCCTGCCATTTAAATCCCGGAGCACCGACTGCAGCAGCCAAGGTGGCTTCTGGCTGAGGGTGACTCCAATGGAGCACTCAGAACCACTCTGGGCTGAGCCCAGGTCCTGAACTAGTTCTGGGCACCTTCTATCTAAGTGGGAGGAAATTACAGTGCTGGCAAGAGACCAGGGCTTGTTTATTTAATAATAATAACGTGACCCTGTCCTCCACTAATGAAAAAATAGGGCTAAACCAAAAGGAATTGGCAATCCTACAGTAGCCACCTCTACATACTCTCTCTCTCTCTCTCTCTCTCTCTCTCTCTCTCTCTCTCCCTCTCTCTCTCTTCTGTACTTCAACAGAGATATAGAAAAAACAAGAATGACCAAAATGGCAAAGGGGTCTCAACTATGTCACTAAAATTAATTAAAATCAATGAGAAAGTTTTTTTTTCCAGGGAAATTAAGATTCAAGGAAGCTCAAAATCCCATCTTCAGATACTGGAGCAAGACAGAAAATGGGATTTCTATGAGGTGCTCCCCAGAATGGACACAGGCCTCCAGGTGAGAGCCAGGGTCCTGCCCGTGCACGTGTGTCCAGAACCTTGCTTGTGTGCTTTCTCAGTACAACAAAGAAAGCAGAGCACTGACAGGAGGAACATGATGCTCTACAGAGATGTGGGAAGGTCCCACCCATGCTCTTCGTGCAGGCTGTGCTGACCATCAGAGGTGGCTGTCTCTGGAGATCCAGACTGGTCCTGTCCCTGAAGAGGAAGAAGAAACACTGAAAACTATGTTCACTGCAGACTTTTTTCCTTTTTCAATTTTTTTTATTTTTTATTTATTTATTTATTTTGGTTTTTCAAGATAGGGTTTCTCTGTAGCTTTGGAGCCTGTCCTGGAACCACTCTGTAGACCAGGCTGGCCTCGAACTCACAGAGATCCGCCTGTTTCTGCCTCCAGAGTGGAGGGATTAAAGGTGTGCACCACCACCGCCTGACTCACTAGAGATTTTTAAAAAAAATGTTTTCTTTGTTTCTATGAGTTCTGACTGTGTTGTCTGTAAGAGGCACTTTTTTTCTTTTTTCTTTTTTTTTTTAAAGATTTATTTATTTATTATGTATACAACATTCTCCCTCCATGTATGCCCACACATCAGAGGAGGGCGCCAGATCTCAGTACAGATGGTTGTGAGCCACCATGTGGTTGCTGGGAATTGAACTCAGGACCTCTGGAAGAGCAGCCAGTGCTCTTAACCTCTGAGCCACCGCTCCAGCCCCCATGAGGCACTTTTTAAAAAGGCCATGGGGATACTGTGGAATCACACTCCAAGTCAGTGACATCACCTAAGTCAGAACTACTCTGCGAGCCTGAGGAGACCCGCCTCACACCTGAAGGGGTCTCTTGTGACTGAAAAGTTTCTGCAGCCTGATAAACCTCTCCACTAATGCAATAATCCAAATCGGACCAAATCAAACCAAATTAGAAAAAGCCCAGGTTTAATGGATGCCAGCGCTCCTTGGTGGCCTTCCAGTACCTCAGAGAGGAGACAGGAAAGAAGACCAGAAACCATGTGTTTGTTCTCTGGGGTACCATTTAAATACCCTTTGGGAGTGATCTTGAGCATCTCTGAGGAGGGATCATTGTTTGGCGGGATTTCTCAGAGGCGGAGTCTGGACTGAGGCAACTCCGAAGGGAGGGGGCTTGGGATGGAACTTCCACCCAAACATTCCAGACTCCTGTGACATATGGATGCCAAGGGCTGGGATGAAGCCTTAACCCAAACAGCAATGTCAGCAGACTAGCTCCCTGGGACGAGCACTTGATGCAATGTTTAATTTACATCAAGAGGTAGTGTGCCATTAGCAGACATACAGGTAATACAGCCAGATGCCTCCTGAAGACAGGTGACAGAGTCATGAGAGAAATCTGATTTGTCTCATTATTTCCTCCTCACCACCCTTGGGCTGCGACTCATTTCTACATTCAAGGGTAGGCCTGGATCTAGAGGAGCCAGTAAATAGCACGTATCTCCAGGACAACAAAAAGGACACCATGCCTCAATGGCTTTTCCATCCAAAGGTCTCTAGCTGGGTCTAATTATGGGAGAAACCTGAAGCAAATCCCCAAAGAGGGAAAGTCTTCAGACTAACCTCACCACTATTCCTCAAAGTGCCAACCTCTCCCATAGCACATATGTTGAAAAGGGTCTCTATCAGGGACAGCCAGAGGACAATTACATACTGTGTTGCTTCTTAAGATGCAACACCAGAAACGAAGACACTTGTGAAAGCCAAGGAAACCTCAATAAAGTGAGGGCTTTGGTTACAAATAATGTGTCATTTTGTTCCAAACAATGGGTTCATTGGTTTTCAGAAAAAAAAGCTGGGGGTGAGTCCAATCATTATCTTTGTAAAAAAAAAAAAAAAAAAAAAAACTAGCCCAAAAATAAAATTTGCTTAAAAAATGATCCCTGATAAATATATAAACAAAATTATACTAATAAATATAAGAAGGAATGCAAAGCAAAAGGTATGCAAATTCTAGTGAGTACTAACTGTTAAAATAACAATATTGATTCAAAGGAAAGAGCTATAAGTGCACACATCTAATTGGAAGTAAACTGTGGGGAAGATGGTTCAGCAGTTAGTAGCACTGGCTGTTCTTATAGAGGACCTGGGCTCAATTCCCAGCATCCACTTGTTGATTCATAACCATGTGTAATTCCAGGTCCTGGGAATCTGAAGCCTTCTTTTTATTTCTGCAGGAACTAGGCACACAATTGGTGCATATACATACATGTGGGCACAATACACACACACATAAATAAAGAAATCTTAAAAGGCAATAACCCTGCAGTTTAAAATAAATGTAAGATTGATATATAGTAATTAATAGCAGAAAGGTGGAAAGAGTAAGTGGGATAAAGTGGGGTACAGTCTTTGGGTTATCTATTATGTAATAAATAGACCAACGCTATGAGGTCTTCAAAAGAGACGGGTGTGGATTGCAGTCACTTGGGTTGTGATCGTAAAAGATTCTAAAGTAATAGATGACAGGATAGCTGGGGAAAATTAAATTATGTTTTTAAACATATCTGATTTTCTTTTCAGAAGAACAAAAAGACACTAGCTACCTGAGAGTCGGTAGGACAAACAGAAACTAACTGCTAAGACGACAGATTCTATTGGATCTATTAGCAGTTACATAAAGTATAATCAAGCTAACTATCGCCATTAAGTGGCACATATCACACCAAGGTAAGAAAAAAAAAGAGGTTACACCATAGGCATGCCCTGCAAATAAGGATGCGGACGAGAGAAGAGACAGGAACAAGAAAGATGGAGAGCAGATGCTACCTGATACCTAGAACAAAACACCAGTGCCTGGGACACACACACCAATGCCTTGGGACACACACACCAGTGCCTGGCACCCACACTTCGGTGCCTGGGACACACACACCAGTGCCTTGGGACACACACACCAGTGCCTGGGACCCACATCAGTGCCTGGGACCCACACACCAGTGCCTGGGACTCACACACCAGTGCCTGGGACCCACACACCAGTGCCTGGGACCCACACACCAGTGCCTGGGACCCACACTCCAGTGTCTGGGACCCACACACCAGTCCCTGGGACCCACACAAGCACTTGGGACTCACACTTAGTTCCTGGCAGGAAGACCATAAAGTAAAAACACCAAAAGTTATGTGCATGAGCCAACGGTTCACAGCAATGAAAGGGTCCACAACTATAGTAAGGCAATACACACTTGTTCATTTTTCTTCTATTTGCAGTGGTGTGGGATCAAACTCAAGGCCTTGCCCTTACTACACATGTTTTCTGTTACTAGAACTATACTTATATACACCTGATAAGCCTACTAAGAAAAATAGAAAACCTTACGATCCTAATAGAAGATTTTACGGCTGTCATTCCGTGACTGGTAGAGCAGGTAGGAAAGAAACGAGGGTCCAGAAAGTGCAGACATCCATACAAATGGAGGGGCTGATTCAGAACCAGTATCCCATAGACACTGCTCCGGAATGTATAAAGGATACTTATATGCCATCAGCTAGAAAGAGAAGAATCCAGTTCAAAAACAGTCAAAAGACTTGCATAGACACTTTTTCTAAAGAAGATAGACAAATAACCAACAAACTTAGTCACTAGCCACTGTCATTGTCAGGAAATACAAGTTAAAACCACAATGAGATACCATTCACATACCACTAGGATGAGTGGACAACTCTGTTGATGGGTATGAAATGGTACAGGCCTCTGGAAACCTCTAGAAACTCGCGACCACACAATCCTGCAGCTCTGCTCCAAAGCACAAATCCAAGAGAAGGAAAACACGGTTTCGCTTAGAAATTCATACTCAAATATTTGTAGCTGTGATTTTCGTAAGTGTCCAAGGTCAAAATGGCTCAAATAGTCACCATGATGAATAAATAAGCCGCATGGGGTATATCCACAATAATGATCAATTATTGAAAGCAGCCAAGTTCTGAAGCAGGCAAGAACCTAAACGAACCTCAAAATATGCCGGGTGGGAGATGCTGAGCAGAAGCTGCGCACTGCATGACTGTGCTCAGATGAAATGTTCAGGGAACAAGTAACCGCAGAGACAAGAAGTAAACCATGCTTCCCAAGGGCTAAAGGAAGGGGAACTGGTGATGGTATCCCCTTGGAAATGTGGAAATGTGGCATTAGCCCCGGTCTCATAAGTCTGTTAATACACTAAAAACCACTGGACTGTGCATTTTAAAGGATAACTATTGTGGCATGTGGATGTTTATCCCTATGAAAATAAAACAAAGTGCATAACTAAGAAACTAGAGCTACTTAAAATATTCTCTGCCCAACAACTACAAAATAGGCACTTTGAGGGCTACATGGTAGTTTCCTAAGGCCATAATACCAGCACTAAGAAGGCTGTAACACTTTCTGAAGTTCAAAGTTACTCAGAACGTATTTCCTGACCACAGCAAAATTATCATACAAATCGATAACCACATGTAAGTTTAAAAATCACTAAGTATTGAGTTGAAGTAAGCCATGGATCTTAGAAAGAAGAGGGGTGGGGAGGGGAAGAAGGAGATGGGGAGCCACTGAGGGCTTGAGATGTAGCTGAATAATGGAGCACTTGCCCACTATGCTCAAGTACCCAGAGGCTCAGTCCTCAGCACCATAGAAAATAAAAACAGGTGAGCAAGCAGAGTGACTCACATCTGTAATCCCAGCACTCTGGAGGCTGAGGCAGGAAAACTGCACGAGTCCCAGGTCAGCCTGGCCTGTGGAGTAAGGCTATCTCAAGAAAAGCAAAATAAAACAAAGAGTGTTGGAATGCATCTTCAGCATTATCAGAAACCATGAACTGAAGCTCCTAGGACCCAGGGACAGCTGCACTTCTAGAGAAACAGAGCCAGAGCCTTAAATGTGACTCAGATCAAGAGTAGCCCGAAAACCAATCATAGGCATACCAACAACAAAGATGGAAAGTCAAGCCTAGCAAGGTGCCACATTGTAATCTCAGCATTCAGGAGGCTGGGGCAGGAGGCTCACTCTGAATGACCAGGCCAGCCAGGGCTTTTCAGCAAGGCCCTGCCTCAAAACAGAAACAAAAGTTAAAAAGTCAATAGCACTTAAACATAACAGGAAGAAAATAAGAAAATCTACAAAGCCATGGTGACTTCTTTGAAGATAGCAGTAAGATTAGTAAGCTGCTAGCAAGATTTATCAGGAAGAGTCAGCACAAATTAAGAACAGAAATTAAAGTGTAAAGTTAATATAATCAATATTGTGTCAGTACACTATGTAAAATATACTCACTGAAAAATCAAATTAACCAAGAATAAGAAGAATATACATGGATTGTTCTCTATTTATTAGTGCATGTGTGCGTGTGTGTGTGTGTGAGAGAGAGTTTATATGCATCACATGTGTGCAGGTGCCCACTGTGGCCACAGAGAATGTCAGATCCTCTGAAACTGAATTATCAGGTGATCACAAATTACTTGATATGGGTGCAGGGGCCTGAGTTCTGGCCCTCTGTGAGAGCACTCTAGGCTCTTAGCCGCTGAGCCATCTCTCCAGTCCCAGCAAATTTAATTTAAATGGAAGTTTCCCACAAGGAAAGCTTCGGTTCCAAATGTCCTCAGCCTTTTTTTTTTTTTTTTTTTTTTTTTTGGTTTTTCGAGACAGGGTTTCTCTGTGGTTTTGGAGCCTGTCCTGGAACTAGCTCTTGTAGACCAGGCTGGTCTCGAACTCACAGAGATCCACCTGCCTCTGCCTCCTGAGTGCTGGGATTAAAGGCGTGTGCCACCACCGCCCGGCCAAATCACGGTAATTCTGACAGTATAGTATTTTGTAAGGGAAAAAGTGAGCCAATAGAACAGAATGGAGCAAAGCAGACCAAAAATGATCTATTCGTAAATAGACATTCTCTATAACAAAGGTGATGCCATATAGGAAAAACCAGCCTTGGCTCCTCATTCTATATAGAAAATATTCATATTCACGGAGCTAAAAAATGAAAGTATGATATATCCATGGTCAGCAGGCAGACGAGGTTCCTTGAATACGAAATGACCATGCACAGAATGGGCAGTGACATGTATTTACACACAACAAAAGCATCACTCGGGATATGTAATTCCTCAATTCAGTCCATCAAAAAGTCCAACAGGAAAATAAGCACAAGACTTAAATGTGTCACAAAAGTTTTTTATAGCTGCCAGGAGTAGTAGTAGCATAAGCCTTTAATCCCAGCACTTAGGAGGGCAGAGACAGGAAGATCTCTGTGAGTTCAAGGCCAGCCTGGTCTACATAGTTCCAGGACAGTCAGAACTATATAGCTAGACCCTGACTTGAAAAAGAAAGCAACAAGCATCCATGACCACTCTTTTGCATGGATGCTTGGGGTCTGAACCCAGTTCTCTGTTTGTGCAGCAAGAGCTTTCCCCACTGAGTCAGCTTACCAGCCCCTAAGCACCTTCTCTCCCATCTAAGCACTAACCAGGCCCAGCCCTGCCTCCTCCAGAGACCAGACAAAATCAGGCACGTTCTGGGTGCTATGGCTGTAGGCCCAAGCAAACCTTCTTCCCTGGCTATTGTACTTCTAGATATAGCCAAGACAAATGGGCACATTGTTCATAGGGGAAAAAGGCTTAAGAACATATATGGCAGGAGAACAAAGGGGAACACATCAAGATGGCGGTGACTAGGGCTCCAATAGCAAAGGAAATTGGTGAAGAACTGACAAAGGCAGGTGGGTCTCTGTGACTTCAAGGCCAGACTGGACTACACACAACAAGTTCCAGGGCAGCCTTGTCTACACAGTAAGACTCCATCAGAAAGAAAGAAAGAAAGAAAGAAAGAAAGAAAGAAAGAAAGAAAGAAAGAAAGAAAGAAAGAAAGAAAGAAAGAAAAGAAAAGACAGACAGAAAAAGAAAGGAAGAAAGAAAGAAAGAAAGAAAGAAAGAAAGAAAGAAAGAAAGAAAGAAAGAGAAAAGACAGTCCACAGGATGGATGAAAATCTTTGACAACTGAGACCTGAAAGAGGTTAATACCTAGAAGCTAAAAAGAACTCAAAAACAAACACCAAAGAAACTCATTCAATCAATATATAGGCAAATGAATTTCATGGACAGTTCTTCAAAGAAAAAACATAAATATCCAATAAATATATGATGAAGGTTCAATATCCTTGGCTATCAGGAAAAATTCAAATTAAACAACACCCAGATTCTATTCAGTCAGTGCCTTAGGGTCGCTATTGCTGTGAGGAACCGCCATGAGCAAAGACATTTGGAGAGGAGAAGGTTTGTTTGCCTTACACTCCCACAGCACTGCTCATCACTGGAGGGAGTCAGGACAGGAACTCACCAGGGCAGGATCCTGGAGGCAGGAGCTGAGGGAGAGGCCATGGAGGGGAGCTGCTTGATTCCCATGGTTTGATCACCCTGCTTTCATATAGAACCCAGGACCACCAGCCCAGGTATGGCACCACCCACGTTCTGGGCCCTCCACTATCAACCACTAACTAAGCAAAAACCTTACATCTTACACAGTCAGAATGTCTGTCAAGAGAAAAGTGACAATAAATGATGGAAATTTCTTATTGATGGAAATTACTGCTGATGGGGGTGTGCATTGGCTCAAATACTATAGAAACCAGTATGGCAAAAAAGAAAGAAAGAAAGAAAGAAAGAAAGAAAGAAAGAAAGAAAGAAAGAAAGGAAGGAAGGAAGGAAGGAAGGAAGGAAGGAAGGAAGGAAGGAAGGAAGGAGAAGTATGGTTGTTCCTCAAAAGCAAAAAATACCTGTGAGCCAGCTCTACTGTTCCTGAATACATAGATATAGATATAGATATGGAAACATATTATCCATATATATAGATATATATGGATATGAATCTAAATCAGCATACCACAGAGATATATGCACAGCCATATATACAATACACAATAGGCGGCTTTGGGAACCGTCGATTACCGTCCAGCCATGGCCAAGTCCAAGAACCACACCACACACAACCAGTCCCTGAAATGGCACAGATATGGCGTCAAGAAACCCCGGTCACAAAGATACGAATCTCTCAAAGGGGTCGACCCCAAGTTCCTGAGGAACATGCGCTTTGCCAAGAACTACAACAAGAAAGGCCTGAAGAAGATGCAGGCAAATAATGCAAAGGCCATAAGCGCACATGCGGAGGCCACCAAGGCCCTGGTGAAGCCCCAGATGGTGAAGCCCAAGGTGCCAAAGGGCCCTAGCCGCAAACTCACCCGCCTGGCTTTAATTGCTCGCCCCAAGCTTGGGAAGTGGATTAGAAGCTACATGGCCAGGGGTTGTAGGCTCCAAAACACAAATCCCAAGGTTTAAGCCAAGGCAGAGGCCTGTGCTGCAGCTCAGGCTACCAAATGTGCCCAGGCCCCTGTGAAGGCCCCATAAGAAAGGTCTCAGTCTGCCAATGTGAAGACAGATGGACTGGTGTGAACACCTACACAGTATTTGCAGATGTTCAGGACCTTATGCTGTTTTTACAAATAAGCTTGAGGCAAGTTCTGTTAAAAAAAAAAACAATACACAATAGGCAAGATAGACAACTGTCAACAGAGGAATGATCAAAATCTCTCTCTCTCTCTTTCTCTCTCTCTCTCTCTCTCTCTCTCTCTCTCTCTCTCTCACACACACACACACACACACACACACACACACACACTGGAGTATTATTCTACCATAAAGAAGAATAAAATTATGTCATTTGAAGGGAATTGGTTGAAAGGATATAATTTTGTCAAGCAAAATAAACCAGACTGAAGAAAATAAATTCTACATTTTCTCTAATGCCATACAACACGGAATATTATATACATGAGCATACGTGTATAACACGAAATCAGAAGGGAGCATTTAGGACAATAAAGGCTATGAAGAGGCAGGGGAAAGAGAGAAAGGGAAGACAAAGGTGAGCAGAAAGACAAACACTAAGTCTTTTCCTCACATGTGGCCTCTAGGTGCATGCAGAGGTGACAGGAAGGCAGGGGAGTGACTCGAGGGGGCGACAGGGATCAGAGGAGGGCAAAGGGGGTACAAGAAAGGTCAGTGGAGGGGCAAATATGAGAAAGTGCAATAATGCACCTGCATGAAAACATAACAATGAAACCCATTATTTTAGATCCTAACTTAAATGTGTTAATAAAAACAGCGTTCATGGCAGCACTATTTCCAGCGACCCCAAACTGGAAACAACCTGCACGGTCATCGCTGGAGCGAGGAGGTGAGCTGCCGTGTATGGATACAGCAGGCTGGGCTACAGCAGCTCAGAGGAGCAGCAGGCCATCGGCAAGAACACCAATGATTTCCAAACCGCTCAGTGCTACAGGCCCTATGAATTAAACCTAAAAGTTCAGTGCAGACGAAACTAGCCAGCGGTATTAAAACTCAGCGCGTAGTTATCTTTGGTACTAACAGGTGGATACTAACAGAGAGGAAGGGCTTCTGAAATGCCAGTCATCCTCTGTAACTTGAACTAGCAGGTTTGTGTTGCACACTGGGAAAATCCAGCTAGCCAAAATCTTCTGCTTTGTGTTCTTTTCTGCAAGAATTTTATACCTCAATAAAATTTTATCAGCCGGGAAATGAGCCCTTTGGCCGGGTAGGCATTTTCTTGCCTCCTTATAAGTTCCCTGGAAAATCCTCAAACATCCCGAGCACCTGTTCTGTGCCTTGCCCCAGAAGGCTAAGAAATTTAGATGATAAATTTCTCCAAATTCACCTCTCTGCCAAGCACCAGGAAGAACAGCCCTAAGATGCCAGGGCAAACAAACCCGGGTGCTCCCTGATTCCCGATTTAAAACAGTGAGTGAGAGAAACAAGCTCATGGTACAATTAACCAACAGACCAACGCTTACTCTCTAGCCAAATATTGGCTTTTCCTTTTAAACTTCAGCTAAAATACTTATTCTCGGGTGGAAAAGACTTGTGGATATTTATCCAAAAGCTGTTCTAAGTCATATACTGCCATTAAAATGCTGAGTTTTCAAACAAAATTCACAAAATTGGAATGGCTTTCTGAGACAAAAAGTTATTTTATTTTGACATTCCATAAAATAAATTAATTAGGTCAGCACCTCACTTCATTGTGTTTGAGAGTTGTGTTGGTGTTTTCATAGACCTATATGTAATTATAATTGACAGAAGTTATGTATGCTTAGGTCTTATAAAATAACTGGCAGAAATAGACAAGGCCATGATATAGCCAAATAAATTCAGATAATATGGATGACATATTTTCCTGGCATTCTACAAAACATTGACTGGACTCATCTCCTAAGAAGTAATCTAAAGTTAGGCATAGTTTAAAAACTGTCATCTAAATAATTAGAGTTTTGTCTTTTTTTTTTTAATAAGATCTCACTGTGTGGCACTGGCTGTTCTGGAACTTAATTTGTAGATAGACTATGCTGGTCTTGAACTCTCAGAGATCCATCTGCCTGTACCTCCCAGTGCTGGGATTAAAGGTGTGTGCCGCCACGCCTGACCCTCAGCTGACTAATTTAGATAGCCTTTTCTGTGGTTGTGGCCATCCTTGTGTGGTCTTTCCAGTTCACAGCTGATCCTGGCTCAGAATCCAATATCAAGGACTTCATGTGTAGAAGCCATTTGTACTGGCTTCTGCTTGGGTGTGGCTGCAGTCTAGGGTGGACAAAACTCGGCCTCCTGCCTGGACCTCCTATAAAAAGTTAGACCAAGGAAGAACTACCTGTAGGTAGAAGATTCTGCCCCACCAGCAGCTTCCAAATAAACTCACAGTGCTTATATTTATTACAAATGCTCATACAGGTAGTGGTGATGCACACCTTTAATCCCAGCACTCAGGATGCAGAGATAGGTGGATTTCTGTGAGTTTGAGGCCAGCCTGATCTACAGGGCTAGTTCCAGGACACCCAGGGCTGTTACAAAGAAAAACTCTGTCCCAGAAAACCAAACCAAACAAACAAACAAACAAAAAATGGTCAGTCAATAGCTCAGGCTTATTACTAACTTTTTTCTTTCAATTTATTTACTTTTATTTTATGTGCATTGGGGATTTGCCTGCAGTTAAGTCTGTGTAAGAGTGACAGATCTTGGAGTTACCTACAATTGTTACCTGCCTGAGTGCTGGGCTTTGAATCCACATCCTTTGGAAGACCAGCCAGTGTGCCCTTAATCGTTGAGCCATCCTTCCAGCCCAGTTACTAACTCTTAGATTTTCAATTAAGCCATATTTTTATCTATACTCTACCATGTGTCTTGGTACCTTTTCTCAAAATGACATGCCCATCATGTTTCTCTCTGTATCTCTGGGGACACCAGACTCCACCCTTCTTCTTCCCATCATTTTCCGTTTGGCTTTCCTGCCTAACTTTATCCTGTTCAGCTATTGGCTAGTCAGCTTCTTTATTAACCAATGAGAGTAATATATATTCACAGTGTACAGAAAGGTTATTCAACTGCAGCTGCCTTACATTAAAAAAAAAAAAACTCCTATTTTAGAGGCAACACTCAAAGGGTTAAATTTGTTGATGACTCAAGAGAGTTTCAAAAGGGCATAAGGCAGTGAGGTTGGACCCTGCGTGCAAAGAGGATAAGGGTAAGAAGAGATTAAAGTCTGAGCATTACTGTGGCTCTCACAGGCAAAACATCTTCCCAAGGAGAAACCCTCTTTGCTGTCAAAATCTAGGGGGTGATTAAAGAATAGACTGAGTTCTGTGTAATTTGCGGCAGTTCACCTCCATTTGGAAAACTGCAGGTTAACGAGGAACAGAGCTTTCAGAAGCTTGTTCACAAAAAGCATACGACACAATCCATCTGAGTGACCTACAACAAGGTGGTTAACTCAGACCCGGGAAAGTCGGGATTCACATCCCAGCTCCATCACCTGCTGACTGGGCTGTGCTGCGTACATCACTGGTCTCCCCTTTTGTAATATATGGATATTAGCACTATCAACTTCAAAGATGCTTAAGAGACAGACTAGACACTGCACCATGTGAAGGTCCCCTGAATCTTTAGATATGGGCAAAGCAGTGAGGAAATTAGATGATTTTATAGAAAAGACCCCAGAAGACAGAGAAATTTGTTACCAGAATCCACACAGGGGCAGGGCTACCCTGTAGCCCCATCTTTTGGGACAGAAAGCCTCCAAATTTGCATGTCAGGACAGCATGAATCCATCACACACACCTGGGGCAGAAACTGAGTCTTCAACAACAAGACGCCATGCTCCCGGCTCACGGAAGGAAGCCTTGATAGGGTTGAACTGTTTTAAAGTCATTTAATTACATCTGAGGATAAAATTCCAGAACAATTGTAGGAATCCAAAAGTAGCTGGGTGGTTATACCAGGCTTTTGCTTTCTGGGGGCCACCAACCAGCTCCCAAATCATGACACAAACTTCTTATTAGTGATGAATGCTTGCCTAGTTTAGGCTCATTTCTGGCTAGCTCTCAAATTAACTGTCTGTTTCTGTGTATCTGCGTTTTGCCTCAGGGTTTTTACCTTTCTTTCCTTCTGTCTATCTTACTTTCACTGCTTCTCATGTCTGGCTGGCTGGCGGCTGCCTGGCTTCTTGCCCCAAGCATGTCCCTCTCTTTCTCCTCATTCTCTTCTCTCTCTTCTTTTTCCCCTCTTCTCCTACCTAGTCTCTCTGCCTGCCAACCCCACCTCTCCTTTCTCTGCCTTGCTATTGTCCAGTCAGCTCTTTATTAGAACACTCAGGTGCCTTAGTCAGGCAAGGTGAAACAAATGCAACACACCTTTACATAATTAAACACATGTTTTTACCTTAAGGGATGCAGAATAAACAATTGTGACATACCTTTACATAGTTAAAGTAATAATCTGTAGCAAAAGCAAATAAAACACATCTTTACATAGTTAATATTCTACAATAGGTGGTGTTGGTGCATGCCTTTAATCCCAGCACTTGCAAGTCAAAGGCAGATGGATCTCTGAGTTCAAGGCCAGCCTGGTCACAGAGTGAGCTCCAGGGCAGCAAGGCTATACAGAAAGACCCTGTCCTGAAAAAAACAAAAATATACAGTACCTAAAAAAGATAAAGCTCATAATGTCTGGAGTTTGAAGTTTTTAAAAATTGTGTGCAAAGGAAACGAAAAATACAAAATGGGGAACAAACTAAATAGAAACGTACATAAAATGCAAATAAAACTATTAAAATAACGAACATAACCATATACACCTAAGAAGGCGAAAGGAAGACGAATGTGTTAAGTAGAGATAGCAAAGTGAAGAAAAGACTCCAGTCCGGCTCTAAAAATAAAAAAAAACCCAAATCCAAAAGCAAACATCAGACACGATAAATAGGCACGGTGTGACTTCTCCTGGGGAGACTAATTCCATTTATCCCAGAGAGTACATTGGCAGACTAAACAAACAACTCCATCCACCTCTAGCTTGGTGAATGACCCGAGAGGGCTTACTTGCAGGAGAAGGGTGAGGGCTGTGTCACTGGAGATGCTGGCACAACTGGTGGGCAGCTGCACCACTCAAGAGTCTCCTTTCTCTCGTTGTTGATTGGTGATTGCTCACGCACCCTCAAAGAAAGGCCTTATGAGTCTCTTGTGTGTTTTGTGACTCTGATGGCCCTCCCTCATACCTCCAAGAGGAAATTTTTCAATCCAGAGGAAAACAGTTTCACAACCAGAAATGATGACATAGCAACAGGAAGTTTCTGAAATGAAATGGAAGAGACGGAGTACAGGGAAGACAGCGATTAAAGGACACAAAGTTGCAGTATCAAATTTAATAGGCAATTACATAGTCTTGTGACCACAGCTGGCAATCAAGTATTTCAGTGCCATTAAAATTGATTTTTAATGATCTCATCACACATAGGAAAGACAAACTGTGTAGGTAATAGACATTCTAAATTAGCATGGCTAATTTTTCCGTAATTTATACATAGATTAGGTCAAAACATCACACTGTAAATACAAAAGCAATTACCTGCGCTAGGCTGTCTTGCTAGATTTATATCATTGTGATAAAACACCATGAACAAATGCTATTTGGGAAGAAAAAGGTATATTTTATCTTAAAGCTTATAGTCCATTAAGAAGAGAAGTTAGGGCAAGAATTCAAGGAAGGAACCCAGAGGCAGGACCAAAAGTAGAGACCATGGAGGGATGCTGCTAACTGTCTTGCTCTCATGGCTGCTTAACCTGCTTTCTTATATACCCAGGACTGCCTGCTCAGGGGTAGCTCCACCCATAATGGGCTGGGAATTCCCTCTCATATGATTCATAAATCAAGAAAATGCTCTAAAGCATCATCAGTTCTCAACCTGTAGGTCACAACCTTGTTGGGGGTTGGATGACCCTTTCACAGAGGTCTCCTAAGACCATCAGAAAACACAGATATTTCCATTACAATTCAAAACAATAGCAAAATCACAGTAATTTTATTGTTAGGGTCACCACAACATGAGGACTGTATTAAAGGGCCGCAGCATTAAGAAGGTTGAGAACCATTGCTCTAGAGATTTGCCTACAGACAATGTGATAGAGATATTTTCTCAGTTGAAGTTCTTCTCCCAAGATGACTACAGCTTGTGTTAAGTAGACGAAAGAAAGAAAGAAAGAAAGAAAGAAAGAAAGAAAGAAAGAAAGAAAGAAAACCAAGAAAATAAAAAACAAAAACAGAAGCTTAAAAAACTTTTAAGATCATGGGAGAAAAAAAAATGTCAGCAAAGTAAACAAAGGAAATTTATTTGGAGAAAAAAAAAGAACAAAAATACTATTGAGAAGAGAATAGCCAAAACATTCCCAAACTATAAGTCTACAAACACCAAAGTTTCAACAAAGCCCAGACAAAATAAACAGTATGAATAGGGAGAAGGGCGGGGACTCAGCAGAAGTACTAGCCAAGCCCAAGCATGAGGACCAGAGTTCAGACCCCTAACCAACCCAGGAAAGCTTGGTGGGTATGGCAGTCTGCCTATAATCCAAGGGCTTAGGGAAGGGAGACAGAATTCCTGTGGGGGGGCAGGGTAGGAGTGGCTGGCTGAACTGGCTAATTCAGTGACCTCTAGGTTCCAGTGAAAGGCCTTGCCTCAGCATACTAAATGGAAAGTAATTGAGGGAGGGAGACACATTATGTCAGCCTTTAACCTTCACATACGTGCACACACACACACATACATGCACACTTTGCACACAAATATATGTCAAAACAAATGATACCAAACCGTAGATTGTAATAAATTTGCATAAAACCAGAAACAATGAGAACACCTTAAAGGAAAATATTTGCCAAAGGGAAGGATTTTGTACAGTAGTTTTCATTGATAGTATGTCATCTAAGAATTAAAATGTGTTGTCTGACAAGAACTTTAAGTCTTTGAAGAAAGAAACTAGAGAAGATATCAGAAGATGGAAAGATCTCCTATGCTCATGAATCAGTAGGATTAACATTGTAAAAACGACCATCTTACCAGAGCAATCTATAGATTTATTGCAATCCCCATCAAAATCCTAATGCATTCTTTACAGAATTTGGAAGAACAATACTCAACTTCATATGGAAAAAAAGAAAAAGCCCAGGATGGCTAAAACAATCCTGTACAATAAAAGAATCTGCAGAGGTATAACTATCCCTGATTTCAAACTCTATTACAGAGTTAAAGTAATAAAAACTGAATGGTATTGGCATAAAAACAGACAGGAAGATCAAAGGACTGAATTGAATTGATTTACCCAGATGTAAATCCACACACCTATGGACACCTGATTTTTTGACAAAGAAGCCAAAATTATAAAATGGAAAAAAGAAAGCATCTTCAACAAAGACTGGCATTACTGGATGTCAGAATGTAAAATAATGTGAATAGATCCATATGTAACACTTTGATTTAAGCGGATCAAAGACCTCAACATAAATCCAAATCCACTGAACCTGACAGAAGAGAAAGTGTGGAATAGTCTTGAACACATTGGCACCGGAGACAATAGAACCCCAAGAGCATGGGTACTATAATTGATAATAAATAAATGGGACCTCATAAAACTGAAAAGCTTATATAAGGCAAAAGATGATGTGGGATGTGCTTCTGTATATGTGTTGCTCTTAATGGGTAAAGCTGCTTTGGCCTATGGCAGGGCAGAATATAGTCAGGCTGGAAGAGATATAGAGAGTAGGCAGAGTCAAGGAGATGCCATGTAGCTGCTGAAGGAGACAGATGCCAGAAACTTACCAGTGGGCCACAGCCTCATGGTGTTACTTGGATCAATAGAAATGGGTTGATTTAAGATGTAAGAGTTAGTTAATAAGAAGCCTGAGCTAATAGGCCAAGCAGTGTTGTAATTGATATAGTTTTTGTGTGATTATCTGGGTCTGGATGGGTGGGAATGAACAAGCAGTCTCCACTTACAAAATGGCACCCACTGTCTGGGACATGGATCCACATAAGACCTAAAAAAAGTTAAAAAAAAAAAAAAAGGGTGAGCTTTTACACCCACAAAAACAGAAGTCAAGTGTGGCTTCTTGATAGCCACATATTTTCAGATAGACTCTGCTGGCAGCAAGCAGAGGCGTAGATCCTTTAAGAGAATGCTTCCTGACTCAGCATTAGCAGCAAAATCTGCATGACTTCTTAAGAGACAGTGGCTCTGGCTCTTTCAGGAGGTCCTGCACTTACATGGGGTTTGAGAGCCAAATGCTATAAGTTGCTTAATGGTAACATATATACGCTATGGCCCTGGAGCTGGAGCAATGATCATGGACTACAGAGCTGGCAGTAAACATACCTCTGCCATGTTAAAAGACTAAGAGCAGCAGAGCCAGCATCCAGGACCACTGCAACCAAGCTGCTTCCCATTTTAAAAGTGATCCTGGTCAGAAAATGATTACAGAGACACAATAAGACAGATTCAGACAAAAAAGACCCCTGAGTGGGTCACAGTGTTGTATAAATGTACATGGGCTTAAGAGAGAGAAGAAAGAGTACAGACAGTTATAGATTAAAGGAGTGAAGATACTAAAATAAATATTGAAATGTAATAAAGTAAAAAAACACATGAAGATGGAAAATACACAAAGAGTCTGAATTATGTACATTATTGTATTTTCTTTGAATTTTTGACTGTTAATGAGCTAAATGAAGAATCCTTGATTCTGGGAGCTGCTAAGCTATACCAACATATATATTTTAAAGTATCTTTTTTTTTTCTTTTTCGAGACAGAGTTTCTCTGTGGTTTCGGAGCCTGTCCTGGAACTAGCTCTTGTAGACCAGGCTGGTCTCAAACTCACAGAGGTCCGCCTGCCTCTGCCTCCCAAGTGCTGGGATTAAAGGCATGCGCTACCACCGCCCAGCTTATTTTAAAGTATCTTGACTTCAACATTTGAGTTTAAGGATATATTATTTTAGAAACAAGGTTCTGCTTTTGTTTCCACAGAAGATGAGAACCTGTGAATTCCTTCCAGGCTAATGTGGTTTGATGGAGCAAGATTTTCCCCCAAAGGTCTCCATGAACCCTAAAAATACTTTATCCAACAAACAGCAGGAAGAAGTTTGAAGAAAACTACGACCCAATTCCCAAAATGATTGTTTATAAATGTTTGTTTTCATTTAAAAGGGATTCATATAAATGGTTATATGGTCACAGTAAATTTCCAAAAAAAAAATAATAATGAGGATGTGATATAAAGATGAAAACTTTGCATCAATAAGGATCTTGGTCTATTGATACAAATTTAAGATTGATTTGTCACACTGTGTATATATATTTCTGCTCTTGTATCTAAGCACTGGAGAGTGTGAAAATAATAGAACTTAACAACTGCCAGAGGGATCTAAATACTGCTTTTAAGTGATGAGAATTTTTTTAAGTGAAAAGTTTGCATTATGCAACTCTACTCTACCTGCCATGTATGTAAAGTTTGCTGCTAGGACAATTTTGACTGCAATTACCTCAGTCAATGGTGTTTCCAGAAAAGAAAGAAAGAAAGAAAGAAAGAAAGAAAGAAAGAAAGAAAGAAAGAAAGAAAGAAAATTGAGGACTACAAAGCCTCTGGAAAAGACGTATAATTTGACTTTACTGTCAATCAAATATAAACCTTATGCAAATCTTGATTTTTGAAAACATATTAACTTTATTTAGAAGACAAAAATGCAAGTTTTCATTAAGACATTATTGGTTGTTTTTACCAACCTGCTCCCCTCAGTAGATTATGATCCATATGTAGAATACTCAGATATACCTAATAAAAATAATTTATAATGTTTTAACAATGTTAACCATATGAAAATCACAGTTTTATGTATTTTTATCTTCTTGTTATATAGGTTTTACTTGTGAGATAAAATAGATCATAATATTTAGCAGTTTATTAATTTGACTTAAAACTATATATACACAAATTCTATTGGTTCATGTTTTTGGCATAAAATTTGGGGTAGGCCTCTATAATAGGGAAAATAAATATAAACAAATATTGCTTCTTTTAAAATATAAATAAAATTAATAAATCATGGTTGGATTGTTCAAGTAAGTGAGAAATCTCAATCATGTAATCTTAAGAATGAAAACAGGGACATCACTACAGATCCTACAGACAATGTTTGCAGTCGTATCTCAAAAGAAATATTTTAAGTAGGAAAAAATAACAATCTTGACATTTTAAAGAAATGGACAAACCCCTAGAAAAAGCACAATGTGCTGGAGTGATGGCTCAGCAGTTAAAAGCATGTGCTGTTTTGACAGAGGACCATCATTCGGTTCCCAATATCTAAAACAGAACGTTCACAGGTGTCTGTCACTACAGCTCCAGGGCACCTACACACATGGCCATGCACACTTAATAACATAAATATAAAAGTATAAAAGAAGTTAAAACTGATAGAAGGGATCAAAAGTTAAATGCTCTTAAAGAAAACTTACAATTATTCTGAAAGCATTCTAGGTTCAAATACTTAAAAGTGAATTTTACTCCCTACTTAATGAAGATAATTTAGGAACCTCATACAAATTTTCCATAGTACTGAAAGCGAGACAAGTTTTGAAAACATTTCTAAGACCAATATGACCTAAATATAAAAATGTAACTTTAGAGTATTTTAAGAAAGGAAATATACAAGCCTGTGTTACTCACAAATGTAGACAAAAATAATCCTACAAAAGTAAATAGATTTATTCATGCACCTAGAAGTCTGCTGACCTACACAAGAATGCTTTTCAGTGTTGGGACTATACTCATGCATGCTAGACCAGAGCTCTGCAACTGAGCCATGTCTCCTGCTTCAAAATAAGAATTTTAATACCATGTGTTTCATATCCTCAGGAATCTCTTGGCTACTAAAATAATTCCTTCTGAAGGCTAAGTCTGGAAAAACCAATATACCTGTGGTCGCAGGTCACCGCAGGGCTTAAGAAAGTCCTAAAGCAGTTGCCCTCCCTGGAAGGTTCCCAATCTCTTAAACCCAAGCCTCCTTCCTACTGTAAATGCACTTTCACCCCCAGTGTCAGCATCAAGTGTCCTCCCCTCCTCCTTGATCATACATATTGTTTGTCATGTGCTGTTGATGCTTTGTTATCTGCCCATGCCATAGGTTACCTGTGTGGCTTACATATGTCATACCCAGTTAATATCTGCATTTGAGTTTGGCCTCAAAACTCTCATAACTCTCATAATTCCAGCTCTCATAATTTTTCTTTAATGTTTTTCTATCTCTCCGAAAAGGTATAATAGAAAATAAAAAAGCGAGACTTCCAAACAACAAATATTAGTTTCCTCATAAGCTATAGAGGGATGTGTTCCACGACTCACAGTGGGTGTCTGACCCCAGAGAGTACCAAATGCTACACATTCACTGAGTTCTTTGGTCTTTCAAAAGAAGTGTTTATAGTGTCTGTTGGACATATCCAAATTGTAGGGGAACATGTTACAGTAGTGTTGCAGGGATATCCCGACTTATCTGGAAGCCAGGATATACGTAGAGCCCCAATAGGACAGCTCTGGAGGGGTAGAGACACAATAGGACAGCTCTGGAGACTGGAGCTGCAATAGGACAGCTCAGCCCTGGAGGAAAGGTGCCCTGACTATCGGGAAGCCAGGCTACCTGCAGCTAGAGTGCGGTAGGGATGGCCTCCCCACAGGATATAGGGAGTCCGCTCTTCTGGAGAGCCGCTACAGCTGAGTTCTGCTCTTCTCCCTTATGGAAGCGTCCTAGCAGAGCTACCTGCTTCTTCTCCGGCCCAAGATGTTTCTTCTGCTAACACTCTGCTAAAGGGAAGCCCAGAAATGTAGCAATCTTCTCTGGCTCTGGTGAAAGTTGTTACCACCCCCCACTCCCTCCATCCCCCCATCCCTGTCTGGCCTTGCTCAGTCTCCCTTGAGGAGCATCCTAGCAAGGTTCTTCTGTTCTGCTCCACCTTGCTGAGGTCCCTAGGGAGTGTCTCAGCAAGGTTTTTCAGCTCAGTCCCCTAAGGGACATCCAAGCCAGGTTCTGCTCTGCACTGAAAATGAAGGTCGTCACCCAAGACTCTTTTGAGAAAAAGATTTATTTAGGAATGAGGAATCCAGGAGAGTGGCTGCCTCTGCCAGGGAGGGATTAACGGCAGCTCTTAACTGAAGAGGTGGAGAGGCTTATATAGGGCTTCTTAGGGGAGGAGCTTTTTCAGGGAGGCGGGGGATTGGTTAGTTTTTCCCTGCTCAGGGATTGGTCAGAGGCAGAGATGGCTCTGACTTTATGGCCAAACTGTGTTTCTTTCACTGGTCCTTTTTAGTTTTTTAACTCTAATCCTAGGACCAGGGCATATTTCTTTCACTGGCTCTGATTCTAGGGACAAAGTATGTTTCTCTGACACTAGTTTCAGAGCCAGAGTGCATGTCTTTAGTCCTGGGTTTAGGGATAAAGATGTTTCTCTCCCTGGCCCAGGTATCAAATACTGGGTTCAAAGTCAGGGTGCTCAGTGATTGGTCGGCTTCCTGCTCCAGTTCTCCCTTGTACCCTACACAAACAGCCAACATCATTCATTCCTCATGCCTTGGGGCCACTGCAAAATAAAGCAAGGATTAAATCTAAGCACTGTGATACAGTAACAGCTGAGCTGGTAGCTGACAGGCACCAAGTGATTAAAGGGCAGGCAGCCTACACGGTGTGGACATTCTGGACAAACAAATCATTAAGGTTCAGGAGAAAGCAGGACAAGTGGTTTCATGCCACCTGAAATAGCACGCAACTTGAGGCATATGAATTGTTTATTTCTGGAATTTTCCACTTAATATTTTCAGACCGTGGTTACTGTGAATAACTTTCTTAGGTTTTCCCTAGGAAAGAAAAACCGTGGACGAGAAGGAACTGTGACTGTTGAGGGAAAGAAGCAGCTGATAATTGGTTTAGAACAAAGACTCCAGAAGAGTACAAGAAAACAATGGAGGAGAAGAGCGGGAAGACAGAAGTAGGGAGGGCTCTCAAACAAAATTAATAAGGGCCCTTAGCTAGGCAGCTCAGTGATCAGTTGTCTGTAGACACAGGAAATCTACAGTTACCATTTTCCTCCAGTGAAACTTCCAGTGTAGGCCCTGTGCGATTATGGGAGCTGGGGGGGGGGGGGGGGGCAACAGAGCACCTGCCAAATGAAGCTGAATGGCAGCCGTGTGTATAAATTTTAAATTTTGTAGTAACCACATAATGAGATAGGGGGAAAAAGAAACACATTTTAGTAACATGCTTTGGCTAACCCAAGATATAAAAGGATTATCACTTAAACAAAATTTGAGATGTGAACTATTATTAACAAGTGTAGTGGTTAATTTTGATGGATAGCTTGATTGGATTTCGTAAGAAACAGTTTCAGGTGTCTGTGGAGGTATCTCCTTGGGTGATTAAATTGTAAGAGCTTTGGCATGATTAGTAGATGAATTCGTTAGTGGATTCATAACATGACAGCAGTTTGGGCAGATGATGGTGACAGGAGGGGAAGCCTGCTTGGAGGAAGAAAGTGATCAAGGACATGTCCCTAAAGGTTATTTTATCGTAGCTACTTCCTGTGTTGCCTTTTTTCTACATTCTGGCCCACTTTGACATGGACCATCTTCTCCACCATGTCCTTCCTGCTATGAGAGATTCCTCTGAAACCACAAGCCCAAATAATTCCTTCCTGAATTGTTTCTGTGGTTCCTGAATTGTTGTTCACAATAGCAAGAAAAATCATGAATACAGAGCATTTTACTGTGCAGTTGGGGAAAGAATTGTGGACACAATGTTAGCTCAAATGGTCAGATACAGAAGGCAAGATTTTAGCAACACCTGAAAGTGCTACCGACAGATCCACAGAAGACCTCACAGGGGAAGGACAGGGTCTAGATGAACTCATTTGGGTTTAGACATTGAAGTAGGCATATGAGCAATGACAAGAACAGTGCTAAAGTGGCTGTGAGGAAGGCAGATAGCCACCAGGTCACTGGGACATTTAATGCTGATGGCATCACAGAATCAGCTGCACAGATCCCACCCACCTAGACTCTGGTTTAGTTTATCTATGAAAAACCGGGGCATCCATGTTTCTATAAAACATTTCAGGTTGTTTTAAGACTGAGGCAGTGGCAGTGACCCAAGGCCTCTGCACCTTAGAGTGATGGAAAGGCTCTAGTGAGTAATTAGTGTTTATCTATTTACAATGGGAAGGGACTGAGCAGGTCGGGAAGTTGAGAGCAGATCCACTTTTACCTTCAGCTCTGGGGCTTTGTGAAGAAGGGCTTGTTAACTCAGGGCCTTTCGGAGAATAGGGGGAATTGGATCCCTGTTGAACAGAGAGACTTTCTGATGAAGTACTGGGAATGAAGAACAAGAGAACTCCTCAGAGTCTCAGCATCTTCAGCAATTCCAGGCCTGCTCTAGTAAGGGATCTATTGTGTGCAAGGCTGACCCTGAGAACCCCATCTACTAAACCATGCACCTCTCCTGAGGTAGGATCTTTTATTATACTTTGGAGGAGGAGGAGACACAGGAGGTAAATGTTCCCCTAAGAGGTTGATTTTACTTTGTGTGTTTTATAAAGTTTTCCCAGCAGACTTACTGTACAGAGACCTCTTTACTCTCCCTTAGAGATAGAATCCACAGATGACAGAGGAGAGGGACAATGCAGACACTCTTTAATACAGACTGCGGCAGCCATGTCACCACATGACTCTGTGGAGACTCGTGGAGTATGATAGAACACGAGGACAGTAACAGGAATCAACGTCTCCAAGGGGCCTTCAAATCCTTGCTTCTAGCTATTTCTCAGAAACAACAGTATGCCTTTCTCCCTATGAGGTTGTATGACTGTCCCTGGACGAGACAAAATGCACACAACAAAAAAATCAGCCATGTGATCCTGACTGACACCTCTGGCAGAAACCTCCTACCAGACCAAAGGCCTGGGCAGCATCCTGAACCCCAAGTAAGACCACTTCTCCACCCTACCCATGCCTGTCCAGAATAACCCCAACCACCCCTCCTCTCTTCTTATCACCATATTCTGGTCCACACATCTGGTAGAAGCCTCCTACTCCACTGGAGGCCAGGCCTTAGTCCTAGAGGACCCCCTGCAAGATCAGAGGCCACATATATAGACAGACCTCCAACCCCCAACTTGGGCGACAACCCCCTCCTGGGGGGTTCCTGTAAGAAGTCCAGACCCAAACGTGGGTGGATATCCTCTATTCAACAACAGGACTTTCCAGCCAGAAAACCAGAGAGGAAACAAAAAACAATAAGAAAACACCCATCCAACAAAGACAAACACAGAAACTGGCACCTAGACCTATAATCACTCCAAATCCAGATGCCTAAACATCAGTGTAAGAGCATAATCAGCAACAGTCAGGGGAATATGTCGCCACCAGAGCCCAGCTATCCAATAACAGCAAGCCCTGAATATTCCAACAGCTAAAGCACAAGAAAACAACCTTAAAACCAATTTTATGAAGATGGTAGAGAGCCTTAAAGAGGAAATAAATAAATCACTTGAAGAAATCGAGAAAAAAAAAACAATGAAAAATTGGAGAAAATTGATAAATCCCTTAAAGAATGTCAAGAAAGTCAAGAAAATGCAAACTGTTGAAGGAAGCAAATAAAACAGTTCAAGACCTGAAAATAGGAGTAGAAGCAATAAAGAAAATACAAACAGGAAATTCTGGAAGTGGGAAATCTATGTAAGCAAACAGGAACTACAAATGCAAGTTTCACCAACAAAATACAAGAGATGAAAGAGAGAATCTAAGGTGTTGAAAGACATGATAGAAGAAATCAGCACATCAGTCAAAGAAATGTTAAATCTAAAATATTCCTGATACAAAACATCCAGGAAATCTGGGACACTATGAAAAGACCGAACCTAAGAATAATAGGAATAGAAGAAGGAGATGGTTCCTAGCTCAAAGCTCAGAAAATATTTTCAACAAAAATCATAGAAGAAAATTTTCTGAACCTAAAGAAGAATATGCCAATAGAGATACAAGAAGCTTATAGACCACAAATAGATTGAATCAGAAAAGAAAGTTTCCTTGCCACATAATAATCAAAACACTAAACATCAGAACAAAAAAAATGTGAAAAACTTCAAAATAAAAAGGCCAAGTAACATATAAAAGTAGACCTTCTAGAATGACTTTTCACTAGGCAGTGGTGGCACAAGCCTTTTTAATACCAGCACTCAGGAGGCAAAGGTAGGCAAATATCTGTAAGTTCAAGACCAGTCTGGTCAGAACAATCAGGTCTCCACAGAGAAACCCTGTCAAAATAATAATAAGATAATAATAATAATAATAATTGCCTGACTTATCAATGGAGACTTTAAAAGAAAGAATGGCTTGAACAGATTGCTATGAACTCTAGTTGACCACAGATGCTAGACCAAATGATTATACCTAGCAAAATTTTCAATCAAATAGATGAAAAAACAAGATATTTCATGTTAAAGTAAAATTTAAACAAAATCTATCTATAACTCCAGCTCTATAGAAGGTGCTATAAGTAAAACTCCAATCCAAGGAGGCTAACTACACCATGAAAACACAGGCAATAAATAATCTCACACCAGCATAACCCAAAGAAGAAACACACACAACAACAAACTAACAAGATTAACAATTAACAAATTAACAATTTATTGTATATCAAATTAACAAGTTGTAACAATTATAACAAACTAACAATTATTGGTCATTGATATTGAAAGATATAGATATCAATGTCAATGAACTCAATTCTCCAATGAAAAGACACAGCCTAACAGAATGGATGTGAAAACAGGATGCATCATTCTGTAACATACAGGAAACACGTCTCAACATCAAGGATAGACATTACCTAGGATAAAGGATTGGAAAAAGATTTTCCAAGTAGATGGCCCCAAAAGGCGAGCTGGTGTAGCTATTCTAATATCTAACAAAATAGACTTCAAACCAAAAGTAGTCAAAAGAGATGGGGAAGGATATCATACTTATCAAAGGAAAAATCCAGCAAGAAGACATTTCAGTTCTCAACATTGATACCCCAAATACAAGGGCACCCACATTAGTAAAAGAAACATTAATTACTAAAGCTTAATTCACATATTGACTCACACATTGATAGTGGGAGACTTCATACCCCACTCTTACCAATGGACAGGTTACCTAGACATAAACTAAACAAAGAAATATTGGAGTTCACAGATGTTATGAACTATATGGACCTAACAGATAACTCAGAACATTTCACTCAAACACAAAAGAGTATATCTTCTCCAAAACTGGCCAGATATTTGGTCACAAAGCAAGTCCCAACAGGTTCAAGAAAATTGAAATAACCCCCTGCATCCTATCAGACCATCACAGATTAAAGATGGATATCAACAATGACAGAAACAACAGAAAACCCTCAAACTCATGGGAACTGAACAACTCTATATTGAATGACTACTGTGTCAGCACAGAAATAAAGATGGAAATTAAAGACTTCAATAAAACCAATGCACAACATACACAACTTATGGGACACAATGAAAGTGGTGCTAAGGTCAAAGTTCATAGCATTAAGGTGCCTACATAAAGAAATTTGAGAGATTGTATATTAACACCTGAGCAGCATACCTGAAAGCTATAGAACAAAAAGAGTCAAGTGTACCCAAGAAGAATAGAGAGCAAGAAATAATCAAACTGAAGGCTGAAATCAATAAAAACAGAAACAAAAAGAACAATACAAAGAATCAATGAAACAAAGGTTTGGTTCTTTGAGAAAATTAGCAAGATAGACAAACCCTTATCCACACTAATTAAGAAGCAGAAAGAGAATGTCCAAATTAACAAAATCAGATATAAAAAGTGGAACATAACAACAGATACTGAGGAAACCCAAAGAATCATTAGATCACAATTCAAAATCCTTTATCCCACAAAATTGGAAAATCTTAAAGAAATGTACAAATTTCTTGACAGATACCACTTACTAAAATTAAATTAAAATCAAGTAAACAATTTAAATAGACCTATAACTCTTAAGGAAATAGAAGCAGTCATTAAAAGTCTCCCAACACCTCCCACACCAAAAAAAAAAAAAAAAAAAAAAAGCACAGGGCTAGGCAATTTTAGCTCAGAATTCTACCAGACTTTCAAAGAAGAGGTAGTACCAACACTTCTTAAATGATTCCACAAAATCAAAACAGAAGGAACATTGCCAAATTCATTTTAAGAGGCCACAGTCACCCTGATACCCAAACTACACAAAGACTCATAAACGAAAGAGAATTACAGATTAAAATTTCTCATGAACATTGATACAAAAATAACCAATAAAACAATCACAAACTGAATCCAAGAACATTTTAAAAAAGATCACCATCCACCATGATCAAGTAGTCTTCATTCCAGAGATGCAGGGATGGTTCAGCATCCAAAAATCTATCAATGTAGTCCACTATATAAACAAAATGAAAGAAAAAAAACCACATGATCATCTCATTATATGCTGAAAAAGCCTTTGAAAAATTCAACACCCCTTCATGATAAAAGTCTTGGAGATCAGCCGGGCGGTGGTGGTGCACGCCTTTAATCCTAGCACTCGGGAGGCAGAGGCAGGCGGATCTCTGTGAGTTCGAGACCAGCCTGGTCTACAAGAGCTAGTTCCAGGACAGGAACCAAAAGCTATGGAGAAGCCCTGTCTCGAAAAACAAACAAACAAAAAAAAGTCTTGGAGACCTCAGGGATACAGAGGACATATCTAAACTTTATAAAGGCAATATACAGCAAGCCACCAGCCAACATCAAGTTAAATGGAGAGAAACTCAAAGCAATTCCACTAAAATCAGGAATATGAAAAGTCTCTCAACTCTCTTTTTCTCTGTTTATTCAATATAATACTTGAACTTCTAGCTAGACCAATAAGACAAGTAAAGGAGATCAAGGGGATACAAATTTGAAAGGAAGAAGCAAAATATTGCTATTTGCAGGTGATATGATAATACACCTAAATGACCCCAAAAATTCTACCGTGGAACTCCTACAGCTGATAACCACCTTCAGTGAAGTGGCTGGATACAATATTAACTTAAAAAGTCAGTAGCTCTCCCATACACAAGTAATAAATGGGCAGAGAAAAAGATCAGGGAAACAACATTGTTCACAATACCCACAAATAATATAAAATATCTTCGTGTAACTCTAACCAAGCAAGTGAAAGACCTATATAACAAGAACTTCAAGTCTTTGAGAAAGAAATTGAAGAAGATTTCAGAAGATGGAAAGATCTCCCTTGCTCATGAATCAGTAGGACTAACATAGCAAAAATGGCAACCTTACCAAAATCAATCTACAGATTTAACACAATCTTCATCAAAATCACAAAACAATTCTTTACAGACCTTGAAGAAACAGTATTCAACTTCATATTAAAAAACAAAATCTCAGGATGGCTTAAGCAATCCTGTACAATAAAAGAACCTGTGGAGGTATAACCATCCATGATTTCAAACTTTATTACAGAGTTAAAATTATAAAACCGAATGGTACTGCCATCAAAACAGGCAGGTGAATCAATGGAATCAAATTGAACCCCCAGATGTAAATCTACACACCTATGGACACCTGATTTTTGATAAAGAAGCCAAAATTAAACAATGGAAAAAATCTTCAATAAATGGTGCTGGTCTAACTGGATATTGGTATGTAGAAGAATGAAAATAGATCCATATCTATCAGTCAGCACATCATTCGAGTCCAAGGGTAATCCCAGCTCAGACTCCTAGCAAGAGGGAATATGTAGGCTGACCTGACCATCTCCTGTAACCAGGGAAGACTTCCAGTGGAGGGATGAGACATCAACCCAGTCACATAATCTTCCACCTAGAATTTGTCCAGCCTACAAGATGTGACGGGATAAAGAAATTGTGGGGGTGGCCAACGAATGATTGGTCCAGCCTGAGACCCATACCATGAGAGGGAGCCCACGCCTGATATTGCCTGGAGTGCCAGGACCCAGAGGCTACATAGCCCAGAAACCTAGGATAGAACCAAACACAATGGGAAAAAAAAATCAATGTAATGAGGCCTAATGATATTCTGTTATACTCATAGATTGGTGCCTAGCCCAATTGTTATCAGAGAGGCTTCACCCAGCAACTGATGGAAACATGCAAAGACCCACAGCCAAACATTAGGCAGAGCTTGCAGAATCCTGTGGATATCGGGGAGGAAGGATTGAAGGAGCCAGAGAGTTCTAGGACATCACAGGAAACCCCACAAAGGCCAGGTGGTGGTGGTGCATGTCTTTAACCCCAGCACTCAGGAGGCAGAAGCAAGAGATCTTTGTGAATTCGAGGCCAGCCTGGTCTACAGAGTGACTTCCAGGACTATACAGAGAAACCCTGTTTTAAAAACTAAACAAACAAATAAACCAAAACAGAGAATCAACTAGCAGGCACATAGGGGCTCACAGAGATTGAACCAACAACCAGGAAGCCTGCATGGGACTGACCTAAGCCCTCTGCATTTTTGTTATGATTGTGTAGCTTGGTCTTCTTCTGGGACTCCTAACACTGGGAGCAGGAGCTGTCTTTGACTCTTTTGCTGGCTTTTGGGACCCTTTTCCTCATAGGTGGTCTTGTTCAGCCTTATTATGAGGGGAGGGGCCTAGTCTGTTGAAATAGGAGCGGCGGGGCTGCATCCCCAGCACCCGGCCGCCCACATGGCTAGCTTATGCCCGAAATAATTACACGGAAACTGTATTCTATTAAACACTGCCTGGCCCGGCTAGTTCCAGCTTCTTATTGGCTAGCTCTTACATATTGTTCTAACCCATTTCTAATATTCTGTGTAGCCCATGAGCTGGCTTACCAGGGAGGATCTTAACCTGTGTCTGTCTGGAGCGGGAGAATCATGGCGACTCCTGACTCAGCTTCTTTTTCCCAGCATCCTGTTCTGTTTTCTCCGCCTACCTAAGGGTTGGCCTATCAAATGGGCCTAGGCAGTTTCTTTATTAATAAGAAATCACTCCCACATCATTTCCCCTTTTTCTGTTTAAACAAAAAAGAAAGGCTTTAACTTTAACATAGCAAAATTACATATAACAAAACAGTTATCAAGTAAGAATTACAGTTACAATATTTATATCATTTTATCTCTTATCATAACTAAGGAAAACTATAACTAACCATTCTTCAACTCCATCAAAGACTCCAGAAGGATATAATATTACCTATCAAACAAGAAATAAGAAAACTCTAGAAATGACAGAGACATCTCGCTGCCTGGACAGTCACCCAAAGTTCCTCTGTACCGTTGGGGCATCCATCTTCGGCCTACAGGCCCATAGTATCCAGCAGACATTCTCATCAAGCAAGAAATTCCAAAGACAGTTCAGTCACTTTTTGCTGTGTCCTGCAGAATGTCTCACAGACTCTTTCATGAAGCAGGAACCCCAAAAGGTCATCTCACCTTTAGGCAAGTTCAGCAGTCCTCTCTCTGCGGGTTCTCTGTGTCCAGTTTATGCAACAGTCCAGGCAAGAACAGTTTCTTGCCCAAATGGCTATCAAACTCTATAAGGATCCTCTTCGATGCCCATCTTCCTCTTGAAGTAGCTGGTGCTGCCAGAAGCAGACGTGTCTCATTGTCATGAAAAGCCCTAAATTATTAAAACATTTAAAATGCCATATTCTGCAGTCTTTGAAAGATATGAAGAATGCCTATCTAACTGAAAGATATCTCTCTATATATAGAAAATCTAACTAACATGACTACAAGCTTGACTATTATCCATTAACAACCTATATTTCCTAATTATACATTACATTTTTAAATGAACTACACAATTACAATACCTTAATCAAGATCAGAAATACATATAACATATACATATAACTGTCTTTTCTCCAGTGTACGTCTGTGCTCCGTTTGTCAAATGTAAGGTGACTATTCACGTGGGGTTTTCTGGGTCTTCTATTCGGCCACTCTGGCTTACATGTCTGTTTTTGTTCCAGATTGTTTACTCTAGGTTTCCATGTATTTCAAACACATCTATACTGTAGTTCTGCATGCACACTGCATCTACACATGTAAGATACAGGCTTGGTGAAACACGCAGTGTAGTCATGCATGCAGTGGAGTCTGGTTCTGTTCCCCATTCCGTCTCATTGAATAGAGGACTTTTCACCTCCCACTGAACTGGTTTCAAGACAAGACGCGGTCATGATTTGGACCAGTGACTTGGGACATGTGGTCAGAGAGTTTCCAGGCACATGTGGACATCACTCTCATCAGAATCATGACCGGGAATGAAGCAACTCCAGATGTGCTTTTGTCCCCGTGGGCTAGGAACAGAAGCGGGCATGCAGGCAAGCGCTCTGCCACTCAGCCCGTGCCTTCCCAGATCCCTGTAATAGTTCGGCACCATAGTGAGGGATGATCTACTAAGACCAATTAGACTCTAGGATGTTGTGGGAAATTCTAAGAGTGGTTTATCCGGAAAAGGGGAAAACGATGGTACAGGCTTTACCTTTAGCAGGAGGCAGGAGAAGCTAAAATACACATATAAATATGGATGAAATTATCTAAGCTTTCCTTGTGGTAGAATAGGACTAAAATGGGTATATTTCATAAGACTACAGTATCAGACCACCAATATCCATTGCACTAAGCAGAGTAAGGTGCCTAGACACTTCAGCAAAATGGTACACTGTTCCCGATTCTTGGCTTTCTTCAATTCTTGGGACCTGAATAAAAAAGGAGGATCTGATGGCAGACGTCTGTAATCCCACACTCTTACAGAGAGATGGTAGACAGAGAAAGATTACCCAGAAGCCCATGGACCGCTAGTCTGGAATACACAGCACAGTAGAACAGTAGGGAAGTTCCTGCCTCAATAAAGTAGAAGAGGGAACCAATTCCCACACCTCATCCTCTGATCACCACACAGGCACATGCCTGGACCCCCCCCACACACACACACTGACACACACACTCTTACACACATACACACACTCACATATGCACACACACACAGTCACACACACATACATACGCATACTCACATACACAGTCACACACATACACACATACTCAATCACACATTCATACATACACACACTCACACATATACTCACACACACAGTCACATGCATACACACTCTCATGCACTCTCACACATACACTCTCACACACATATATATGCACAGTCACACACACACACTCACACAGTCACATGCACACACACTCACACACATACATACATACACTCACACACATGTACACGCACTCACACACGCACACACACACACGCTCATACACACATACACACACAATTTTGTTGTTCTTGTTTTCAACACAAGGTTTCTCTATGTACTCCTAGCTGTCCTGGAACTCACACTATAAACCAGGCTGGCCTTGAACTCACAGATCTGCCTGCCTCTGCCTCCTGAGTGAGGATTAAAGGTGTGGGCCACCACCACCTCGCTACACTAACATTTTTAACATAAAAATTTGTAAACAATCTTCTGAAAGAATAGTACCCCTGAATCTTTAGCTTTAAGGGAAAAGCTTTAATTAAAACTTTCATTAAATGTTCTAATACTTTAAGAGAAAAGCTTAACATCGGTATAAGCAATTGTTCAAGTTAACGGGCCATGAACCATCAGCCAGTGCTTTGAAGGTTTGTCTAGGCTACTGTGATAGTAACCAATCTCTGAAGCAAGTGACTTTCAGAGGTTAGCCACGCCCTGGAGGAGGTGCAGCACTCGTTACCATTGCTCGCTAAGACCCAACACTTAATACAGCATCCAGAACACTGGGACCCTAATGCTGGTGCACAGCTCTCATGGTAACGGGCCAGATATAGTTATCTTCATAAGGTCTAAAACGGAAGTACTAGCATGAGAAAGGAGAATGTTTTAAAAGGCTTGCCTATCTATATTCTGAATTGTCTTTGAAAATAGCTTCTTGCACCCACAAGTCTTTTGATGACATGAAAAGAAAGTTCTGAGGAATTCTCCTGTGCCCCCCCCCACCCCACTGTCTAGACAGTTCCCCCGGCTCGCCCCGCAAACCCTAAAAGTCTCCTACCTTTGCAAGTACCACACACTAAGTTTGGCTATCCTAAACCACCACTAGCAACTTCAACTTAGCTGATGGCAGATCAATTAATTCTAGCAGGCCACCTCTGACCCCAAGAGGTTACATTATCCCACCGGAAGTCACAGCACGTCCTTTTCAAGCCAGACTCATCCCTTGGCCAAGCAAAGGAATAAAGCTCACCATCTTTCTAACTAGATCACTGGACTTGGGAAGCAACTCAAAATAGCCTTTAAGGTGTTAAGAGGGAAGGCCAGAGCACCTCCATCCTCCCGTACTGTAGGAGAACAATATAATTCATGGAGTGTTGCAAGCGTAGGAGCTAATTGATGGTGACTCCATGTACTCAACATTTGCTTTATTCAAGAAGTTGCATTTGATATTGCACAAAAATTATTCCATGCATGCATTTTGTCATTTATTCTAGCAATTCTCCTAGAACGCTGTCCTCATCTCATTCTTAATATGGGGAAACAGAGACCCTGGAAAATGTATAGACGCACCCAGGATGCTGCAGCTTGCAACCGCAGGCTAGGATTTGATCCAACATTGCCTGCCCAATGCTAAAACTCAAACTCTTTCCAGTTCCCCGAGCTTCCTCATCATAATTTTTTAAAGAAAGCTGAGTTCTCCCACTAAATGTTATAGCAATAAAGGAAGGTGTGGGCATGCAAACTTTGTCACATAAACCATATAGTAGTTACAAAGTCCAGCAATAGAATCATGAGGTAACAAATTTGTCGGGACAGAAACAAGTCTGTCTGTGTTGGTATAGAGGAAGCACTGCTCTGAATGTCAGGCTAAATTAGATAATTACAGTATCTAATATTTTTTTTAAAAAAAATAGACTAATTCTAAGAAATGAGATAAATTTGAATTCAAGTTCCTTTCTTTTAAGAAAATGTAGACTAAGAACCTTATATATAGCCAGGCGTGGTGGCGCACACCTTTAATCCCAGCACTCAGGAGGCAGAGGCAGGTGAATCTCTGTGAGTTTGAGGCCAGCCTGGTCTACAGTGTGAGTTCCAGGGCTATAATACAGAGAAACCCTGTCTTGAGAAACAAAAACAAAACAAAAGAGCTTAAATATGATATGATGCATTGTGTTACAGGAGAAAAGTAAAAAAAAAAAAAAGACATAATTGGTGTTGTGAAAGGGGTATCTAATGAAAGTCAGGTGTCAGAAAATGGGGGTGAACAGAGTTGGTTGTTTTGTCTAGTTATAAATGGAGGAAACAGGATATTCAAAAATTACAGAGGAGGCTTAGAGAAACCATGGTACTTCCCCTAACATAGGAAGAAAAGCACAGATACATACACTGAGGCCAGGTACAGAGGATTTGAATGACTAAGAAATTTGCATTTTAGTTCATTGTATTTGGCAGCTATTGAGTCTTTTGGTTTCTGTCTTTGCCCTAGATGGAACAGCTGCATCCTAAATATTATCAAATAGAAGCCAACTATGTATAAAAAGGACTCGTACACCACAACTAAGTGAGATCTATCCTAGGCTCAACATTTGAAAAAACAGATGATATAAAACACATCAAGAAGCTAAAGGGGACAGAGATACAGCTCAACAGTTAAGAACGCATACTGCTTTTCCAGAGGATCCAGTGCTGGTCCCCAGCATTCACACTGGCAACTCACATCCACCTGTAAATTTCCCCTTACACACACACACACACACAGAGAGAGAGAGAGAGAGAGAGAGAGAGAGAGAGAGAGAGAGAGATCTAAAAAAGTAAGCCAAGAAGAAAAGTCGTAAGCTCACATCAATTGATACAAAAAATCAGCTAACAAACCCAATACCAATTCATAACAAAACCTCTCAGTAAACTAAAAGGGAGAGGGCGTTTCACCAACTTTATTGAGAACATCAACAAAAATCCTATAGGTGATACCATATTTGATGGTGTTACACAGAGAAAGAGATCAGAAACAACGTTAATAATGTTCAGTTCATTCTTAGCAGTTCTTTTGGTATCATGGTAAAAGTACTGGCCACTGCAATAAGATGAGAAAAGAAAACAATGAAACTATTTTTTCTCCATGGACCACTAATTACAAATGCCATTAGATAAAACTTACACCCGGTTTTAAGGAGAGCCCTGTTAATTTAATGATATAATTCCAAACCAAGAGAGTAAAGCTCATTTATTAGGCTCATGGTACAGACCACCAGAGAATGCATGATAAAATAAAAAATAAACTGACCAGGATATAAAGCCAAACTCTGTAAACAGCAAATTTGCGCTAAGATGATATGGATGACAAGACACTCAAAAGAAAGGTACAGCACTCTACAAGATGTCGAGTTACCAAGGTGACCTATCTGTTTAGGCCATTTGGATTGTAGCCTCCTCTACCCAGGCTAGTCCAGACATTTACTTCTCCGTTATACGGCTGAAGGGGCATGATGTGGTAACTGAACACTAATGAACTATCTTAAGATGGCAATACATTTATTTCATCTTCTTTCTCATCTTCTAGGCTCAGCCCAAACAATACGTGCTATTTCAAATGGCCATAATTCAACCACGTGTGTCCGTATTTTCTTGATGATCTCTAGATGCCACTTCGTAGTCATGAGCAATGAAACAGATGAGCGTACAGTTGCACGCCAATAATGTGAGAATAAAAAGAATAGGTGGGAACGGTATGATGGAAGGGAGAAGGCAGATGTAGGCCAGACAGACAGGCTGTGAGCCTTACACCAACACACTACCCTTCTAATGCCAATATAGGGCCAGACAGACAAGCCGTGAGCCCTACACTGCCACACTCAACTGTCTAACAAGCATGTTTCTTAATCTTCCCGGGTCTTGTCTCCTCATCTTTACAACGAGAATGATAAAAACGTCTGTTGGCTACTGTGAGACGAGACACATGAACTTAGCTGGCCGAAAATGCTCCTTCAGTCTGCTTACCCACGTGGTATGGTCGGTTGCCAATGCCTACTCCCTGAAGCGCCTAGTGCAGACAGGGGCAGAGGAAGCATAAAAAGCAGAAGAATTCTACAGGGTCTAATAGACAGCAAAGGCAATCCACATAGGACGTGGATCTGGGAAGACTCTTGACGAATTTGGAGCAGGATCCGGAAAGTAACGAGAACATTGTGAACACCAAGGGGCACTAAAAGTTAGTTGAATGAATTTGTGAATGAATGCATAGAATAAATGAATGAACGCTTAGGGGGAAAAGAATAAATCGAAATGTCTAAGAAATAATTTAGAAGCAATGAGTAGATCCAAGCATAAAACTGAAGTAGTTGGCCCCTGATTTTCTAAAGAGATGTGTTTCTGTGAGTAATTCATCCTATGGGCACGCTTGTGACTGCCCAGACATTTTCTAGAGATGGACATCTATACCCCTTAACCTGCAGCAAACACCTGTCTACAGAAACCGTACTATGTCTGCTTTGACCTCTGGCACTGTGCTATCTCCATGACCTATCTATGACCTGTACTTTGGGGTGAATACATTTCCTGTACCCGCAGTGGGGCAAGACAACATTTGCACCTGCTGACATATTTAGACACATGTGTTATCTTAACAGCCTCTGTTCTCTGTTGATAACCACCACGTCACCTAAATTGCTAGTCAGCTTCCTCCACAAACCACAGGGCAGAAGATTCTCATGGGAAAAACAAAAGGGAGTATCAAGCATTGTTAGCATTTGATGTTTGTGTTTTCAGAATGAAGCTCTCAGGTAAGAATGAAACTCGGGGGCACTAAAGACTGATCTCCAGGGAGGTGCCAAGTGACGGGGGGAGGCTAGGAGAGGTGGGGAGAAGAAGACTAAAGCTGTGGGTTCTAGCTTGGGATCCTCATCTCTGTTTGATCTTGGGCAAGGCATGTAACCTGTGTGGGTACCAGATTTTCAGAGGATGGCAGAGGTGATGTCTACGAATCTTGCAGCTCCAGCTTTCTGGAACTGCAAACGAGGAGATCTTTTTTACTATGCTGGAGGAAAGCAAGCTGAGACTGACTTTCTTTCCTGGTCCCCTTTATCCAGCCTCTGTCTTTGTCCCATAATGAACCTGGCAAGTAACTGGCCTTGTCATCAGAAAGGCAGTGAGTGACAGAGTTGTGTTGATTCAGCGTGTCAATTTCTTGGATTTCTTTATTTTATACTTTCATAAAGAAGAAGGGGGGTCTAAAGGGAGGCCTCCTCTGCCTGCAGAGCTTGCAAATAGGATTGCCCATCAAAGTCTGACCCTAGAGGTGTCATCATGGGATGCTAACAAACCGGACTTTGTCGGGAGGTGACTAACCAGAATGACAAGCTCGTCTGATGAGAACTAAGACGAAACAAGAGTGTGGTGGGACAGGACGGGCGCAGACACGAAAGCACAGTCGCTGTAACAGCAGCAAGATGGACGGGGGAGACAGGTTGGGCTTTACTCTACAGGCCTACCAGAGTACACACCTAGAAAGCAAGGATCAGCACATTAGAGCCTCCAAGGGCAGCTCAAGGGGGCAATGGCCCTCCTGACTCTAAAAAGGTCCCAGCCCACCAAGCCCCATGGGCATCTGCCGAGAGGCCCCAAAGAATGCAATCAGCAAAACAATGGCCCACCCTTTTTCCATGGTAACTCTGAAACTCAGAAAACACTGCTCTCCGTACTTTTCACGGGCTGTGAGTTTGTAAGCGGCCCAAATTGTGGTCAGCTAGATCCTGTGATACATGGTTGTTTGTCTCTGCTTTTCCATAGACCTTCGAGGGGGCAGGGAGGCCCACACCTCGGCCTAAAGCTGCCCTGCTATGTGTCCCTTTGCCCTCTGTGACTAGGAGTGAAGCACTTGGTAGATACAGTATCTTATAGTAGAGATCATTTTATTTTCAAGTCGGGATAAGCCAATTATGTCTCTGCAAAATGACCAAGTATTTTTCTGGTCAGAGTGTCCTAGGCAAGAACTCTTCTCTTTTGTATGCAATGAAGGATGAAATGTCACTCTTTCAGAGCCTCTGGGTGGCCCTTTCCCAAGCCAAGGACAAACTGCAAGGGATTTAGGAGTACATCGGTCCAGCTCCAGGGTCATGGAGGGCAGCAAGGAACAGGTCGCAGTGGAACACTGTAGTGGAGGTTTCGAGTTTCCTCATCTACAACAGAGTCCTTTGCTAGGCTTTCATTTCTCAAATTGCTCCCTAATTTGAACTCACGGCACCCCTTCTCATGAAACCACTGAATCTGAGATGGCAATCCTGTTTCTAGTAGGATGTATGAATCAACTTCTCCTATGTATAAGGTGTGTGTCTTTCCACTCTAAATGACTGCTGATTACATCACAGCTTCGAGTAAGGAACATTTAAAATCTCTAAGACATCTATGTGAAAAGGTCAGGACAAAGCGGGGGAAACAAACATGCTAGGATCTCAACTCTATAAAACTCCACTCAAATGCACATTGATTAAAAAAAAAAAAAAAGACAAAGCGTTGAAATGATGTCAGGGAGCCTCTACAGGGCAGGTTCCTATTCTTTCTCCCCCCACAAGCCTATACTTAAATGTCCCATCAGGGTCTTAAAATTATTTGCGTGGCAAGTCAAAGTTTATACAAACATTTGATCATTTCAGTATTTACCTCACGAAGGCCAGTTTTCTTCCCCAGAAGAGAGCCATGTGTCAACAAGGGCTTGTGTGGCTGATCTGACTTCCATGTGAAGTAGCCACAGACAGCACACTCTGGGGTCCCACGGCTGAGACAAGACTGAATGTCAGTGAGGTAGCCGCTTCAGTTTTTCTTAGCCAAGAAAAGGTTCTAAGGCCCTTATATCAAGGAAGTACAATTGTCCAGGGGCAGACTGAGCTTGGGCACTAAAAGAGCTACAGTTTCTTTGTGTATCCCTGGCTGTCCTGGAACTCTCTTGGTAGGCCAGGCTGACCTTGAACTCAGAGATCAGCCTGCCTCTGCCTTCCGAGTGCTGGGATTAAAGGTGTGTGCCCGACCGTCTGACCAGTGTTCACCTCTTATAGACAAACACTCACCACAGGCAGCCTTTGAAACAGTCTCTCCCTCTCAGTGATCCTGAGTTACAGTCACCCTAACGAGCCCTGCAGTGTGAGAGTTTCAGGGACCTCTCTCTCTATGATAATTTTCAGGACAGAAGGAAGCATGTCCCAGCATGCTGGCCCCACAGACCATTTGTCCCAGCTCCACTCAGCTCAAAACTGGTTCTTTCCCAAACTCCAACCTACGCTGGCTCTGCCCATCGGTGTGCCTGAGCACTTCCTGCAGGGATTCCACCACCAGGGCTCATTCTGTCTCTCTTTAATACTTTTAAAAATATTTTTAATTACATTATTTATTTATCGGGGAGAATGCACTCTGGGTTGGTCAGAGTTGAGAGTCTGTTCTCTCCTTCCACCATGTGGGTTTCAGAGACCAAATTTAAGTCATCGGCTTTAATCCACAGAGACATTCATCTCACCTGCTCTGATTCTTCCTTGATGAGACCTCTCTCCCTGCATCAGATCACCCATCCTTTATGGAAACCTGGGTCCAAACCAGGAAATACAACCCTGGATGGGACTCTTTGGAGCAGAGACACTGCCATACACCCTGAGTGGCCTTTAAACCAATGGGAGTGTCACTCACAAGCTTACCTGTAGCACAGACTGAATTTACCTGTCACAATAACCTCCCAGACAGTAGCGCCCGGGCTGTGGCTGGCAGGCAGAGTCCCCTGGGCCAGATCTATACGTATCGGAAATCCAGGCTATGTGCTGTAACCACAGAGGGATGAGTAGTTCACGGACCAGAAAAAAACTATGATCATGTCCAAAGACCCACAAAGGCACTGCTGGTTCAGCCTCTGCCATGCATGCTTCTAGACCCTAACAACCCAAGGCACACACTTCCTGGAGACCACGCACCTCCCCACCTCAGTCTTTCCTGTTTGTTCTGTTTCCTTGGCAGCCTTTGGGCATCTTCGTCCAACTGCATCCATGTTTTTCTGTTGACCGTTTCTGAGCAATCAAAGGCAAGAGCCCCGGCTTTACCTCCTATAACGGAAGAGTCTCATTAGCATCTTCTCCATCACTGAAACTGAATGCCCTAAATTCAAAGAGTTTGAGATTTGGGAGGAAACTGCCCTGCATACATCACACGAGTGCCTTACCTTCAGCCCTCAAACTATCCAGGGGGGACGTCAAGACTGACCCAGGAAACGTGGGGTCCCCTGGTCACTGGGTAGACTTTGATGAGATCACTCCCGTGTCTCCTCACAGAGAGCATACAACGGCCACACACACTCTGCCCTTGCAGATACCCTGGAAGCAGGTCATTTAGGAACTGAACTCTGGTCATTTGGAAGAGCAGTATACACTCCTAACCTCTAAGGCATGTCTCCGGCCCCCTAAGCATGCCATTTTGAATAAGAATCTTGTGGGTCAGGTTTTCATATCTCCAGGTGCTCTGCAGGTCAGCTCAGAATGACAGACCCTCCCGCTAAAGAGCTGACATGCACGAGAAAAGACGGTGTTCAGAAACTTGGAATTTTGTAATTAGGAAAAAAGTGCTAAGTTTCTTGCACTTGAATGCACACAAAGACACTTAAAAATTCACACTTACTTCAAATGGGGAAAGGCAAGCCCTGTGAAAATTTTCATAATCTATAAAATGCAATTTTCTTTCAGAGTTTTTTTTTTCATGATTGTATATGCGCACGTGTGTGTGTGTGTGTGTGTGTGTGTGTGTGTGTGTGCATGTGTGTGTATGTATGTGACTTGTGTGAAGAGGATACGGATCACTGGAGCTGGAGTTACAAGCAGTTGTGATCTGCAGGGGTTGGGTGCTGGAAACTGCATGGGGTCCTTTGGATCAGCAGCAAGTGCTCACAACTGCTAAACACCTCTCCAGTCCCTAAACGTGTACTTCCAATCTGCTCGGGCACATACAAATTCCTTTCCTTCCGTTCCTGTGGTCTCTTGAGTGAAAAAAAAAGTGAACAATTTCAAGATATTTGTTCATTCTGTCTAAACTGCCAAGTTTTAGTAACATAAAATTTGTAATATAACCTTATTACTGTGTAATTTTAGCCTATTAGTCTTGAGTTATCTTTTATTTTCCTGTAAATTTGTGGGTAAATTTTTTTAACCTTCTCTCGGCATCAGTTTTCCCTTTGGTCTGTAAATTGATTCTGTGGTGAGTGTGTGTGTGTGTGTGTGTGTGCGTGTGTGTGTGTGTGTGTGTTGCACATACTTACACACATATGTAGGGCTGCACCCCTGTATAGACTCCACCTTATTTTGTGAGGCAGTCTCTCAATGAACCTGGAGCTTACTGTTTCCAGCGAGCAGGGTCTGCGCGTCTTTCCCTCCAGCACTGAGATTACAGGTGAGCGCTGCTGTGCCCAGCTTCCATGTGGGCGCTGCAGATTCAACCCCAGGTCCGGTCCGAGTCTTCTCTTCATCCAGTGAAGCTCCAGTCTCCCAGACTTCTCACCTTTTTTCCTTCTGCTTGCATGTTTGTGGTTCTCTGTCTGCCTCTTACCCTGTTAGCCTTCCGCACTGGGCTGGAACTCACGACCTCATGCAAACTAGGGAGTGCTCTACTACCGGATTGCACCTTGCCCCTAATTCCTCTCTCTGAGGTCATGGGTTAGAAATCTTTCCTAACACAAGTATTTTAGGCCTATACATTTCCTCTTAGGTTCTGCTTTAGCTGTACGCCACCACGTTAGAAAGTCTTTTTATATCAATTCCATTTAATTTGGAACATTTTAATATTCTTGGAGTTTGTTATTCAATCACGTATTACTTATAAGTGTATTACATAGCTTTCAAATATTGAATATATTCCAGATATCTTTCCTTTATTGGTCCCTAACAATTCTACTGGGGTCAGAAAACATATTTTATGTGTTTTCTTATCTAGAATCTTATCACTGGGTAAGAAATTCAAAGAACTTTTTAAAAGTTTCAGTGATGCAATGATAAGAGTCCACCCTGGTGTTTTCTCACGTCCCTTCTAAGAACTATTGTCATTCTAATCGTTGCTTCTTTTTCTTTTCCTGGGGCCTAACCGGCTGGTCTTCATCACAAATGCTAAACAATTCTGCTCACCTTTGTATAGAATTTTCTACTTCTTTTTATTTTTCTATTTCCGGCATTTGGGTTTATTGAGCTTCTGTGGGGGGATAGTCTTTATCAAGCTCAGCAAATCCTGGGCTAACCAAGTCCACAAATTCCAGGCCCATGAAATTCTCTCCACAATCAAGGTCCACAGTCCCTGAAGACAGGTCCCAGGGTTGACCTCTAACCTATCGTCGGTTGGATTTTGGTTTTTGTTTGTTTGGTTGGTTGTTTTTGTTTCTGTTTGTTTTTCTCAACTTGATTCAGTCTAGAGATGTTGGGAAAGGGAAACCTGAACTGGAAAAGACAATGCCTCTGGAAGATTGCCTGTAGACAAGCTCACGGGACATTTTCTTGATTAATAACCGACATGGGAAGATTAGTCCGCCATGGGCAGTCCTGCTCCTGGGCAGGTGGTCCTGGGTGTCTAAGGAAGCAGGCTGAACAATTCGTGAAGAGCAAGCCAGTAAGTAGCACTCCTCCATGGTCTTTGCTCAGTTTCTGCCTCCAGGCTCCTGCCACAGCTTCCTGTAAGGATGAGCTGTTTACTGAAATAAACCATTTCCTGCCCTTGCTGCTTTTGATCAGCGTTTTATCATAGAAACCGAAAGGAAACTAGTGGATATATACACATGCATGCATATTAATTTTTTGGAAAATCTTAAACCATAATTTTCCTCCCATGGTGGTACTAACCTATGTACTTGAACACTTCACTAATATTTAGTCTCTATCTTTTTTCATTGTCTCATTTTGAGTGGCTCATTTTGTTTTAAGTTCCCTAACTCGGGAGTTCCATCTGGATGGGTGAGTGTGTGCTATCCAGGGGCGATTGTCCCGGAAGAGAGCACAAACCCCCCTCCCCCAGCTCCTGCAGGGCTGTCTTTCTTAAGCGCGACCCAGCACCCCAGCACCCCACCCCCAACCCTGCCCTGCTGTATGCTAGGACCAGTGCTCAACAACAATTTTAAGCTCCTACACTAAGGCTACCCACCCAGAGTGGTGAGCCTCAAGGTCCCCTGTAAGGGAGCCCGGGCACCCTCAGCCTGTGCTCCAGGCACTCCTGTGCTCTCCTGGATCCCGCATTGCCTGCCCAGTTCTTCCTTCTGTCCCCAGATCATTGGGCTACCAGGCGGCCCTGTTTAGGTGCTGAGGAGTTCCATCTGGACGGGTGAGTGTGTGCTATCCAGGGGCGATTGTCTCCCTCAGCTACTTCTGCAGGGCTGTCTTTCTTACACACGACCACCCCCCCCCCAAGCCTGCGTTTTCTGCAAGGTCCTTTGCTCAGGAACAGTTTTCTGCTCCTACACTAAGGCTTCCAACCCAGAGCGGTGAGTGCCTGAAAGGGAGCACGTGCACCTTCAACTTGTGAGGCAGGATGTCCTGTGTTCTACTCATCCCTGCCCTGCCCCCCAAGTTCCTCCTTTTTGTCCGCGGGTCATTGGACTACCAGTCGTCCATGTTTGGGTGCTGAGGAGTTCCAGCTGGACGGGACGGTCCCTGCTTCTACACTGAAGAGATACACCCAGAAACTCAGTCACAGCAAAGACTGGACCAAGACACCAGGCCTCTGCTGGCTCCATTTGAAGGAGGAGATGGGAAGGCGCCAATGCAAGACTTCCTCCAACAACCTGAAAGGCAACATGACATCACCAGAATCCAGGGATCCTGAAATAAGAAGAATTGTACACCCTACTCCAGAAGAATTAGAAGAAATCGACTCAAAAGTGAATTATATGAAAATAATAGAAGACCTTAAACAGGAGGTGAAAAACTGCCATAAACAATTAGAGATTACAAACAA